>NC_137024.1:4236437-4717167 GCF_032717465.1 Coenobita brevimanus | reverse complement strand
GTATTGTGATCCCTACCCTGACGTATGGAAGCGAGGCGTGGACCTTGCAAGAGGGGAACAAGTCAAGAGTGAGAGCAGTGGAAATGAGTTACTTGAGAGGAGCATGTGGAGTGACATGGAGGGACAGGTTGACGAATGAAGAAGTGAAGGAACGTTGTGGGGTAGATGTGGATGTGGTTCAAAGATTAGGAGAAATACACTGAGGTGGTTTGGACATGTGGAGAGGATGGAGAATGAAAGACTGACTAAGAGGGGGTGTATGTAGGTGAGGTGGAGGGGAGGGAGAGAGGAGGGGGTAGACCAAGGATGAGGTGGAGGGATGGAGTTGAGATGTATATGAGGGAGAGAGGGGTGAGTTGGGGGGAGGGGGAGTCAAATGGTGGGTGACAGAGTGACTTGGAGGCGTTTTGTATGCGGCCACCCTTTGCGGGATTAGGGCGTCGGGCTATAGATAGATAGATAGATATTACTATGCACGATTATATTATACACGAATATTATTATACATGAACATATACACGAATCACATGTGTTTCATATTATACACGAAATCGAACGCACTGTTGAGGGGTAGGTTGCCAGGACACAATAATAACAACCTCAGAGTCGCGCGCCGTGTCTATAGTTATCTGTTAGCTGTTCGACAATAATACTGTCATGTTCATTTCTTTCTGCTGCCCTCTTCACTACGATGTGAGAGTATTGGGATTTACTGGGCTCGTGCGATCGTGGTGTGTGTGTGTGTGTGTGTGTGTGTGTGTGTGTGTGTGTGTGTGTGTGTGTGTGTGAACATAATATTTACAGCAGTATTATTCTAATTTTAATGAAAACTGGTGGATGTGTTGAGAGTCAGCCAAAAGGTCAAGGCTACATGACATGGACAACTTAAACAGTTTTAGCCGATTAAAACCAAACTTGATGGAAATGTTAAGGGTAAGGCAAGAACGAAGGTGATACATACAAGTACACAGGAAGTGCAGATAACAGAAGGCCTATTACCCCATAACGAGGTTATTTATTAAAAAAAATAATTTTATTACGATACAACTTAAACGTGTGTGAGACAAGGATAGAATAAAGGAGGGCTCTCCCTCACCCACCAGATCATCCAGTAAAATAACCAGCAGAAAAGAAAGTCAGAAAACACTGTGCTTCTTAGAAATAATATGTATGGAAATTTTCATACGGAAAGAAGAAGAAAAGTTATGTTCTAGGCAATTTCTAACCCAGATCTGAAAAAGAACCATAATTATACGATCTCAGAATGTCCTCATAACCAAGCAATCGTCTACCTGTCGTCAGCGTAAATGTCAGTCTGGAACTAAAAAAAACACTCTTTTATTTGTGGCCTACTGTTTCGAAATAATTATCTAGCTGGATTTTCAATGTATCTACAGTTTTTGCACAAACTACTGTTGCTGATAGTTTATTCTGTTCAACTGCGCGAATACTGTTTTAGTGCTGCATCGCTTACGTTTGAATTAGCCCCATTATTTCTAGTCACAGTCTACTTATGTATTTCGAACAATTTTAAATATCTTACGTCGTTGGATTTTTAAAAGAATTTTAACTACTTATATCAGGTATTTTTGTCTTTTTTTTTTTTTAGAAAGAGAGACATAATTAGTTTCTTTAGACATTCTTCGTATGGTAGATATAACAGTGACGGTATCATTTTATTGGTTTTTCGCTGTAGTCTATCGAATATTTCTTCCTTAACCCCTTAACTTACTTGGGGATGTCGGAAGCGCGCCGTAATCGTCCTTGAGGGATAATCGCTCTCCGACTGACTTTTTAAAAATATTAGCCAAAAATCAGTTATTAGTCCTAGAAAATTATAATTATAAATTCTATGGTACATACCTTCAGCTTTCCCCTGGGATGTTTGTTGTGCCTTCGTCGAGCTACCGTAGGACTTGTGGAGACTTCTGAAGTTGGAGTAACGAAGTCTCCATTCTACACTTCCCGATACTCCGTAATATGATTACCACTGCCTGATATTATCACTAGAAACACTATTCTATGAATTTCAAGTAGTTTGGAATCCATACTCAAAAAAAAAAAAAACACTGTGGAAGCAATGTAAATTACGAGCGTGTACCAGCTTTCCACCCACACTCGTTCCCTGCTGGTATTCTGAGGCGGAGCTGTCATTCATTATTTATAAACACACTCACACTTTATATTCCTAGCACTTTATTACACTTATTTATATATACAATATTTATCTATAAGTTTCCTTCACTACTAGTAGTTTATTTTCACTCCAGGCATTCACTTTCTCGTTCAGTAACCTAGCGTAGAGAGCGAAGCTTTCACTTTCACTGTCATTACTCCAAGTATTTATACTCTTATTCTTATATTAGTAATTATCTACATTTTCTATTTTATTTACATTATTTGCATATCTATTTTATTCACACTATGTTATGCACTGTCACTTGCAGTAACTAAGGGCTCCTTTCCCTTGGAGCCAGGACGACCTTGGGACACTGAAGCACTCGTACTGGGAGTTTCTGTCACCATTTCCTCCACCGGCTTATCACACGATTTACCAGAAAGATCATAGTCACTGTCCATCATTATCATAGACAAATTAGCCAGTTCATGTTCCACAGCAGAGTCACTTTGTCCATTACCCTTCCCACACGAGGTTTAGTAGGAGTAGAGGTCACAGGGCCCTTTGCAGTGGGCTACGAAGCGGCAGAAATGGAGGGGCGCGAATCCGATATGGTTTCACCTCGAAAGACAACAGTAAACTGAATCATGTGCCGTATTATGGGCAGGGAAGGGTTGACAGTGTCAGCGTGGTGACAGCTGCTAATTTATATGCTGTGAAATGATTGGAGTTTCTGTCACCATTTCCTCCACTGGCTCATCACACGATTCACCAGAAAGATCAGAGTCACTGTCCATCATTATCATGGATAAATTACCCAGTTCATGTTCCACAGCAGAGTCACATACTTCCTTACCCCTTCCCACACGAGGTTTAGTAGGGGTAGAGGTCACAGGGCCCTTTGCAATGGGCTCAGAAGTGGCAGAAATGGAGGGGGGTGAATCCGACATGGTTTCACCTCGAAAGACGACAGTAAACTGAATGATGTGGCGTATTATGGGCAGGGAAGGGTTGACAATGTCAGCGTGGTGACAGCTGCTAATTTATGTGCAGGAAGGAATGAGAGAGTGATTTTGATTGGTGATATGAATGGTAAAGTAGGGAATGCGAAGGTGGATGGAATAGTTGGTGAGTGGGGTGTGCCTACAGAGATAGATGAGAATGGCAGTGCGTTAGTGGACATTTGTGCCAGGAGAGGGTTGGTGATAGCCAATACCTCTTCAAACACAAAATGATCCATAGGTATACATGGCGAGTGATGAGAAGGGTGGGTGGTGAACTGAATGAAAGGAAGGCAAAGACTGATTATGTGTGTGTAGATGAAAGGATGCAATGATGTGTAATGGATGCAAGATCTTATAGAGGTTGGGGGAGTGGACTTTCTGACCACTACTTGGTGGTGGCCAGAATTGAGATCCAAGATGGAGAAATAAAAGAAGGGAAGGACGGGAGGAAGGAGTAGTTGCAAGGAGAGTGGTAAGGTTACAAAGAGGATGAGAAAAAGGCAGAATGTAAGAGAGAAGTGGAGGAACGATTGGGTAAATATGAATTGAAGCAGATGGGGGACGTGGAAGGTGTGTGCAAGATATTCACAGAAGAAATATGTGCAGCATGTGATGTGGTGTATGGGGTGAAGAGAAGACGGAAGGGGGTGCGAGGAACAGCATGGTGGAATGAAGAGGTGAGACAGGCTGTGGCACAAAAGAAGAAAGCATACAAAGAATGGGTGAGAAATAGGGGCGTGGAAGAAATTGAGAGGTAGAAGAGAGAGTTATATGTAGAAAGAAAGAGAGAGGTGAAAAGATTAGTATGAGAGAGTAAGAAGATAGTGAATGAGGAATCTGGAAGGAATTTGGAGTGTAAAGTGGAGGGACTGTAAGAAAATTTTCTGGAAAGAGGTGAAGAAAGACAGACAGGGTGGCAGTGAAGTTAGTAGGGAAGTGCAAGACAAAAATGGTAGATTAATAGTGGAGAAGGGAGAAAAAGTGACCAGATGGAGAGAACACTTTAAGGAATTGTTGAACATAGAGAATGAAAGTAATGTGAGTATAAGTGGCTTGGGAATGGCTGGGAGATTGAGGGAGGTGAGAAGACAGGAAGAAATCAGTAGGATAGAAATTGTGGAAGCAATGAAGAAAGTCAAATTGGGGAAAGACCCAGGAATTGATGGAGTGTGTGGTGAAATGCTGAACCATGGGGGAGAGATAGTAGTAGAATGGATGTGGAAGATGTGCAGATTGGCCTGGGAGGAAGGTAGAGTCTTGGTGGATTGGAAGTCAGGTATAATTATTCCCTTGTACAAAGTAAAAGGGGAAAAAGAAGTGTGTGATAATCATAGGGTATTTGTCTTTTTAGTGTAATAGGAAAAGTGTATGGTAGGATACTTATTGACAGCGTTAGGGGAAATGAGAGAGGAATTAGTTGGAGATGAACAGGGAGGCTTTAGGAAGGGAAGAGGTTATGTAGATCAGAATCTTAAATCTTTAGTGGAAAAGTTTTTAGAGAAGGGAAAGAAGTTGTATGCGGCCTTCGTGGATATGGAGAAAGCATATGACAGGGTGGATAGACAAGGATTGTGGAAAGTATTAAGAATATATGGAGTAGATGGAAAGTTGCTGAATCCTGTGAAGAGTATGTATGGTGGTGCTAAGGCTGCAGTGCATGTGGATGGTGAAGTGAGTGAATTTTTCTCTTTGAAGGTTGGGTTGAATCAGGGATGTGTCATGTCTCCATGGTTGTTCAATCTGTACATGGATGGGGTAATAAAAGAGATACAAGGTAGGGCAGTGGATGTTGGAGTGGACCTAGTGAGAGAGGGTAGTGTTTGGAAACTCCCTGTACTGTTGTTTGCAGATGATGTTGTTAAGTGAAGACGAAGGGGAGCTTGGTGGATGAGTTTGGGAGAGTGTATAAGAAACGGAATCTAAAGGTGAATGTAGGGAAGAGTAAAGTGATGGTCTTTGCGAGAGGGGAAGTCAGTGAATGTACAGTGAGATTGGATGGTGAGGAAATGGAAAATGTGAGTACGTTTAAAGTAATCCCTCCAATATCCGGACGCCCATTTTCTGGACATCCCCAATAACCAGACTTTTTGTCCCGGGATCCAATATTCCCAAAATGGGCCAAAAACCACAAAAAATTCGAAAAAAATCTGACTTTTTTCCCACCCGTAATTTGAAATTGCCGCGTGGCGCCAAACGGCTATTACACCATGGTCCCTTCATCCCTTCCTTCCTCCCCCTCCCCCCTCCCCTTTCAGGGTTGCCATTTGGTATTTTTCATTACCAAATGTGGGCCAATTTGCTAATGAAAAATTCGTTTGGTAATGAATCAGAATAATACAATACCAAACGGATTTTTCACATGTATGACGATACACAGGATTGAGATGGTGGATTGTTTGCTCTCTCTGATTAATTTGGTAGCCTATATGGCGTGATAATAATCAACATGCTGTAAATTATAAGAAGAGTGATTACATGTATTTCCACTTGTGTATATAATTAGTGAAGAATAGATGCTAGTTTTACGAATTTGGTAATGAAAGTTAAAAATGCTAATGAAAATTGAGGAGTTTGGTAATGTGGCTGTTGCGATCTGGCAACTCTGTTACCCCCGCCATCATCAACAGTCACAGCCTAACTCCAATCAAGAGCAGATGCTTATAGCAATGCAAGCCACGGGTGCACGTTTTTTGTGAATAAACAGTGAATGAACTGCAATACCTTGCCACTAGAACACATGGGAATTTACAATATTGTGCAGTGTTAAGAAATTAGAATTTAGAGTGCAAAAGGATTAACTGTGGACTGCAAACTACGCAGTTCAAACCAGTCCAGGAGCCAGGGACTTGTTGTAAGTACCCAGAATGTTTATTATTGTATAAACTCATCTCTAAAACCTCATTTTATGGTTCTTTTGCATTTATTTCAGTATTCTATGTCCCTTATTGGTGTGATTTGGGTCTTAAATAGGTGCTATGCATGTCCAGAGGGAGTTTTATAGGTGTTTTTCTGAGTTAGGGTCCATAAGTACAAGTCCGGGAGGATGGGGCCCAATATCCGGACAGGATCACTATCCAGACATGCCTTTGGCTCTACTACATTGGATCACTGTACTTGGGGAGTGTGATGAGTAAGGATGGAAGTTTGGAGGGTGAAGTGCTTGAAAAGGGTACAACAAAGGAAGAAAGGTTGCTGGTTCCTTGAAAGTAGTGATAAGAAACAGGAATGTGAGCATGGAAGTAGAAAAAGTTACATGACAGTATTGTGATACCAACTCTAATGTATGGAAGTGAAGCTTGGACGTTGTTGGAAGGACACAAGTCAAGAGTGAGAGCAGTGGAAATGAGTTATTTAAGAGGAGCCTGTTGAGTCACATGGAGAGACAGGCTAACAAATGAGGATATAAAGGAGCATTGTGGTGTGGATGTGGATGTGATAGGAAGCGTTAGGAGGAATACACTGAGGTGGTTTGGCCATGTGAAGGGATGGAGGGAGAGAGACTGATGGCTAAATTGTCAACAATGGGTGGGAGTACAGATGACATTAGCAGTGCTGACTATAGCTGGACACTGGCAGTACTGACAGATGATACAAGCCACCACTTGAAAGCCCAGGCGAATTCAAAATAATACAGAATCACAGAAGTGACGCCTTGCAGTATGATCTCTTGTGCCCGAGCATCACAAAAGTGATGTCCTGCAGTTAAGGGGTTAATATCGTTTGGGGATGCTGTAGGTGTGGTCCAACTTATGACACATGAAGTTCAGATATTACAGTATATCGGGTGTTTTGTACTGGAAGTTCCATGCAGTGAAGCTGAGCATTTTGTTTGCCTCGTTACTCACTACTGCGCACTGCATAAAGGATTTAAGATCGTTACTGACAGTAACTTCTTGATTTCTTTCGTCCTTTACTACTGTCAGTGGAACATCAAGCATGCAATACTCATATATAATATTTTTGTTGCAGGAGTGCATTACTTTACATTTATTTATATTAAATTTCATCTACAGTTTTTCACTTTATTTTAATTAGTCTATTTTGAGAACAGTCGGTCAAAGGTCAAGATCACAGAGAAAGACCAGAGTTGATGATCACACGACAAGGCCCACGACAGCAGTTCTGATCCGACTTTGATCAAACTTGGTGGAAATGTTGAGGGTCAGTGAAGGATGAAGATATTAAAAAAGTGACAGGGCAAGGTCAAATGTTCGACCCAATTACCCAGACAACTATTATTCGATATGAAACAAGCACTGTGGAAGGATTAAGGGTCAAAAAAGGATTGAGAAAAATGGGTCAAAGGGCAAGGTGAACTGCAACAATTTTGATCTGGCCTGAACCTCAGCTGGTGAAAGAGTTAAAAGTCAGGCAAGAGTGACGTGATTCAGTTTTGAGGACAATCAGTCGTTGAAGGTCAAGGTCACAAGGCATTGTTAAATGCTAGGCCCTTAGACCAACTGTAGAGGGTGGACGTTGCACTCCCTAAATCCTCCTTCTTGTTTTAGTTTATTCTTGCCATTCTGGACGGTTTTATTAAACTTCTAAATTATGTCTAGCAGTGCAGGATGTTACTGAAGGCTGTCAAAACTCCAGTTCACAGCCAACACAGGCTTAATGAAACTATCAAGTGGTAGCAAGAGTATAATTAAAGAGAAATGAGGACGTTAAGTTATTGTGCCTTCTACATTCCTGTAATTATCCAAGCAGATAAAATAAATCAGAGTCACTATCATGAGATAAGGCCAATCAGTTCAGAAATAAAGTCATGATACAGAAATAAAGTGATGATACAATGGCACCAAACGTTGGTAAGAACAAGAACGCCTACATCAAGAAGAAACAGAGAACAAATCTCTGAGAAATATCACTACTTTTCGAAAACACACATTTCAGTTTTTTAAGTACTCCTTTATGACGATGTACTCTTGCTTTTACTGAGACTACCACTACATAAAATTATCTCCTCTGCATTGGTTTCGGTACCTGGTACGTTCCTGGCTATTCAGTGGTGTGTGCCGGGTTCAGTACCCAGTACACTCAAACTTTTCCTTGTACAGTTTGAAATCTGGCAGTTGAAATTTCACACTCAGACTTGCCTCTCTCTTCCTTTCCCATGTCAGCTGCGGTGGCTGAGAACCCTGCCAGACTACAGTTAACCAAAGGTAACTGTTAAGGGAGATATATGCGCCTGCTTGGGTTCACTCACTTCAGTAACTTCATTATCATGGTTTAGACAACAGTAAAACACAGCAGCAGCTTTACAGAAAAAAGAAATGTTGGGCTTGTTAGTGGTGAGTGACAAGGGAGGTATCTTACAAATAAAGATGGAAAAGTAGAAGTACAACGACATAATGCATAAATCCATAGGAAGTTTCGCTTTATCATCGCCTAAAATTGCCATCTTTCCATCTTGAATGCTGGGTTGTAAAATGAGATCGCAACCAAAATATGGTGCTAGTCACAAAAATTGTCACGGAAAGGACGTACAATAGAACTGCAGGAGGACGAAAATCTCCAACAGGAGAAGGTTAATGTACTGTAGTTTTGTTACCTTCAGGCAGAGAGTATAGTGTTTTCTTCCTCTGAGAATAAACCACTTCCATGTATTGCTCAGAAATTTTTAACAAAACAATGACAATGTAGTATATCAATAACATCTCTATGAACTAATTTTTTCGAAGATATTTGGTGTATAAGGCAGTGAAACACAGCCACAGCAAACTGAGATGAGGATAATGAAAAAGATGACTATTCTTTCCTTGAGGGACAGGTTACACAGTGCAGCAATGAAGGAACACTTTGGCATAAAATGCATTAAAGATGCTATGCAAACGAGACAACCGAGGTTTCATGGATATGTAGAAAGAAAGGAGGAGGTTTACTGGGTGACGAGCAGTATGGATATGAATGGTGAAGGAAAAGTACCAAGGGGAAGACATAAGAAGACGTGGTGTGAGGTCTTACATAAAAACCCCTGGGTAATGGGGCTAACCGGAGGTGCAGCAAAAGACTGAGCAGTCTGGAGAGCACCCATCCTTTGACCAAGACTTCACATGCTAGCATGACCAACGTCTTGAAATATGTGGTGTAAATGTATTGTTACATGTTATCATTAATGTTCTTTCAGATTTGTGTCAGTGTTATGAGCAGTGGAAACCAATAACTGTTTGTGCCATCAGACAGGAGGAGGCTGCTAACCTCGCCTTGGGTCACTCCCTGATATTCTCATTGACGGTGCCACCTCACACCCCCTTCTGGCGTGCAGTGGGTCACTGTGCCTCTGAATGCACCGCACTAGCCATCCCAAGCCAGGGTGTCAATGTATTCGCCGTCTTCCTCCACGGGCACTACCTCGGTCAGTTTTTACTTCACTCAGCTTCAGTACTCAGTGCCTCTGCTTCACTGTGACTGCTTTAAAATACAGCGACTAATATTTCATGCTATACATTGGTGGAAAGGATTTACCTGCTCTTCTTTAAGCCACTGATTTTTCATGCTAAGGTTCTGTTATCAGGATAACTGGGGGTGTGTCTGAACTTTTTCGCTTCACACTTGTTATATACCCTTGAAATGAATAAATTATTCCCCTTAATTTCATTATATATATTTTTTTTCTGGATAAAATTACTGGCCGACTGGAATGCCAGCACCAGCATTCAAAAGCAAGCTTGTCTCAGCTAAGCAGGGAAATATGATAGGTCTGTGCAACAAAATGTGTGATTTTCCGTGTGCCTGAGAATCAGTCCAATGTTGCTGATATAAAGTATCTATTGGTTCATAATATGAAAATAAGTGAAGTAGACAGACACTAAAATGCTATACTCGTAGTTCTTGTCCAGATGTTTACAAGGCAGGACAGAGACTCAGAATCACCACACTGACGAAACAGGAACCAGGTGCTGTAAATAAGTTCATATATGGATCGTCTCAGGATATGACCTTTCCTCGAATATTTTAAGTCACCATTAACCCCTAAGTGCCGGGTGACGGTTATATCTGACGTGAAATTGGTGGATCAGGGGTGGCAGTGGACAATAGGGCATGTCTTGGATGCAACTGTGTCTAGTATATCTAGTAATGGAGAAGTTATCACGTTCAGAGCAAAGTGAAAGTCAGTGCCACGCGCACATGCACAAATACAGCCTGCTCTGAGGCCAAAAAATATGTATATTCTTCACGTCCTTACTTGTCAACACGATCACCAACAGACCTGGGGATGGTTTTATTCACAAGAAGAAGAGTTGGTGAGTAATATGCTTTTTCATTTGTTTCCAGTTGCTGTACTTTCTGAGATACCAAGGTTTGAAAACAAGAAACTTTGGGAAAACTGCCTATACTGAGAAGGCGACAGCGGTATAAACAGCCTGGCACGGAGGAGTTAAGAGAAATTACTTAAACTCCTATCTGCTGACACTATTTTCCCATTGCTTACGTCTACTGTATCTCTGAGAATCTGGCTGTGTTGTTGTTGGTGGTGGTGGTGATAATTTGAACACTTCATCTCCTGTAGGCAAAAAGTAAATATATAAATAAATAATTGAATAAAGGGGAAAGTTATCTCAAATTCCAGCTCTAAACTTCCTTCCTTAAATGCATGGTTTGAAAACCCGTCTTGAAATATATAACTTACTGTTTCCTGAGACATTAGCTCTGTTACAACATTTGTGACTGCAGCACGGGCCATCAGAGTTCGTCACTTCCGGGGCAATGTGGAGCTGCCGCCCTTCATGGAAGACCTCAACTATGCCACCAATTTCCAGCAGTCCCGCATACTCTCCAAGGAGGTTAAACTAATGCCTGGGGATCACATTTCAGTTGGTAAGTATACAGGTCGTGGTCTAAGTGGCTTTGAAGGTTTTGTAACACCAACTAACGGATACTCTATTACATCTACTCCCTCACTTACACTGATTTTATTCTACTCTTACTTCCTAGCCCTAAGCTTCGAAATAATCCCAAGCAATATTAGTCAGGTGCATGACGAGGTCCTGAGAAATTTGTATTTAGGTGGACATCATCCCACTCTAATTCATATTTTTTTTTTTATTTACACTGGGTGGAATCATGCCTTCGTAAATGACTGCCTTCTCAAGCACCCATTGATTACGTTAATTATGGTGTTATATCAAGCTGACGTTACATCCCCGAGCCTCAGACGGGATTAAGTGCCCACAACATGGCAACTGCCCTGATTCTCTTCCTTATTTCCTCAGCCAGAGAGGCAATATCCCTAGCTAACAGAACCAGTTTAGTCTGTTCATCGATTTTGTTACTGCCGAGAGCTGTAAGAGCCAAGTTAGGTCCATATGCCATGAACTCCTCCCAAACTGGCCACGATCTTGTCAGTCACCCACGCTCCTGGTGCCGCAAAAATCATGAGAACAAACTATTGGCACAGTGGTTCATCTACGTAGAAATGTTCCACATAACTGTGGTTGAAAGTGGCCACTCGACAACTGGAGCATGGATGACATTGGTGGTAAAAAAAAAAAAAAAAAAAAAAAAAATCTTTACCTACACATCTGCCTGAAGCACCAATGGAATGAGGGGGAAAGCTAACAGGAAGTACGAGGAAAATGGGAGACTGAAGAAAAGGAAAATGATGGTCGCTGGTGTTTACCGCCAAACAACGTAGTCAAAGAGTAACCAAATGTGGAGAGGGAATGGGTCTTAGCAAGATAAAGGAAACATAAAGGTAAAGCAACTGACATATGTTGAGGTATGAAGGGCCATAATTTGAATTCGAGAGGTACAGGGAAATTTAGTCGAAACACATAGGTGTAAAGTTTTTTTGTTAACCTCTTTGCACCCTCGTCCCCGATATGGGAGGGAACTAGGCATTTTCAAAATTTATTAAAGAAGGGAACTCCGTGGTAGGGACCTATGAGCTTCGCAACTATGAGCCGACATGCAGGGGGCAGTGCCCCTAGTACCCTTCCAGCAAAATCCGTCGCGCAGGAGCTCTGGTCACGAAGGTGCTAATTACTGGTAAAGTGATATATTGTGGAAGTAATCCATCAAAATAGCATCCTAAACAAATATCGTAGAGGCTTCATTAAATACTGAAGGTACTCATATGGTGACGACTGGTATACGATGATTTTGTCGATAAGGATGAAAGTCTAAAGGTGGTCTGGACTCTTTGAAGTATGTGAGAGGTCTAGATTTTAAGGAAACAAGACCAAAACTAATGCGGCAGTAGGAGCAGAGGCGAGCACATTCTCGTGCACGTGCATTTAGTATGTAAATTCAACAGAACCTCTCTGTCCAACATTACATACATATAAAAAATAATATTATTTTTAAGAAAATATTTACATTATATTTGTAATCAGTATACTAAAACTTATAACTAATGTTTATAAATTAATCTGACTGGTCATGCACCATATGATACGAACGAATTCTGCCATGTTCTGCACAACACTTTAGACCTCATTATCATTTAGTACCAACCTCCAGTTGGTACACAATGCACTACTGATCGTTTGTGTATGTGTGTGTGTGTGTGTGTGTATATATATATATATATATATATATATATATATATATATATATATATATATATATATATGACAAATTTTTTTTCCTTGGATATAAAAGGCATAAATAGATAATAAGAATGATAATATTGAGGTTCACTGTTCTTTATAAATGGCAAGGGCAGATTTTAAATGTAATGTATCGATTCGTACATTCTTTAACTCCACTTACTTGTGGACTGGCAAGTAAAATGAGTACCTAGGGTAACACCTCGGGAGGTAACTGTGGTAACCAGGATACTGGGTGAATAACGCGCCACAGGCACAAAGGCCAATGTTACTGAGATGAGCACTTCGGCGAAGCGCCTCGTGGGGTCTTCCACCGCCTTTACCATTTGATGATTTCGTCCAAGAAACTTATCTACCATGAGTGCAGAGCAGCTGTCATGTGTGTGGGGGGGAGAGGGGGGTCTCACCACAAACAACCCTCAAAAAAAAGGGCGTATGTGCGGGCAGGGTGGGGGTCTCACATACAATACCTAGTATAGAGGTTGCACTCACAGGCTCCTCGTCTAATCTAAACAGGGTGGACACAAAGGCTCCAAAGAGGGTGGAGTCAAAGGTTCTTGGTATCATCTAAACACTGGACTCAAAAGCTTTAAACAGGGTGGACACAAAAGCTTTTCTACTCGGGGTGGACGCAAAGGCTGTTCGTCTCATCTAAGCAGGGGCTCTCCATTTCAGAACTTTCTTCTCACGGATTCCTTTCAGCTTTCTCTCTCTCTCTCTCTCTCTCTCTCTCTCTCTCTCTCTCTCTCTCTCTCTCTCTCTCTGTCATCGACGTCGTCGTCGTTACTATTCTGGTCATTTTTTATCTGAAGTGTTGCATTCCTCTCCCATTATGACAGGCATACAACACCCGTCTAGCTTCACACCCACCCCCTTTCTGAATGAAAGAGTTAACTTGTAATCCCAGTGTTTGATGCTGCCCTGAAACTGTTTTTCTCATTCTCTTTTCCCACTGTCTGTGACCTCCAGCCTTATAAACTCAGTGTGTCCAGGCTTCTCGAAATAAACGCAAATCTGGATTTGGCATTTTCATAAAACAGGCATCCCCGTGAAATGAGGCAGATCGTTCATACATCGCTGAAAACCCAGAATCCAGGCTTCACTTCACAAGCTTTTTTTCCTGTGTGTGTGTGTGTGTGTGTGTGTGTGTGTGTGTGTGTGTGTGTGTGTGTGTGTGTGTGTGTGTGTGTGTGTGCTTTCTTTCGTACTAGGGTACTACAAAGTTTCTGTTGCTGATAGTTCTTTGACTTTCGTATTTTCCTTTTTCTAGTTGTCTGGGTTTTACCTCATCCTATCATTAGATGAGGAAGAGATCATCTTGTTGTTGATGATGATGATGATGATGACTGTACATTCTGTCTTCTTTTCAAGGTAAGTTAGATCCTAATATCAAGGAGAAAGTCAGGTTGATGATTCTGTTTCTCTTTTCGCTAGGTCAGGTTAGGTTACGGAATGACTGCTTAGATTAGTTTAAGTTAAATGGGAAGAAAGGTCAGGAGATGATGGCGACGATGATTCTCCTTTCGTTTACGTCAAGATGCGTTAAGTGAGGTGAGGAAAAAGATCTGGTTTGATAATCCTGGTTCTACTTGTTTTCCTGTTAGAGTGTGACTACGACAGCCGCAACAGAGATAATGTCACGTTCACTGGGTGGGGAACGCGGGACGAGATGTGCGAAGCCTCCCTCTACCACTATCCTCCCCTCGATCTCGCCGTTTGCCGCTCATCACCACACCCGGAGACTCTCAAGGACGTTTTCCGCCTAAAAAGCTTCCCTGAGTGAGTGTATTACGTCATTTGTTTATTGTGTCTTGTGTTATAATGCTCTGAGTTGCTCTAATGAATGAACAGTCTCCACTTTCTCAATGTGCATTAAAATGAGATCAGTTTTTGTTGAACTTGGATCCTCCTCTGGGCCGAAACTCTTGTATCTTCTCAGGTCAACACAGTCTTATGGTCCTTTCACCGCAAGAAGTCCGTTCAGGGTGGGGCCCACCTGGTGAATCACCTCTAGCGATGCTGCCAAATCAACCGTAGTACATACCTCTCTCTCTCTCTTATTTTCCATCTATGTGCTATTTGAAATTGTTTTTTATATTCTGTATATAGTAAAGGAAGCTATATAGTACATTGAGTATCACTTTTTAGAATTATAACAACGATTTGAATGAATTCTATGACACGTGGCTGTCGCTGCTTGTGGTCGGGCCACAAGCAGCGACAATTACAAATGAACATTACACACACAATAACACAACTGGCAACACTACACAGCCACAAACACCCACTCACCCATACAACCTTCGCAGTCAACCACGTAGCTCATAGCTGACTACACCTATAAGGTTTGTCTCTTTTACCCATACACTTTTAACTGTAGCTCATACTTGACTTCACCTAAAGGATTTGTCTCTTTTATCCATACTCTTGTAACTCTACACTTTTATTAGTCGTTTGTACATTTCAGTATATATCTTGTATATGTTTATGTTGTATATGTCATGTTTTATAGTGTATTGTATCTACATTACAGTCGCTGATGATGTGTAAGGATACACGAAACGTCCTACGAAAAATGAAAATAAATAATTAATAAAATATAGTTACGACATGGATCTTGGACATACTATCTACAACCTGAATCATAGTGTAAAACAATGTGTAAGAAAACTCGAAAAGATCAACAGAAAAATAGTGAACAATGGCTACGCCTTGGTCTTTAATGATTTTTGTATAAAAGAAAACATTCTGCCTAAATATACTAATATATATATATATATATATATATATATATATATATATATATATATATATTATATATATTAGATAGAGAGAGAGAGAGAGAGAGAAACAGGTGTGATGGGGGTAGGTTGGGAGACAGAGTGATAATCCGATAATTGGTGGTCAAATTGGCACGTCGCACTCGGGGGAATTCCAAATTCTGCCACACCCTGAACGGACTTCTTGCTGTGAAAGGACCATAGTATGGAAGCATAATTCACGCATTTGTGCACGATTTTCTAATATTCACAAAACCAAGAAGCGAGTACGTTTCTTCATCTCACAGGACAAGGCATCAGGAAACGGATAGGTAGGCAAATAATTATGACTTGATGCTAAACACAGATGTACACACACTCAAAAAAGTATCGTTACACCTTGTGCGCGATACAAACTGACACCACGAATGAAACGTCATATAACAGCCTCCCTCCAGCCCTACCGAGAGAGCTGGATTATTCAGTACGAAATTCATTGGACCCCCCCTGTAACGATACTTTTTTGAGTGTGTGTACCTCGCCACACGCAATGATCCACACGTCACATACATTACTAGGAATCTGAACTTGGCCAACTATACAGCCGAACTTGAGGTAGGTGAACAGCGACGATATCATGGGGTGGTAAGTGCTCTTCCCTGGTACACAGCCATTAACTTGGGTAGCACTTGTTTATGAAGTTAATGAAGCCTACATCTCACCCATGTACCCAGTTCACAGCCACTGAGATACACATTACAACTTGCATCCCATACCTTGAATGTAGCCAGCGGTGATGCCAGCAAGCCTCACCTGGCAGCCATCAAAATGTGCCCACTCTTCCCACTCCTCAAATCGAACTGCCTTCTCTATAGCGTATTATACTCACAGTTTCAAAGATTTCACGAATTTTTAAAGTATTAGCATGTTGTATAGTGTTTTTTTTACTAATCTGATTAGTTACAAAGGCTATTTGTAGCCTACTGATACTGCCTATGGTACAGGATATATCAATAAATAAACTCTTTCGTATTAGAAGTCTCTTAGCATTTTATGTCACAGATAATCATGCACACACACACACACACACACACACACACACACACACACACACACACACACACACACACACACACATCACTACTTTAGCTATAGTAAGAATTTTAGAACTTGAGCTATAGTTAAATCTGGTAACTTTTTGCACATTAGGCTACAGCCAACATCAACGTTTTCTGGTAAGGCATCAACCCTGTGTGCGTTAGTCGTGCCAAACACATATTATAGTAGCAACAAACCACACTAAAGTATGTCAGTATTGAACTACATTGATTATATTCACGTAGACCACAGCCAAATATGTCTCGGCTGCGACACTACCACGCCACACAGCACGACATACCTTTGGCTACATTGTGAGAGTAATATATTTCTGTGTGAGTTATTCTGAAGATATCGCTTGACATTACTTTGACTTAAAATTATATGGCTGTGTATAATCCATAACTAACATGATCATATAATTCGTATACTAAAGCGGATCTGATAGAGGCGTCAGTATCCCCTTATTTAATCTCTTTTACGTAGTTCCAGCATTGAATCAATAAAACATCGCTCGCTGAATCATTGTGACAGTAATTGTTTTGTGCTTTGGAAGAACTAGCAGACAAGCGAAACCCATTATACCTTGTGTTTGACCTAGGTGCGGCTAAACTGAGAGTAACAACATGGCGGATGGCCCACTCCCGGTAACTTCACTTGAGGGCCTTGGTTGAGCGCTGCAGTTTGTATTTCATTGCTTAAAACCCCTATCCTAACATGAATAATACCGCCTGGGGATAGCAAGAATAAAATTGGAAATGCAGTACCGGGTTCAAGATGTTAATGACCATCGTGCAATCGTCAAGCATAGATCTAATCCTTTTTCTTCTTCTTCCAGAGACATGAACTGGGATGCCTATATATTCAACCCCGAGGTGGGTGACGGACGGCGGTACCAGGAGGCGGTGAACTCTCTGCCCTGGGACACCCTTGACCGTCAGCTTGTCAACAACAGGCTCACATATGGCGACCACCTCATCAAGTGCCAGTATAACTTTGGCATCTCCATGAGAGTAAGTCTTGACCTTTGACTAGTCAGGCCCTCAGACGTAGCTTAATATTAATCCCTTTGACCAGAGATACAGCTAATCCAAGAAGGTAAGCCTTTGCCAGTTACCTTTAACTGGCTAGCCCCTATGTCCAGAGATCATTGTAATCTCTTTGGCCTAACATTTTGCTAATTCTGGCTAATCCCGTTGACTTGATGTAATATTAGTCACTCTGACTTAATGCTAATTCTTTTGACTGAACATAATAGTGATTCTATGACCTAACATAATAGTAATTCTTTGACCTACGGTAACAATACTAATTATCCTCGACCTAACATAATGCTAATTCCTTTGACCCAGCATAATGCTTAGTGCTAGTACCTTTGATCTTACATATTGCTTATTCTTTTAACGTGACCTAATGCTAACTTCTTTTAATTGACAGAAGACTAATACCTCTGACCTGACATAATAATAATCTCTTCGACCAACCATACTGCTAATTTCTTTGACCTGACAAACTGCTAATCCCTTTCATTTAGCATGATGTTTATTCCATTGACCTAA
Organism: Coenobita brevimanus; assembly: GCF_032717465.1. Classification (NCBI taxonomy): domain Eukaryota; kingdom Metazoa; phylum Arthropoda; class Malacostraca; order Decapoda; family Coenobitidae; genus Coenobita; species Coenobita brevimanus. Next base: position 4,699,074 of record NC_137024.1, on the reverse strand, counting down.
CCTAACGGTACAATTACATTAGCCTCATTATGATACTACACTCTTTTTTCCTTAACAAGGCACAGATTTTCGTCCTCTTCTCAGCAAATTTAGTGTATATCAATGAAAGAATCGGACATTACTACGGCTCTGCATACTTTCATAGCATCTCGTCGTAACTGTCATCATATCTTAGTGTTCATCTGTTTTTACAACTCGGCAATGAAGATGGAGGTCCGGCAATTTTAAGCGAGTTTAGAGTAAAAGCAGTACAGTTGATGGTATCTGTCTTAGTTTCTATCCTAAATGGTGTTCTCTCTGGCAGCCGTCCACGAACGTGACCCGGTACCCAAAAGCGACACCTTACGTTCCTCCTGAAGACAAGACCTGTGCCCATGTCCACAAGTCCACCGTCCACTCGGTGCGCTCCAATGGCCGTCCCTCTACCCCCTAGGCTGGCCTGGTCACCACCCTTCCCTCACAGTGATGCTGGCCCCCCTTGCAGTGTGAGGGAGCCTGGCCCCCACCAGTCTGGTAGGGCTGGATTCCTCACAGTAGGGCCTGTATTTACTACATAGATTCTCTGAACCCCTTCACTTCAATAACATCTTTTGTATTTGTAAAGCAGTTGGCTACAATTTTCAAGAATCATGTACGCTCTCAGCTGGAATACTGCTCACCCTTGTGGAGTGGATGTGGAGAGGTTGTACTAAAACAACTGGACAAAATTCAGAACAAAGCTATAAGAATAATCAATAACGCTGCAGTATCAAATGAACTACTTCATCTACAGGTAAGACAGGGTGTTGGCTCTCTTGCATTATTTTACGGATACTTTTATGGCAAATGCTCAGAGGAAGTTGCATCCATTGTGCCACCTCTCCACGCCTTCCCCCGTGCTACACAGGTATCTGGTAACGCTCATGACTTGACTATCACACTGCCATGTTGCATAACATCTGCCTATTAGAATTCCTTTATTCCTCGAACAGCTTCTCTTTGGAACTTGCTTCCCTAGTTTAGTTTCCCTCCAACCTACAGCAAATCAAGCCCAACTGTTACAGATTTTTTATGACTGGAAGACACCTGGAATCTGGCGTATGGAAGTTTTTTGTTTGTTTGTTTGTTTGTTTTTTGTGTTCTGTTCGTCTTGTCAAAAAAAAAAAAAGTACCATACATTTCACAGTTAAATCACAGTGCTCTGGACTCTTGTGTATTCTGTAACTTGCTTGGGATTCTTTATAAATACTTCTGATTTTCTGCTGAGAATGGCAGATTTTACTCGTAACTATAGAATATATTCATTATATATTCGTGGCAGTTTATATGTTTTATTATTATTATTATTATTATTATTATTATTATTATTATTATTATTACTGAGCCACATAGACGAAGTTGATGGTCATTGTTTTTGTACGAAATGTACTTTATCTATGTGTCTGTGTCGAGAACTCAAATTTAAGAAAGTATTGCTTGTCGAGGGAAAAAGTTATTAATAAGAATTGTATAGAGTCACAACTTGAGTTCACATGTCACTCAACCAGCACTGGGATTCATCCAGGATGGATACATAATAGTCAAGGATTCATTTAACAGCATTATTACAGACTACCTGGCTCAGAGATGGCGTGTTGTCTTTTTTTTTTTTTTTTTTTTTTTGTCTACCAGAGGGCATCAGGGCACTTGGTGCACAATATATATATATATATATATATATATATATATATATATATATATATATATATATATATATATATGCAAAATAACCACAGGAGAAATGAAAGGAGCAACAGTGAGTACTTTCGTATATTACATCTTCAGACAGAGACAGAAACGTAAAGGGTAGAGGTCTTTTATGCACACCCGCAGCAGGGAGTGGCACACAGAACAAAGGATGACCTGAATTTTTACCTGCGGCTTAACTTATGGTCACCTGCAGCAGGGAGTGGAACACAACAAAGGATGACCTGAATCTAAAAATGGATGATGCACAGAACAATAGGTACCTTTCTTTTTTCTTCCTTAGGGGATGCACGTGACAAAGGAGGGAGGGGGAGGAGGAGGGGAGGAAAGGGGAAGGGGAGGGAGGGGGAAGGGGGAGGGGAGGTGGGGGAGGGAGGGGGAAGGGGGAGGGGAGGAGGGGAAGGGAAGAAGGAGGGAGGAGGAGGAGGAGGGGATAAATACTGCTGCTTAACTTAAAACCTAGAGGATTAATGCTAGGTGTGTCCCACACAGGTGTGACTACACTACCAGGAGATGACAGGGAACAATCAGTTGTTAATCTGGGGGATACTGCTTTATAATTAATTCAGTTAACAATTTATCACACTTAAAATGACCATAGCTCATTTTTACATTCTTTTCATATGTGCCAGAAATTAGACAAGGTTCTATTACATTTCTTTCATCTACTCTTTTTGATCTTGCTAGAATCTTAGAGCCTGCCCAGTATGGTGATCACTGGATGCTTTGTGCTGAAATAAACCACTGCTCTGGTGGGCTGTCCTTGCACTCTATTTATGTTGTGAGATTCTAGTTTCCAGATCTTTTCCAGATTGTCCTATGTTAAATTTGTTACAGCTTTTACACGGGATTGTGTAAACAACGCCTGAATTACTGAATGGGCTGTTCTTGATGAGGTTTTTCTTTATGGTGTTCTCATATTTGAATATTACTTGTACATTAAGTTTCTTCTTTCTTCAGTATGTGAACAACATCAAGAAAATTTTCATGGAAGGGGAGGACAAGGGTTCTTTGAATATTCTGGCGATCTGGCTTATTAGTTTTCCCTTCAAGGAATCGTTTCTTGGCTGTATTATGGCACTGAGTTAGTATACTCTGTGGATATTTTAGCTTCTTTCCAATGCTCTGAATCATTTTTAGTTCATCATCGAAAAATTCTGAGTCTGAAATTTTATATGCTCTTAAGTACAGGGATATGAACACAGATCTTTTTACATTAATGTGATGGTTTGAATAGTAATGAACATATAACATAATATTTGTAGGTTTCCTGTATACCTTACTCTTCAAAACATTCTGGTCCCTGATAACTTTTACATCCAAAAATGGCAATTCATTATCCATGTCCATCTCATGAGTAAACTTAATCGATGGAACTAACGAATTTAATTGCAGGAGAAATTCATCAATGGGAAGACTGTTAGGCCAGAAGCACAGGATATCATCGGAGCCAAACTATGTTTTGCTCCTTTATGGAGGTCAGTAAATGTTTCTCAAAGTATTCCATGTAAATATTTGCCAGAACTGGGGAGAGGGGATTACCCATGGCCATACCAAATTTTTGTGTGTAAAATTTGCCTTCAAAGGTAAAAGAAGAGTTCACAATGCACAATTTAATTAGCTTGATAATGTTTTCAGAGGGAATACCATCAATGTTACTACCAGAATGCTTGGCAGGAAAGTTAAAACATCATCAACAGGGACATTTGTGATGGTATTCTCTCTCAAAACATTATCAAGCTAATTAAATTGTGCATTGTGAACTCATCTTTTTACCTTTGAAGGCAAATTTTACACACAAAAATTTGGTATGGCCATGAGTAATCCCTTCTCCCAGTTCTGGCCACTAAAAAAAAATTCAGGTCATCCATTGTTCTGTGTGCCACTCCCTGCTGCGGGTGTGCATAAAAGACCTCTACCCTTTACGTTTCTGTCTCTGTCTGAAGATGTAATATATGAAAGTACTCACTGTTGCTCCTTTCATTTCTCCTGTGGTTATTTTGCATACATATCTTCACGGTGAAGTGAACTCTCAGCATATATATATATATATATATATATATATATATATATATATATATATATATATATATATATATATATATATACTAAAGTGAAAATTTACAAGTCCATGGTTAGACCAATTTTAATTTACGGGCATGAGTCATGGTACAGTACAATTGCAACAGATCAGAAAGTATTAGGATTTGAGAATAAAATACTGGGAAGGATTCTTGGGGTAAAGTGGCAAGACAGAGTTACAAATGAAAGAGTAAGGGATATTACGAGAGTGGAACCAGTTAATGAATATGTGAGACTGTCTCGCTGGAAGTGGCTGGGGCACATATACAGAAAAGAAGGTTGTTTAATACAGGATGTGCCAGAGTGGATTGCTAGAGGAAGAAGAGGTAGAGGTAGGCCGAGGGAAACCTGGTTGAGGACAATGAAAAAAGAAGCAGGAGAGGAGTGTTGGTGGGACCTGAAGGAGATGGCAAGAGACAAATATTGGTGGAGAGAGTTCATTGAGGCCCTATGCATCCCGTGGGGTGCCACAGGAAATGACTGATTGATTGATTGATATATGGATGGTCTCTGCCCTTTCAGTCGCATAACTGATGATCGTTTCAGGCCGCCTTGTACCACCGTGAAGGCTCTGACTTACATATATTGATCTGTTTTTTCACCTGACGGAGCCGGGCCACTGATGAGCCTTAGTTATGAGGTAGAAATTAGTCCTTGGCAACTAGTCAGAACAACCCATCTCTCAAGCTACATCTGGCCTTCAACGGGGCTGAAAGGTAGAAAAAAAAATACATGCAATAGATCCATGGTTTAGTGTCTTAATTTCACAGCCAAGGAATAGTTCACATGAAAACTATACCCACACATTGACAGTTTCTATATTGGCATGATAAAACAGTTGTGGCCAACAGTTTTACTTTTTCACAATAAAGAATAATATATATATATATATATATATATATATATATATATATATATATATATATATATATATATATATATATATATATATCTCCCATTCGCACCCAGTGTCCCCAATATAGGACCGAACTGGGTACTTTCAAGATATAATAAAGAAGGGAACCCCCGGGTTGTGACCTGCAAGCTTCGCGACTATGAGCCGACAGGTACGCCTAGCAGCCTTCCAGCAAAATCCCTCGCACAGGTATTCCGGGACCCAATGGGATATATATATATATATATATATATATATATATATATATATATATATATATATATATATATACTTTTTATTTGTAATCTGCACAGCCATACATCTATATATACAAATATGGCTTAGTTTTTATTTGTAACGTGCACAGGCATATATATATATATATATATATATATATATATATATATATATATATATATATATATATATATATATATATATATATATATATATTGAAATATGGCTTAGTTTTTATTTGTAATCTGCACAGCCATATTTTTCTTCTGACATTTACTTTCAAGTGTTTTTGTTATTTCTTTGGGTGCAGTATGTATTTAGCTTACAAATAGGTGTGATTTTTCTCTCTGACTGGGAGATTGCCGTCACTCTGCATGCATTAAGGGAGAGGGTGTCATATTTAGCACAGAAAGGCAGTTCACAAATAAAGTGTCAAGCAGTTACTTTTGCTGTCTTTTCTTGCACCTCTTACCACACCAAGGCTCGTACTCCGACGGTTAAGGCAGCTCTCTAACACCTCTTCCTTACCCATTTATTCTTTGATACGATTGGCTAATACCTTTCTGTACGTTATTTATGCATAGTATGGTGATGCCAGACTGATCTTAGTAACACAGAAGACGGCAAGGTGTAATAGGGAAAATAAATCACTTAGAAAGAGGTATAAGAGAACTTCCCAAACCGACTAGAATACGGGCTTTGAATTCGAGGTGATCACTGTCCTTCATTAGCATCATCAAGATATAATTACAATACAAAGTTACCTGTATTATTCTTGCATAGCCATCAGCCAATTATCTCGTCAGTCGATTGTACCGTCACTAACCTCAGCTGACAACGTAACCCTCGCACCCCTCGACGCACGGTCTGTCAAAATTTATTCAGAAAAAAGGAGTGACACCAGTAGGCTTTGCTGGAAAAGGAGGGAGTATGTGAATAACACTAATAAACAGGTATATTAAAGAGAATCAAATAAGTCCTACATTGACGAGCCCGCCCTTTCACTGGTAGCCGGGTCAGGGACATCATTATGTAAAGATGCTTCATATAGGAAAAAAAAGAAGAAGGAACAGACAAGAGAGCCCTACATCCGCGAACACCAGATGGCCTCAGGCCGTATATATGATTTTTCTTTGTGACTTTGACCTTCGACAGATTACTCTCAAAATCGGATGTCAGTTCTTGCCTAAACATTAACCCTTCCGCCAACCTTGGTTCAGATAGACCAAGATGTTCAGAGCTGACGTTGATTCTCTCTCTCTCTCTCTCTCTCTCTCTCTCTCTCTCTCTCTCTCCCCCCTGTGACTTAAACCTTTGACTAATTGTTCTTAACATCGACCCTCCATATCTCTTTTTAAACCTAGTCCCAATCTTAAAGTTTAGTCTGCATTGACTAGAAACTGTTTAAGTTGACACTGCCATGTGACTGACCTTTTGTAAAAAAAAAAAAAAAAAAAAAAAAAAAATAATAATAATAATTGGGTGATCCTGGTCTCATCCACTTGGTTTGATCCAACTCAGATCGAAGCTGTTTTAGTTTAGTGTACACATAAACACACGGATCGAACTCTCATCTTGCCATGAGGCCCTGACTTGTTCTCAAAATTGAATCCCTTTGTTCTTGCCTGACCCTTAACACTTCCAAAGTTTAAAATAACTTGTGTAAACATGTTGAGTTGACCTTGCCCTAAGACTTATTTTTTTCTACAACAGTAAGTTTAGCCTGCTTCTTTGATGACCTTCACTCAGTCCACCAAGTTTGGTTCAAATCGGATCAAAACTGTTTGAGTTAACTGGGTAACAGTCACACAGACGGATGGAACTTGACCTTCCCTGTGACCTTGACCTTTGACTAAAGTGTTCTCAGTTTTGAAAATCACTTGATTCTTGCCTAACCCCCAACCCCTCCCCCATGTTTGGTCAAAATTGAGTAAAACCTGTCTTAAGTTAATACTGCCGGGTCAGTGTTTGACCTAACCTTGTGACCTTGACCTTTTGACCGACTGCTCTAAAAACAATAGGTTTCCTCATGGGCTGTCTTCCAATCCTTCCACCAAGTTTCGTTGAAATTGGATAAAATCTGTTTGAATTATTTTTTAACACACACACACACACACACACACACACACACACACACACACACACACACACACACACACACACACAACTCGTGCGATCGCGCACCACTCAAAACAGTACCCGTACTCGCTTTGCGCGTCACGGGTATAAGGAAATAATCAGAGCTGTAGCAGATTAAACGCAACTCAGAATGATTGGTTACGAAAAGTCAGCCTCTTTAAAAATTGAGGAAGAGTGTCGTAACTGGCGGGAAGAACATACTGACTTCATCACTTTCCACCCTGCCAGCCTCTCTTTTTTGATGACTTGTTGAAAATATGACCATTAGTAGCCAGTAAGATGCTATTCAGGCATGGAAACACCAAGAAACTAGAAAGTATGAGAGGTAAAGTGATCGGTAATGCTAGAAACGCTCTTTGCTTAGCGATACAATCTGAACAACACGAGTATTTTATATATAACCAAAGCCCATTAATAACGGTTAACCAATACTCCTGGCACTGAACTTTTGTGGCGTTTCTTTTGCCCGTACAACATGGTATCCACCGAGTAACACCAGGGAACAATGGTGATTGATGGCCTGCCTGAAATCTCTGGTATTTTTCCTCCGGCGTGATGTAACTGACTCTGGGACCTGTGAAAGGGCGGATTCCCCAGATATATACTGAACAGTGTTTTTCACATACACCTTACTCTTCCATCCTGGAGTGTCATTTGTAACACTCTCCTGGTGCTGTTAGTTGTGCTCTTGAAAGTCATCCCTCTTCACAGTCATCGGACTAAATCTAGGCTAACCAAATCTAGGCTAACCAATGCACCACCGACTCCGACCTAAGAGAAGGGAGTTAAGACAAAAAATAACGTGGAGAGTCAACCCCCTGAATCAAGTGACTTTTCTTTTTACTTCTGCTGCTTCCAGACCAATACATTATAAGGCCTCTCGTACTGAAGGGATTAAGTATTCCTCCAGTATGAACAGTCTTTCCTAAACTGAATAAAAAGACCCTGAAAACAGCAAAAATTCTTGTGAAGTGCTTGTCCTCTTCATTTTTAGTTTATTTTGCCACTACGACGGTCAGTTTGTTTTCATCTGACCGAACAGGGCCATTCCTATATATTTTAATGCTCAGTAACGATTGTGCAATATTCGATGACACTTCGCTATAAGACAGAAATGGATCTTCTTGGTTACTAGACAAATCAACTTTCCAATCTGAGAACACCTGACCACCTGAGCTGAAAGGAGTTAGGGATCGTTGTCAGGTGAGAATGAACGTGCTATGTTGATTTTTTTCAGGTCAGGAGAGAACTCCCGCTACCGGAGAGGGTAATGAAGTCTCTATGTAATCCTTCCAGGTCTAAACGTCTATCTTAATGTGAATAAAGGCCTCTGAAAATAGCAAGAATATAAGAACAATCGCGTTTTGGGACTGAAGGGGTGCTGCCTATTTTTTTATCATTATTATCACCACCATCATCATCATCACCACCATTACCATCATCATCATCACCATCATCATCAGTACTCGTATCACCGCTATCAACATCTTCATCATTTCAGGTGGGAGTAAGGACAAGACTTCAGGAGAACTCGTTCATGTGTTTAGTAGTGGTTTATCCTTTAGCTGTCTCTTCCCCATTGCTCATTGGCGGCTTCACATCCATTCCATAGCACTTCTTCGTGACCAGCACTCGATTCTAGTGTTAATCTACTGCAACTGCTTAAGGTTCAAGATAGACAGATGGCAATTTTAGGCCAAGTTAAAGTGGACAGGGTATAGTGGTAACAATGCCTTTGGTGTTTGACGAGGATTGAGTACAGAAACAACGGAGTCAAAGTTTGTTTATTAAGGGAAAATAAACGTATACAGTGACCCGTGAAACACAGTGATTAATTACTGCATCTCTCTCTCTCTCTCTCTCTCTCTCTCTCTCTCTCTCTCTCTCTCTCTCTCTCTCTCTCACTCACTCTCTCTCTCTCTCTCACACACACACACACACACACACACACACACACACACACACACACACAGCACGAAGAAATACAACACAGAAGCAATATTAGTATTTTTTTAAACATAATTTCCATATCTTTCTTATTCCACTTACAGTTTTATTTACACACTGCCCCTTTTTCATCAGACATGTTTTTGTTTTGTTTTTTTGTTTTTTTTTTATAGTTTCTTCTTGCTTCCTCCTGCGATTTTCTTTACTTAAAAAAAACACTTGTAGATACGAGATTATAAACAGTCTCCATTAACCTCACTGCAGCTTGATTTCTTTCCCTAAGCTGAGCAAAGTCTTAGATACGTAAGACTTAGGCTTGTATTCTCGTCGGTTAAGGAAGCTCCCTAACACCTCTTGCTTAGCGATTTATTTTCGGATATCGCTAATATCTTTTTGAACAGTATTTATGCAGAATATGGCGATACTAGAAGGATTTATATATCAAAGTATAGTAAGATTTAATAAAGAAAATAAATCGCTTAGGAATAGGTGTTAAGGAGCTTCTTCAACCGACGAGAATACGGGGCTAGAAGCGTTATTATGTCATCTACTGAAGGGGGTCAACTATACTCTTTCTACTCTAACTTGGCCTAAAATTGTCATCTTTCCATCTTGTATGCTGAGCTAGGACAAGAGATTAACGCTAGACCATGGTGCTAATCACGAAGAAGTGCTATGGAAAGCATGTAGGGCTGTAGCATTTTTTCCACCACTGAGCTATGTGAAACAAGCTACAAAAGGACAACTATCAGGGCCAAGTTAAGGTATAAGGACTAGAGAAGGTGTAAGAGGCGTTTCCATCACTACCACAATCAAATTACCATCTTCATTACTAAACTTCCCAAGGTAATTGCACCTATATTATGAAAGGAAAAATAACTAGATATATCCAAGGGGGTGGAGGTGGTGGCCAAGTGGTAAGAGAAGCTGTCTGCTGTCTGAATGCACTCAGTTTCGATCCCACGTCAGGTCAGGGGACGGATTGATGATCTGAAAATTCGCTAAAATACTTTCCTGACTTGACACAAAAGCCAGCGATATATCATGAAATCACCCAGCTAAATCCATTACATCAATCTTGAGTGAAATACCTTCTGCCTGTATTCATTTCGAACGTTCGGCATTAGCACCGAAATGGTGACATGTGAAGGTGCCTGTGGAGTGGAAGGACTGGCGGACTCAGGGAGCGGATTATGAAGTCTGTGCCACGAGTCGAACACACACACACACACACACACACACACACACACACACACACACACACACACACACCTGAGAACGCCAATGGAAGGATAGCAGTGTGTTGGGGCCCATCCAGCATTTTTGAAAGGGGGAGGGGCAAAACATTTCCTCTTTTTTTTTCTATTAACGTCGATCATGCAATTACACTTTATAGCAACAGCAATAACAAAAAAAGTATGCTCTATTCCAGTTTATTTTACAACTAATCTACAACAGAGTTTTTTCAACACAGTCAAATGCATATGATTAGGAATACTGAAACAAGTAATAATGGTGAAACGCGTATTTTTGTTTTTATCTGTATTACAAGAGGCGAGGTAAATATTGCAACGTTGGGGTATCTTGTTTTTGCTGCTTCTGGGGAAAACTATGGAATAAATCTTCACTACACTCAGACCCTTTATCCTATAGCACTCATTTTCACAAAGTACACTCTCACGGCCCAGCTCCACCCCCACCACAGATACAGCTTATCCCATTCATTGCTTTTTCCCTCACCCTTTCTCATAGGGCATACCGTGCTTTCCTACCCTATCCCCACAACCCACCAAATCCTTACGTCAAGGCCTCTTCTCACAGGATGCTGTGATAAGTAGACAAATATATATACAGTTTCATTTAGATCTGTATAGTACGTCCACCTTAAGCTGGCGCAAATTTTCGTTTTTCAGCGGCATAATTGATATTTCACCTGGGACAGTGGCAGAATAATGCTATGACTCTACACCTTTCCATAGCAACTCATCACGATCAGCATCACTTCGTATTATTAACATAATGCTACAACTCAGCATTCAAGATATATAGAGGTGGCCGTTTGTGTGAAATTAACCCCTTCACTACTCCGACGTCTAATTCAATATAATCAAAGTATCATTAGTCAGTATTAACCAATGGAGGGTTAATTAGGCTGTATCTAACTTATTCAGACAGACAGTTTCATGCTACAGTAAAAAATAAATGTCTAGATGTACCACAGAATGAAACATAAATGCATCATCGGACTGAATGGCCTTAAATTCTTAGTTACAGCTCAGCATTCATGATGGAGTCGTGGCAGTTTTAGGTCGAGTTGAAGTTGATGAGTACAGCAAAATGACAGTGGTTGGTACAGTCAGGAACAAAGTTATCCTAATTATTTCACCTCTTCTACTCATCACTCTCCTCGGTGGCTAACGTTCCTGAGCTGAGAGAGACTTGGTATATTTTTCTGTCAGTACATGATTCTCCTTGATACGGTGCGTCTGGGTGGAATGTGACGGACGTGCCCCAAATGTGATGCTGATGCAGTGAAACAGTAGGCGAATTCCTGTCCCCAACTGTGCGTTGATATGTGCGTTGAAATGTGCGTTGATGTGCGTTGATAAATTTTCGCTGAGACTCATGGTGCAGCACAGGCCGTCGATGAACACACCAGGTGGTCTGTCCTTATCTTGAATTCACCTCGTCCTTGGCTGAATACTTCCTCCTTCTGTGATAGATAAGGCCACTCATCATATCGGATGTTATATTGTGTGCAAAAAATATCAACCCCTTCAATCTCAGTACGTAACTTAATTCTTGTTACTACCAGATGATTTTGTTCAACTTAGATTTTCTGAGCTCAAGAAGTTCCAACTGACCTCCAATGACACCCTTATCTCGACTTGTGGTCCTTCATAAGTTTTATAAATATGCGTGGTAGCAGAAAATGAAAACTTAATAGAAAATGTGTGACTGGATTGAAGGAGTCAAGCTTCTGCAAGTTCTTATTTTCATCTGCAAAGTAGTAAAACCAATATAAACAATATTTATTTGAAGATCGTTTTAACCAGGAATGAAATGCCACTGAAGGTTGCCAGTTTTATCCTAGATGTTTATATTTGTGACAGTATAAACAGCTTTTTTAAATACCATGAACCATCATGTCACTGAAGGTAATTAGGTATAACATACAGGAATAAAAGTATTGCAACGAAAATCTGTCATTCCAGAAGAGAAATCATTTAGCACTTAAAACTGCCTACAGTCCCAAGAGAAGGCAAAATGGTTTCCAAACAAATGCAGCACACTTGCATACTCTGTGCACATGGACGGTATGACTAACGATTATACAAGAACACAGGATCCCCAAATTTGTGTTTTTATGGTTTGATCTTAGACCCTTATGAAGCCCTTTAAAAGACCTTATTTACTGAAATTTAAAAAGTCGTCTTGGGTTTTTTACCTAAGGAATAATTGCACCGAGTCTGAAGCGAGGTGGTGAAGAAATATTGGAATGGAATCAAACTGCAAAGTGTTTGAAAGAAGAGACAGACAGACACAGACAGACAGACAGACAGAAACTGAGCATATATGCCTTTTGTATTATTCTCGCATACCATCAGTGTTTGAGGCTCAGTAATAATAACCTGTACAAAACGTAATAGTCACGTATAAATTATAAGAACCAACAATTTTCTTTGAGCACAGACGCCTCAGAATCTGCCACTGTATTCCTAGTCACAGCAGTCGTGTCTCTTGGAAGAACTTCTAACTCGCAACGGAACATTCCTACCAATGATGAAGTACACAGCTTTCTGATTCTGATTCTGATTTAACCCATGCCTGGAGGGACGTTGCAGCCAGGATTACACACTTAATGAAAACTCGCCATTGTTAAGGTGGGATTTTTAAGCTTTGTTCGAGTGTAGGGTGAACAGTTTGCGATGACACTGTTACTCGTGCACTCAAGAAAAGCTTCAACAACACATCTTCATTTGGTGCAAAATCCTGGCTGTGAGTTTTTTCCATCCAGGGGTAGGATTAAGGGGGTGAACTGAAACTATGGCTTAACGAATGTGCGTTTATGAGCCATGGTTCGCCGACACTTTCCTGCCAGCAGTGTGTCTTGCCTTACACATGTCTCATTTCCCCTTGAACGTCATATAGGAACCTTCCCTTTTAAACTGTTTTCTTGTGCGTGTCATTTTTCTAGCACAAAAATACCTCATTATAACACCATCCATGGCCCTAACCTGCGGGGTAGTGTACAGGTAAACATATAATCATGGTAGTACCTCACATAACCAGATGCTTCAAGACCAGCAACTGTATCATGGAGTGCGGCGCCTTTGGTCTCTGGCAGCAGGCAGGTGACGAAGGCAGCAAGCAAGGAAGTGCAGCCCAGGACTATAGATGGCGCTGACCCCCACACACTTCGCTGCATACGAAAGATGAAGGTTTACAACTTTACATTAATACCGTCGATTTTACGACCAAATCCCAAACTATACTAAAGAGTGAACAGGGACAGTGGGGAAACAAATAGGAAGCCAGTCCAAGAACTGAACTCGAGTTATGAATTTATGATCTAGGTCTCTACTTTGGTTCTAGGCTTCAAGAGGCTGTAGTAATGAACACTTTGGCCAAAAGTCTCATGACTGGTACGGGAATCTAAACCAGGACTTCTAACTTGTGGGCCAATAATGTTTCTGATCACATCGACCACATCCCAAAACCCTCTAGGCCCTACAGAACATTCATCACTGCCGACACCCAGGAAATCCCTTCTTACGAGGAACAAGGAGACTTACAAACTAGTACGCAAACCCTAAGTCACCTTACATCAACTCATACTGGGTCAGAAAAACAACAAATAGGCAATCTTTCCACTCAGTAACAACACACACCTCCTTCACTCCAGAAGAGACACGTAACATTATCAAGAAAATAACGAACTCTGCAAGGAAATCAAGACAGACAAATTGAAAGGTACTGTCATGTCCACGTTAAATTAGCTTAAAGTTACCTTTTTTTCCAATTTGAATGCTGAACTGTTAGAAAATCAACACTAGAAACTAATTTTAGTCACGAAGAAGTGCTATGGCATGGACGTACAGCAGTAAAATGGTTTATCTCACCACTAAGTTATGGGAAATATTTTGCCGAAAAACGAAAATCTCCGCCAAATCAGACTTTATACACACGATATTAGAAAATTTAAATAGGCAAACTGAGACATACTGCTTTGACCAACGACCAGAGAAGCTTTAATAATGTTTCAGATTTGGGTAGCAGGGGGTAAGAGGATTCAATAAATGCCATGAACTGAACCTCGGCATGAACGGAACTCGATCAGTATCACCATCATCATCATCATCATCATCATCATCATCAAAAAAAAAAAGAGAGAGAGACAGAGAGAGAGAGAGAGAGAGAGAGAGAGAGAAAGTAAGAAGGTTGGAGAAGTATCAAATGCATGTACGGAAAAACAGACCACACAACCCATCCTCACATCAGCCAAGCTCGGGTTCATGTCAGAGGTCTAATCATCTCAACTTTATTTTTCTGTATGGATACACTTCACGGTAATCTGCCAAACAGCCTTAAACAAGATCAATAAACCCTGTAGGCCTATGCGTCACACTAGGAAAATCGTGAAAGGAAAATGAAAGCTCAAGATACTAACCAACGAGTCGACGAGGAAAGGAGAAATGGTGGACCCCAATTTGGACATCATGGAAGCCGTACCCATACCCCTTGTTCGCACCTCAGTAGGGAAGAGTTCAGTGAGGTGCAGGTAAACGATCTGAAAGGCTGCAGACAGAGTTAGCTTCCCCACCAGAGCCAGCGCCATCATCAGCCAACTAATTCCTGAAATCAAAATCCACACTTATCTCTTGTAGGACTATTGCCATCAGAAACTTCATTGTTCATCTATCATCATCATCATCATTTCCACTATGGATGGAGAAGTAGACAGAAGAAAATGTACAAAATGGGATAAGTATCAATAGTAAGTTTAGTGAAATGAGCCACGCAGTCACTCACACAAACTCCAAACCCCAGGATTCCTAACACCATCTTACAAGCCTAAACATCTGCATATATATATATATATATATATATATATATATATATATATATATATATACATATATATATATATATATATATATATTGTTACGGAACAGAGAAAGATAACGTACACTTTCAGTGAGAATGCTAAAAATCACTACTGTCCCGTAAAGTTCCAGGTTCAAAACAAAGAGTTAGGTAAAATTACAAGTTAAAGTTTAATGCACAAACTAACAACAAAACATTCAGAACTCATAAGGATAATGTAATGGCAAATAAACAGGTTAAATATATGGTTAACTGCAATAGCCTCTATTAACACGAAATTAGCAAGAGTAAATTTATCTAAGTCAGCCCTGATAAAATGAGATACCAGATAATACTCAGTGAATGCCAGATAAATTATTACAGATACAAACTATTATCAAAAATGACTGACAAAGAACCCTACATAAATTACAAAATTCACTAGGCCTACAAATTAAACTTATGCTATACAGTACAAGAAAAAATGCAACAACAGTTATACTCAAATTACACACAGCTGCTAGATGGTTGGAGACTTCTTGAGCACTCACAATAATAATATCTGTACAGGGGAGGACAGAGATGTGAACAAAATGAGGAGCAGATCTAAGTGGCAATGATGCAGAGAATGAGCTCATTATATAGGGGCCAGCAGAGCTTGATACAACTTGTAATAAGGACGCGCAAATGAAGCGATGGGGACAAACGGTCGACAATCCCGCACTGAATAACAGAAAGGACGACTTACTCTACTATAACGGTAGAAGGGGGGGACTGAGGCAGAACACGCTCGTGATCAAACATGCAGCATACTGTGCGTTAAAATTACACAAAGGATGATGAAATCATAGGCTATGTAACACCTCCCCACAAAGAAAAAAGAAATTTACAAAGGAAATTTCTTATTACTCTAAAACAATCTGTACATGGCATTACAGACCATCCAAAGGTCTTTCCTAATGTTACAAAAAATGAGATCTCCCTAGCACGTTCAGTCATAGGTACTTGCCAGTATCCCTTTA
Source organism: Coenobita brevimanus (assembly GCF_032717465.1). Classification (NCBI taxonomy): domain Eukaryota; kingdom Metazoa; phylum Arthropoda; class Malacostraca; order Decapoda; family Coenobitidae; genus Coenobita; species Coenobita brevimanus. Next base: position 4,682,940 of record NC_137024.1, on the reverse strand, counting down.
ACAAATCAAACTTACTTATGTACCTAGCCTTTCCGATCTTGTCTATGCAATCTTCCACGCGAGGGAGAGGGTAAGTGTCTGTTTTGGTTATCTGATTAACACGTCTGTAGTCGATGCAAAGCCGCTGTGACCCACCTAGCTTAGGGACTAGAGTGACAGGAGAACTCCACTCGCTCTGACAGGGCTCAATCATCTTGTGGTCCAACAGGTAGCCAAGCTCCTTCTGGATGAGAGGAACTTTCACTGGGTTCACACGGTAAGGAGGCAGTTTAATTGGCTTTGCGTCTCCAACATCGACATCATGCATCAACACAGTGGTTCTTCCTGGAGTAGCACGGAACACTTGCGGGTACTCCTGCAGTAATGCCGAAAACTCCTGCCTTTCCTTGGGTGGTAGATGAGAAAGCTTAGTCTGGAGATCATTCATGATATCAGGATTCTTCCCCAAACTATCACTCAGGCTCATACTGCATGGGAGAACTTCACTTGCAGACTCGGGTGGAACAGCTACAGTGCAGACTGGATTATTTTCGTCCCGCCTGTGATATAACTTTAGCATGTTGATGTGACATAGTTGCTTGTTCTTTCTACGATCTGGTGTGGCGATGACATAGTTGACATCACTGAGTTTCTTCTCCACGAAATAAGGGCCACTAAACTTGGCTTGAAGAGGTTGCCCATGAACTGGTAGCAGAATCAAAACCTGATCTCCTGGCTGAAAGTGGCGTAACCTGGACTTCTTATCATACCAAGTCTTCATCTTCTCCTGAGCAGCTCCTAAATTCTCTCTCGCCAGCTGTAAAGCAGTGGACAGCCGTTCTTTGAAATTCATCACATACTCCAACAGGTTGACGTCATCTTCCTCCGACAGCCAGCATTCCTTGAGTAACTTAAGGGGTCCTCTTACTTCATGGCCAAACAGTAGTTCAAAAGGTGAGAAGCCCAGTGATTCATTTGGAGATTCTCTTGCAGCAAACACAACGAATGGAAGACCTTTATCCCAGTCTTTCTGATGTTCCAAACAGTATTTCTTGAGCATCGATTTGAGTGTTTGATGATATCTCTCCAACGCTCCTTGGGTCTGGGGATGGTAAGCTGAAGACGTGATCTGGGTGATGCCCAACTCTTTCAGAGACTGCTTGAAAACGTTTGACATGAAATTACTTCCCCGGTCTGACTGTACCTCCTTAGGCAGACCAAACTTTGTGAAGAACCCCAGCATTTCCTTAACCACGTTCTTTGCTGAGATGTTTCTAAGTGGAATGGCTTCAGGATAACGAGTAGCCATGTCAATCATGGTCAACACATAAGAAAATCCTGAAGAAGTCTTAGGAAGAGGGCCCACAATATCCACCAACACACTGGTGAAAGGCGACTCAAAAGGAGGAATGGGAACTAGAGGTGCAACCTTTTCGGTCTGATTACACTTCCTCACAACTTGACAGGTGTGACAAGACTTACAATACCAGGAAACATCCCTGAAGATACCTGGCCAGTAGAAGTGTTTCAAAATGCGTGCCACAGTCTTCCTCACTCCAAGGTGTCCTGCCAAACTGGAATCATGAGCCACTCTAATGATATCCTGCCTACAAACACGAGGGATGACAACTTGATGTACAACCTCCCATTCACAGTCGGCTGATGCTGTTGGGGGTCTCCACTTCCTCATAAGTACTCCTGACTTTACATAATAACAAGTAGAAGCACCGGCTGACTCTTCCTCACTGCAAGCAGAGTTAGCTAGACCTTTCAACTCAGGGTCAGCAACCTGCAACTCAACCAACTCTTGACGAGACAAATTATCAACACTACGGGGTACTGCCTCATCTGGTGAGTGGTCCAAATTAGCAAGAAAAGTGTCAGCTAGGATAACATCATCATCATCATTATCCTCTAAATCACCAGTAACTTTAGACTTAGCCCTAGTGACAGCACATGCAGGGAACACATCAGGGACATCACAATCCTGGGTCGCAGCCACTGGCTCACTAGACAACTGAGGAGCTGGACACACTTGACTTCCACCAATATCATTTCCAAGTAAGAAAGTTACACCTGACATTGGGAGTGTCTCAACCAACCCAACCATAACGGAACCATTAACAAAACCAGACTCTAAATTCACTCTGCACAGAGGAACAGAGAAGTAATTATTCCCTACACCTTGTAAGATTACAGTTTCATCAGAGGAATTAACATTAGAGCCTAGAACACTGGTCAGCATAAGGGATTGGCAAGCACCTGTATCACGATATATTTTAACTGATTTCCTGTCATTACTGTCTAGAGGACTGACAAAACCATCAGACAGGAAATTAGCACATGAACTCTTGAGAGTGTCACCCACGTTACTGCTCAAAAGAGGAGCTCCATCATGAGAATTTAAGTTACCCCTCAAAGCAGGTTCAGTTAACTCAGTTAAAGAATTCTGGGAACTCTCAAGAGTGGACACTAGACCAATTGACTGAATATTTAAAGACTCCTTTTTGTTCACATCACGCTGTCTCCTGAAACATCTCTCCGTAGTATGACCAAGCTTACTACAATAAGTACATTTACTTTTCTGAAATCTAGAGGTGAAGCTGGTATTTACTTCCTGAGAAACATCATCCTTATTCTCTTTCCTGTTACCTGTACTCTGAGTAGAGGCAACGTACTTACTCTCAGCTTTCCCTTTTTCTCTAGAATATCTCTTGTGAGTGAGAACATACTCATCAGCTAAAACTGCAGCATCAGACAAATTATCTATTCTTTTCTCATCAAGATATAGGCTTACATCTTTACTAATACACCTTTTGAAATCCTCCAGCAAAATCATCTGCTTAAATTTACCAAAATCAGAATCCACATTCTTAGAATTTAACCACTGCTCTAACAAATCTTCTTTGATTCTTGCATACTCAACATGGGATTGCTTATCTTGCTTGTAAGTTGTCCTAAATTTTACTCTATAGGCTTCAGGAACAAGCTCATAGGCCTTAAGAATCAAGCTCTTTACTACATCATAATTATCAGACTGATCCTGAGGCAAAGATGCATAAGTTACTTGAGCTTTACCGGTGAGAACAGTTTGAAGGAGTACTGGCCAATACTCCTTAGGCCAATTAAAACCTGTAGCTACCCTCTCAAACAACTGAAAATACTTTGTTAAATCAGATTCATTAAAAGGAGGGACAAGTTTAACATTTTTAGCCACATCAAAATCATCAGAGTTAGATGATCCAGTTCCACATTGTTTCATGCGATACTCATGGTCTGCCTGAATCCTAGCAAGTTCAACTTGTGCGTGAAACTCAGCCTCCTTAGCACGGGCCTCCTGCAGGGCTAGCTGTAACTTAGCTAATTCAATCTGCGTTTGCTCATTTGGAGGAGTTACATTAAACAAACTTTCATTAATCATGTCAACAATTTGATCTTTAGAATGATGAGAGCGAACAGCAATTCCCAATTGTTGAGCAACAAGCTTAAGTTCATTCTTTGTTCTGTTTTCTATATCACACACTGTTTGCACATTTGACAAAAAATCTTTGGCTTCATCAAGTGTAGAAATAGTAGCCATCATGAATATATCACAGTCACAAAATATCAAACAATATCCTTATGATAATATCCTGAATATCCTGATATGAGGTCGCCAAATTTATGTTACGGAACAGAGAAAGATAACGTACACTTTCAGTGAGAATGCTAAAAATCACTACTGTCCCGTAAAGTTCCAGGTTCAAAACAAAGAGTTAGGTAAAATTACAAGTTAAAGTTTAATGCACAAACTAACAACAAAACATTCAGAACTCATAAGGATAATGTAATGGCAAATAAACAGGTTAAATATATGGTTAACTGCAATAGCCTCTATTAACACGAAATTAGCAAGAGTAAATTTATCTAAGTCAGCCCTGATAAAATGAGATACCAGATAATACTCAGTGAATGCCAGATAAATTATTACAGATACAAACTATTATCAAAAATGACTGACAAAGAACCCTACATAAATTACAAAATTCACTAGGCCTACAAATTAAACTTATGCTATACAGTACAAGAAAAAATGCAACAACAGTTATACTCAAATTACACACAGCTGCTAGATGGTTGGAGACTTCTTGAGCACTCACAATAATAATATCTGTACAGGGGAGGACAGAGATGTGAACAAAATGAGGAGCAGATCTAAGTGGCAATGATGCAGAGAATGAGCTCATTATATAGGGGCCAGCAGAGCCTGATACAACTTGTAATAAGGACGCGCAAATGAAGCGATGGGGACAAACGGTCGACAATCCCGCACTGAATAACAGAAAGGACGACTTACTCTACTATAACGGTAGAAGGGGGGGACTGAGGCAGAACACGCTCGTGATCAAACATGCAGCATACTGTGCGTTAAAATTACACAAAGGATGATGAAATCATAGGCTATGTAACAATATATATATATATATATATATATATATACAGTACATCCCCACAGTACGCGAGTTCGGAGTAGCGATCCCCCTTGTACGGGAGGACGTTTTTTTTTTTTAAAGTGTATTTTTTATTAGTATGCGAATCGAACTCCTTGTAAGCGAGACGGGCAGCAAAGAGTGCCCCCAATCCGGGGTTACCCCGAGTACGCGACATTACCCCCCCAAGAAGTGATAACGGTTGCCTATGCTCTGCACACCTTGTGCAGCAAGTGGACGAGGCCGACGCAGAGCAGGAGATAGCAGCAGAAGAGGCAGCAACACCAGTGATGGAGAGTGAAGATTTGACCATGATGGAGATCAGCAGGGTACTGTGTGCCCTTAATAGATTCAAGGAAGAATTCAAGGACATCGAACGCTCTCAGTTGCGGGTGGAGGAGGTGATGTCTTCATTGGACAAAACCTTCTGCTACTACACCGACAAGCACAACCAGGAAGTAAACAGACAGAAGCAAACCCTCATCACCCGTTTCCTTCGGATTGAACAAAGTGAGGAATTACTCCAACATCAGAAGAGCCATATCCTGAGGAGGATCAAGAGGATGAAGCGATGTCTGAGGTGTCACAAATAGACTTTGAAAGAATTTATGAACGAAGTGAGTGCATGAGGGAGTGAAAGTATCGAAAGTGCCGGTGATGAAAGTGGTGAGGAAGGTGGTGTGTTGGGTGGTGTGGTGGGTGATGCAGGAGATGCACGCTAGGTGCCTCATCCTGCCTTGGATCCTCTTCTTACCTCCATCAAAGCCGTTGTCCTCTTGGGTTAAGGTGAGCAGCCATATTCTTGTTGTTTAGTTAAGCCATATCCTTGTTGATTTACCTAGTAAAGCCATAATCTTGTTGGTTTACTTTATCTTAGGTAATATGTCTTAGTTTCCTTGTACAGTACAATACTTAGGTCTGAAAGGCGTTTCAAGGGTTGCCCATGAAGGGGGGGTGCCGCCTATGTGTAATTTTTCCCATAAGTTTATGTATTCACAGTACGCAAATTCCTAGTATGCGACGTCCTCTGCCACCCATATAGGCGCGTACTAGGGGGATGTACTGTATCCCCATATATATATATATATATATATATATATATATATATATATATATATATATATATATATATATATATATATATATATATATTCCTTTAGATTGTATTCATATGTACCTGTAATTCAGTTAGACCATTAACTATCAAATGGAAAAAAATATTGTGAAATCCACACCCTATCTAACTCATCCAGGTAAGTCAAGCCTCTGTTAATACGCCAGCTTCCCCAACTTCCCTCTCTCTCCTTCTCACCCGTTCTTTATCCTATCATTACACATTTTTATTTAGTTTACCATTCCTCCCCTCACCTTCAACCTTCTTCGCATCTAGCTGCATCACCAACTTTCCTTCATCCATTCTCTTCATACAATCTAAAGTACATCTCTTCCACTCCGTTTTGAACATACTTCCTTGCTCTACATCCTTCGCTAATTACGTTGTTTCTTAGGCTAGCTACTTTACACGCTTCATGTATAATCCTCAACAGTCACATTTTCACGGCTCTTACTCCTGTCTTTTCACGATATTGCCTGACTAAGCTTTCACACCTGAATGTTAAATCTCAGTAGTGCTATTTCGTTAAGCATCCCTCCTGCATCTCAAATATTGAGATCTCTTTCTGTATCAAGGTTTTCATAGTACATGTAATTTTTCTCCCCTGAACCGCTCTAATCTTCACCCCCTTTGTGTGACTGACAAGGAAAGCACAAGACAAACTCTCAGACAGGGACATGCATCTGCCCACCACATTTCCAAGTCCCAGTTTAAGCTCTAAGTGCAGACTGAAAAAACAAAAAACAAAACAAAACAAAAACAGTCAGAAGGCCAAGCAGTCGAACCTGGGACCTCTTAGTTTCGAGCCAAGTTTTACTCAGATTATATGTCCGCCACTCCACATTTCCTTTAAGTAACAATCAGCATTCTTAGACGGTCTCAATGGTCAACGTATTAATCCAGGTCCCTGTACATTTACCCTTCATTATTATTACTACACCGAAGTGCTTGAACTCACTCACCAGTTCGTCTCTCCATTTATTAGCACGTCACATTGTCAGCCTGTCTTCACAACCATCACAAACCCCTTACTTATACTGTACTTAGTTTTAAATCAAGCTGTTTACAGATATTCACAGCCAGTCTACAAAGATCAGTTCACTAATGGCAAGCAACAGAACATGATTTGTATACAGTATTCCATTCTATTTCCCCCCCCCCAAAAAAAAAAAAAACTAAAGGTACCACAAGGCATTAACAACTCTGGTTTTGGATTTTGTTGATATTCCTCACCGTTTGTGCGTGAGGGTCCAAACAACGGCTATTGTGGTGCGATGCAAGTACGCGGTCGACTTTTCCAGAAGATATACTATAGGGTTGTTAAGTACTCTTGTTTTTGGATTTTTTTCTCTTTCACCATGTATTCGTGATACCACGCACAAACCGCACACCATAGACAGACAGACAGACTTGAACTTAGGATTATGGAAATACCTGTATCTATCTACTTGTCTATCTATCCATTTCTCCATCCATCTGTCTAAATAGATATATAGACAGAAACGGATTTGTATGTATATTACAACGGCGTACCCCAAAGTTAGGAGTTGATCGGCATGCGTGTCTGTCTGTCTGTGAACAAAATAACTCAAACCGTTTTTATACATTTTTAAGGAAACTTGGTGGAAGAACAAAAGTTTGGTGGGAGAACAAAAGGTCAGGGTCACAGGGCTGTCCAACGCTGACCTAGCAAATCAGATTACACAGTGTTCTTCCAATTTAGACCAGAATTGGAGGAAAGGTTGCCGGTAAAGCAAGAATGATGTGATTCAGTTTTGAAAATAAATAGTTACAGGTCAAGGTCACAGGGCCAGGTCAAAGTTACACCCCTGTGTGTCAGATAAAATAAATGACAGTTCTGATCCGATTTTAATCACAGTTAATGGAAGGGTTGAGGGTTAGGCTAGGAGTCTTTTCTTTTTAGAACAATAGGTCAAGAGCTAAGATCAAAGGGCAAGAGAAATTTTTTGTCCGATTCAGATTAAACTTTGTGGAAGTGTTAAGGATAAGGCAAGATTAAATGGATTTTTTTTTTTTTAGAACAATCACTCACAGGTCAAGTTCACGGATCAAGGTCAAATTTAAGGTTACAGGGTACGGTCAGCTCGAACCCTTTTGATCTTATATGAATCAAACCCCCCAGGGGCGTACCTAGAGATTTGGGGGCCCGGGAGGCTAGTTTCTTTGCAGGGACCCCCTCCGGAAGGGGGCCCCGCTGAAGAATCTAGCCCCCCTCATTCTCAACATGTATCTAATATCTCAGCCGGGATTGTCGGGACGATAATATATATATATATATATATATATATATATATATATATATATATATATATATATATTGTTACATAGCCTATGATTTCATCATCCTTTGTGTAATTCTAACGTACAGTGTGCTGCATGTTTGATCACGAGCGTGTTCTGCCTCAGTCCCCCCCTTCTACCGTTATAGTAGAGTAAGTTGTCCTTTCTGTTGTTCAGAGCGGGATTTTCAGCTCTTTGTCCCCTATGGCTTCATTTGCGCGTCCTTCTTACAAGTTGTATCAAGCTCTGCCGGCCCCTATATGATGAGCTCAGTCTCTGCATCATTGCCACTTAGATCTACTCCTCATTTTGTTCACATCTCTGTCCTCCTCTGTACAGTTATTGTTGTGAGTGCTCAGGGAGTCTCCAACCATCTAGCAGCTGTGTAATTTGAGTATAACTGTTGTTGCATTTTTTCTTGTGCTGTGTAGCATAGGGTTAATTCTTAGGCCTAGTGAGGTTTTTTTGTGATTTATGTAAAGGTTCTTTTTGTCAGTCATTTTTGATAATATTTTGTATCTGTAATAATATATCTTGCATTAACTGAGCATTACCCGGTGTATTTTCATTTATCAGGGCTGACTTAGATAAATTTACTCTTGCTAATTTCGTGTTAATAGAGGCTATTGATTTAACCATATATTTAACCAGTTTTTTGCCATTACATTATCCTTATGAGTCCTGAATGTTTTGTTGTTAGTTTGAGCATTAAACTTTAACTTGTAATTTTACCTAACTCTTTGTTTTGAACCTGGAACTTTACGGGACAGTAGTGATTTTTAGTATTCTCACTTAAAGTGTACATTATCTTTCTCTGTTCCGTAACATAAATTTGGCGACCTCGCCAGGATATTCAGGATATTATCATAAGGATATTGCTTGATATTTTGTGACTGTGATTTATTCATGATGTCTACTATTACTACGCTTGATGAAACCAAAGATTTTTTTCAAATGTGCAAACAGTGTGTGATGTAGAAAACAGAACAAAGAATGAACTTAAGCTTGTTGCTCAACAATTGGGAATTGCTGTTCGCTCTCATCATTCTAAAGATCAAATTGTTGACATGATTAATGAAAGCTTGTTTAATGTAACTCCTCCAAATGAGCAAACGCAGATTGAAATAGCTAAGTTACAGCTAGCCCTGCAGGAGGCTCGTGTGAAGGAAGCTGAATTTCAAGCACGTGCTAAGGAGGCTGAGTCTCAGGCTAAGGAGGCTTGTGTTAAGGAGGCTGAATTTCAGGCAAATGCTCGTATTCAAGAGGCACAGGTACAGGATCAGGCACAAATTGAACTTGCTAGGATTCAGGCAGACCATGAGTATCGCATGAAACAAGGTGGAACTGGATCATCTAGCTCTGATGATTTTGATGTGGCTAAAAATGTTAAACTTGTCCCTCCTTTTAATGAATCTGATTTAACAAAGTATTTTCAGTTGTTTGAGAGGGTAGCTACAGGTTTTAATTGGCCCAAAAAGTATTGGCCAGTACTCCTTCAAACTGTTCTCACTGGTAAAGCTCAAGTAACTTATGCATCTTTGCCTCAGGATCAATCTGATAATTATGATGTAGTTAAGAGCTTGATTCTTAAGGCCTATGAGCTTGTTCCTGAAGCCTATAGAGTAAAATTTAGGACAACTTACAAGCAAGATAAGCAATCCCATGTTGAGTATGCAAAAATCAAAGAAGATCTGTTAGAGCAGTGGTTAAATTCTAAGAGTGTGGATTCTGATTTTGGTAAATTTAAGCAGATGATTTTGCTGGAGGACTTCAAAAGGTGTATTAGTAAAGATGTAAGCCTATATCTTGATGAGAAAAGAATAGATAATTGGTCTGATGCTGCAGTTTTAGCTGATGAATATGTTCTCACTCACAAGAGATATTCTAAAGAAAAAGGGAAAGCTGAGAGTAAGTACGTTGCCTCTACTCAGAGTACAGGTAACAGGAAAGAGAATAAGGATGATGTTTCTCAGGAAGTAAATACCAGCTTCACCTCTAGATTTCAGAAAAGTAAATGTACTTATTGTAGTAAGCTTGGTCATACTACGGAGAGATGTTTCAGGAGACAGCGTGATGTGAACAAAAAGGAGTCTTTAAATACTCAGTCAATTGGTCTAGTGTCCACCCTTGAGAGTTCCCAGAATTCTTTAACTGAGTTAACTGAACCTGCTTTGAGTGGTAACTTAAATTCTCATGATGGACTCCTCTTTTGAGCAGTAACGTGGGTGACACTCTCAAGAGTTCATGTGCTAATTTCCTGTCTGATGGTTTTGTCAGTCCTCTAGACAGTAATGACAGGAAATCAGTTAAAATATATCGTGATACAGGTGCTTGCCAATCCCTTATGCTGACCAGTGTTCTAGGCTCTAATGTTAATTCCTCTGATGAAACTGTAATCTTACAAGGTGTAGGGAATAATTACTTCTCTGTCCCTCTGTGCAGAGTGAATTTAGAGTCTGGTTTTGTTAATTGTTCCGTTATGGTTGGGTTGGTTGAGACACTCCCAATGTCAGGTGTAACTTTCTTACTTGGAAATGATATTGGTGGAAGTCAAGTGTGTCCAGCTCCTCAGTTGTCTAGTGAGCCAGTGGCTGCGTCCCAGGATTGTGATGTCCCTGACGTGTTCCCTGCATGTGCTGTCACTAGGGCTAAGTCTAAAGTTACTGGTGATTTAGAGGATAATGATGATGATGATGTTATCCTAGCTGACACTTTTCTTGCTAATTTGGACCACTCACCAGATGAGGCAGTACCCCGTAGTGTTGATAATTTGTCTCGTCAAGAGTTGGTTGAGTTGCAGGTTGCTGACCCTGAGTTGAAAGGTCTAGCTAACTCTGCTTGCAGTGAGGAAGAGTCAGCCGGTGCTTCTACTTGTTATTATGTAAAGTCAGGAGTACTTATGAGGAAGTGGAGATCCCCAACAGCATCAGCCGACTGTGAATGGGAAGTTGTACATCAAGTTGTCATCCCTCGTGTTTGTAGGCAGGATATCATTAGAGTGGCTCATGATTCCAGTTTGGCAGGACACCTTGGAGTGAGGAAGACTGTGGCACGCATTTTGAAACACTTCTACTGGCCAGGTATCTTCAGGGATGTTTCCTGGTATTGTAAGTCTTGTCACACCTGTCAAGTTGTGGGGAAGTGTAATCAGACCGATAAGGTTGCAACTCTAGTTCCCATTCCTCCTTTTGAGTCGCCTTTCACCCATGTGTTGGTGGATATTGTGGTCCCTCTTCCTAAGACTTCTTCAGGATTTTCTTATGTGTTGACCCTGATTGATATGGCTACTCGTTATCCTGAAGCCATTCCGCTTAGAAATATCTCAGCAAAGAACGTGGTTAAGGAAATGGTAGGGTTCTTCACAAAGTTTGGTCTGCCCAAGAAGGTACAGTCAGACCGGGGAAGTAATTTCATGTCAAACGTTTTCAAGCAGTCTCTGAAAGAGTTGGGCATCACCCAGATCACGTCTTCAGCTTACCATCCCCAGACCCAAGGAGCGTTGGAGAGATATCATCAAACACTCAAATCGATGCTCAAGAAATACTGTTTGGAACATCAGAAAGATTGGGATAAAGGTCTTCCATTCGTTGTGTTTGCTGCAAGAGAATCTCCAAATGAATCACTGGGCTTCTCACCTTTTGAACTACTGTTTGGCCATGAAGTAAGAGGACCCCTTAAGCTACTCAAGGAATGCTGGCTGTCGGAGGAAGATGACGTCAACCTGCTGGAGTATGTGATGAAGTTCAAAGAACGGCTGTCCACTGCTTTACAGCTGGCGAGAGAGAATTTAGGAGCTGCTCAGGAGAAGATGAAGACTTGGTATGATAAGAAGTCCAGGTTACGCCACTTTCAGCCAGGAGATCAGGTTTTGATTCTGCTACCGGTGCATGGGCAACCTCTTCAAGCCAAGTTTAGTGGTCCTTATTTCGTGGAGAAGAAACTCAGTGATGTCAACTATGTCATCGCCACACCAGATCGTAGAAAGAACAAGCAACTTTGTCACATCAACATGCTAAAGTTATATCACAGGCGGGACGAAAATAATCCAGTCTGCACTGTAGTTGTTCCATCCGAGTCTGCAAGTGAAGTTCTCCCATGCAGTATGAGCCTGAGTGATAGTTTGGGGAAGAATCCTGATGTCATGAATGATCTCCAGACTAAGCTTTCTCATCTACCTCCTGAGGAAAGGCAGGAGTTTTTGGCATTACTGCAGGAGTACCCGCAAGTGTTCCGTGCCACTCCAGGAAGAACCATTGTGTTGATGCATGATGTTGATGTTGGAGACGCAAAGCCAATTAAACTGCCTCCTTACCGTGTGAACCCAGTGAAAGTTCCTCTCATCCAGAAGGAGCTTGGCTACCTGTTGGACCACAAGATGATTGAGCCCTGTCAGAGCGAGTGGAGTTCTCCTGTCACTCTAGTCCCTAAGCCAGGCGGGTCACAGCGGCTTTGCATCGACTACAGACGTGTTAATCAGATAACCAAAACAGACACTTACCCTCTCCCTCGCGTGGAAGATTGCATAGACAAGATCGGAAAGGCTAGGTACATAAGTAAGTTTGATTTGTTAAAGGGATACTGGCAAGTACCTATGACTGAACGTGCTAGGGAGATCTCATGTTTTGTAACATTAGGAAAGACTTTTGCATGTTCTGTAATGCCATATACAGATTGTTTTAGAGTAATAAGAAATTTCCATTGTAAATTTCTTTTTTCTTTGTGGGGAGGTGTTACATAGCCTATGATTTCATCATCCTTTGTGTAATTCTAACGTACAGTGTGCTGCGTGTTTGATCACGAGCATGTTCTGCCTCAGTCCCCCCCTTCTACCGTTATAGTAGAGTAAGTCGTCCTTTCTGTTGTTCAGAGCGGGATTTTCAGCTCTTTGTCCCCTATGGCTTCATTTGCGCGTCCTTCTTACAAGTTGTATCAAGCTCTGCTGGCCCCTATATAATGAGCTCAGTCTCTGCATCATTGCCACTTAGATCTACTCCTCATTTTGTTCACATCTCTGTCCTCCTCTGTACAGTTATTGTTGTGAGTGCTCAGGAAGTCTCCAACCATCTAGCAGCTGTGTAATTTGAGTATAACTGTTGTTGCATTTTTTCTTGTGCTGTGTAGCACAGGGTTAATTCTTAGGCCTAGTGAGGTTTTTTTGTGATTTATGTAAAAGTTCTTTTTGTTAGTCATTTTTGATAATATTTTGTATCTGTAATAATTTATCTTGCATTAACTGAGCATTACCCGGTGTATTTTCATTTATCAGGGCTGACTTAGATAAATTTACTCTTGCTAATTTCGTGTTAATAGAGGCTATTGCAGTTAACCATATATTTAACCAGTTTTTTGCCATTACATTATCCTTATGAGTCCTGAATGTTTTGTTGTTAGTTTGAGCATTAAACTTTAACTTGTAATTTTACCTAACTCTTTGTTTTGAACCTGGAACTTTACGGGACAGTAGTGATTTTTAGTATTCTCACTTAAAGTGTACATTATCTTTCTCTGTTCCGTAACAATATATATATATATATATATATATATATATATATATATATATATATATATATATATATATATATATATATATATATATATATTAATAAAAAGCTTATAAATTTTTAAGGCTTTTAGGTCCCCCCCCCTCAATTGGGGGCCCGGGGTCAGTTTCAAACAGCCCCCCCCCCCCCGCCCCCCTCAGGTACTCCACTGCTGAACCCCCCTGTTCATGACTCACTAACCTGATTCATTTCTCATCTCTGAAATATACTTCTATAAGCCATTCCTACAACAACAGATTTATCCCATGCTCATTTTTACGCTCATTTAATTCATCTTACGTTTAGTACAAGGTCACACTTACAATCTTCTCCCACTCCACAGCTACAGCTCCGTTTATCCAAGCTTTCTGACATAACTCCAGCAAACATTTCATTCTGCTCTCTTGACTACGTATCATCATCTCTTCATGCACCTCATCAACACCTTCTGCATTTCACTCTCGTCACATCCTTCATCACTTCGACAATGACCTATTTTCCGACACCGTAGAAATTACCCCTGTTGTTACCCTGCTCTGATCTTTATTGTGCAATCTATCAATTTTTCTAGTGTAATCAATCTTTCTAGTGTAATCAATCTTTCTAGTGTAATCAATCTTTCTAGTGTAATCAATCAGTCATTCACTCCCCATGCATCAACAGAACCACTCATGTGTACTGCCCTCGTGCCTAATACGTGAAATGGACTGTGTCATGTCTAAGTTAGTGTGTTTGATACGATACTCCACAGTCATACTTTTTTTAATAAACAATACCCTACACTCATGCTTTATGGCATGGACGATACACTAGAATCATACTTTTGGGAACTGACGATTTTTCGTAACCATAACTTTTGGAATGAACGATACCATATAATCAGACTGTTTTAAAGGAACCGTATTCTGTAATCATACTTTTCGGAATGAACGATAACTGTAATCATACTTTTTGCAGTGGTCGATACTCTACACGCATACTTTTTGGGGAGGAACGATTTTCTGTCACCGTACTTTCGACATGAACACTGCTCTTTCACCCTACTTTTCGGAATGAAGGTCGCACTCAGCAAGACGGCCGCGGTGAGGAAGAACAGGACGACGTTGGGGTACCGTCGACCGCAGCGGCCTACGAGAGGGATGGTGAGGGTGCTTCCAGGGACCTCCATAAGCCCGCTCATCACTATGTAGATGTAAGGGCTGGTACTGAAGCTCTCCCCGCCCAGTGACAGCCCGTAGTACCCCATCCCGCACGCCAGAAGCAGGTAGTACACACACAGCGTTATCCTCCGCATTCTCTTCGTTCTGGAACAAACACGTGCACATGTATAGCATTTGTAATATTAACTCTAATCCTTTCCTTACTGTAGCCTATTATTTGTATTTTTCTTTTCTGGAACAAAAATTTACCGCGCACTTCATAGCATCTATAATATTAACTCTAACCCCTTCCTTACTGTAAACTATAAATTGCTTTTTATTCTGGAACAAACAAATATCGTGTACTTTATAGCGGTTGTAATATTAACCCTCAACCCTTGCCCAATTATGAACGTTTTCTTTGGCAGCCTTCGGACGATTTTCTTCAGATCAGGGGAGACTTTCAAAACGGAAGGGTTAGCCATGCCTTCAATAACCCCTTTCTGAATAAAATCGTCTGGGATGTGCATGAGCAAACGAATTAAATAAGTTCCTTGATTCACGGGGTTACGTAGACATGCCGGCGGAATCGGACAGGGACATACTCTACGTAGGTCTGGAGTTTCCGTAACACCTCTTCCTCAGTGATTCATTCTGCACTGTACACCTAAACATCTTTCTGTTAATGGTGCCACTATGGCGGTACTAGAAATATAAAAACTAAGAGAGAAATTCAAGATGTTATAATCTTAATGAATCGCTAAGATAGAGAGGCTACGAAGTCTCCTATGACACACAAAAATACGGTCATTATCTGATGCAAATAGTAAGATCACAGAGGTAAAGGTAAAACTTGGGAGACAAACACTTCATCTCGCTAGGCAACGTTCTGAGTATTTCGTCTCTCACTTCCGGAGGGGTGAAGGAGGAAGGGAAGGCCGAGGGTGAGATGGAGGGACGAAAAGGAGAGATATAAGTGAAAGAGGAGGGTGCGAGGGCAGTCAAATGGTAGAGGCCCAGATCAACACAGGCGATTTCTTTGTAGCCACCCCTTACGGGATTAAGCCGTCTGGTTACGGATACACAAACTTCCAGAGACAACAGAGGTGACTGAGAAAGATATCTCCAGAGTGGAATTCTGTGAAATGGGGCGTTCTTCCAACTCATATTTCCACTGCACGATCGGAAAATCTGTCAATACGTGCACTTCAGATAGCAAAGTCATTAAGCCCTACAACTGCATCATCGTAAAAGTTAATAAATTTGGAATATCAGTTACAAATTTCTCTCAGTAATAGGAGTAAAGAAATGTGCTGACGTACAGACGTGAGACTGAGTGCCGTATGCTTAAACTTGACATCGGAAAGTGGAATGCAGGCCCAAAATTTTTCATGATGATTTTTGAAGTGCGTGATGATGTCGGAACGTACTTGGCCTTCCTATATGGTTGCCAATTGTGTTCTGCAATATGGGATGCAAGCTGGGCACACCTAGACAACCGCAGATGTTTCATAAATGGCCTTCAGTAATTAGTTGTTTGCATTCCACTTTGCGATTGAAGGTTTAAGCATACTACCTTTAGTTTCTGATTCTCTCTCTCTCTCTCTCTCTCTCTCTCTCTCTCTCTCTCTCTCTCTCTCTCTCTCTCTCAGTTACATACAATGACACCTTTTGCACTATGCTAATCCTGCTATTTGTTAGAAGGCAGCCTTAGCCAGAGTCAGGGTTTCACATCGACAGAGACCTTGTTTTTCGGTGCTAATTCGAAACACTAACAAGTTTTTCACAACACTTAATGATGCAGTTCAGTAAAGCTTCATACTACCAATATGCTCTTCACTACACTTACTCATGAAATTCAGTGAAGCTTCGAACCACCAACAAATTCTTCAATACACTTAACAATGCACTTAAAGCTTCGAAGCACTAACAGGTTCTTCACAACACAATCATTCAGTTCAGTGAAGTTTCGAACCACTAACATTTTCTTCACAACACTTACTCATGAAAATCAGTGAAACTTCGAACCACCAACAAATTCTTCATTACACTTAATAATGCACTTAAAGCTTCGAAGCACTAACAGGTTCTTCACAACACAATCATTCAGTTCAGGCTTCGAACCACTAACATTTTCTTCACAACACTTATCATGCAATTCAGAAAAACCGTGAAACATCAACACGTTCTTCAACACACTTGTTGATGCAGTTAAAGCTTCGAAGCACTAACAAGTTCTTCACAACATTAATCATGCAATTCAGTGAAGCTTCAAACCACTAACAACAGGTCAACATTCATTGTGGAAGCCCTGACATAGGACAGCAAAAGAGGGTGAGCAGGAACTATGGCTCACGGGTGTGCCTTACCTGACTAAGATGCTGAACTGCTCCACTATGGTCTTGAGATGGGACATAAATCCTCCTTTCTTGGACACCTCATGACCTCTGGACTGTTGATGGTACAAGGGAGGACACACATTATTAGTGAAGTATTACTGCTGCAATATTGCCGTTGGAATATTACAGCTAGAATATTACTGTTGGAATGTTGGTACAGTAGCTGACAAAAATATCACTCAAAATTTTACTTGTACAGTTACAAAACCCTTATATGACACTGATAAAGTCTGTTAGGTTCCGAATGTCACTTCATTGTCTCGTATAAGTCCTTCACTACAAGAGATCTCTAAACAGCATCAAATCGTCAATTCAGTTGCCAAGGGGGAAAAAAAAAAAAAAAGACCATCGCAGTCAAAGAGCTTAAAAGCAAATGATGTTAAGAGCATGTTCAATTATCATCATGTGTCCAACTTGTCATTCTTACTGCATAATGAGACCTGGGGAAGCGGGGCAGTTCTCACATCCCACAAAGTGTTGTAGTGAAAACATATTGGTGACTCTACAGTACCTCTATCATAATATCCTGCATCAGCGTCCTCAGCTCACGCTCCGGCGGGAGAGAGACTTTGTTCCAGCGGGCGGCCCTCTGAAGCACCCTGAGAGCTTTGGAGTGGCGACCTCGCACGATCAGCCACCTCGGAGACTCATCCAAGAACCTGATGGGAGTTGTCGATGATGCCCAGTTTACTTTTTGATTAGCACTTACCAAACACTATACTCGTTTCACCTTAGCTCGGCCCAGATTTTCGTTCTCTTGCTGTTTATTTCACGTAGCGTAGTGGTAGGAAAAAATGTTTTGGCTCAACATCCTTTCCATAGTAGTTCTTCATGACTAGCATCCTATTCTACTATTAATCTATTGTTACAACTCAGCATTCATGATGGACAAACGGCATTAGGGTAAAAATTGCATAGTGTAATGGGTGTAAGGAATATGTAGTTCGTGGATACCCAATAGCATCTCACTGGTCCATAGTCTCCTTTCATTGTCTCTCATTCATCCCCCTCCATATGAGATACCTTTGTCTTAACCTCTCTCTCTCTCTCTCTCTCTCTCTCTCTCTCTCTCTCTTGTAACATGGGTTTGAGTGAAGCTGTCCTGCCTCAGTGATGTGAGATTAAAAGATGTAAAAGGGGTCCCCACAGGCATGGACACGTGTTTATGGTGAGATCTGTGAGCTTAACTTGTTCTTCACAAAACAATAACTATAATCTAGCTTTAACTATTGGAACGGTCCCACTTCAGCCTGCGTTGAGTGCGGACGTTCTCTGCTCCTCCTGGCGCTTGCTTGTGTATTTCGAAGCTGTTTCTTTGTGTTCGGATTTTTGATATAGTCACCGGCTGCTGTGAGTGTGGGCTGAGTGCTTCGCTAGTGTTCTGTCAAGGCCTTGCCTGGCCCGATGGAGTGTTCGGGGTCGGACGCTGGTTCACTCCTGGAAAATGATTTAGCCATGTCTGACGACGATGCCTCTCCTACCGTGAACCACTGGCCTGAACTGCCTGTGCCTGCCACCTCACAGCCCCTTCAGTCTTTGACCACTCATCATGAGATACAGCCTTCCACCCCGTCCACTTCTAACAAGCGGCCTGTGGACGACTCTCCTGACGGTGAATGTGTGCCTCCTGTCACCAAGACTGCCAAAGGTGACTCATCTGTGCGTGATGTGCCTGTCTGTCTGCCTCCTCAGCTCCTTGCTGGTATTTCTCCCTCTTCCCACTCCCGGCCTTTGTCTCACCGCCCTGCATTTGCCCCGAGAGATGCCTACGTCAAGCTCTCCTTCAGTGGCGACCCTTCCACGGATACGAAGCTGCGATGGTTGTCTTCGGTTAACAGGGCCTTCCAACTACAGCGTGAGCAGGCAGAAGTCAAGATGGCTGCAGTCACCTCCCGGTTTGTCTACATTTCTAGACAAAGAGAGGACATCATTAACAGAGTCTTATCTGGTGAGTTTTTCTTGCTGCCACTCGTTCTTCAGGACTCACCGGAGAGGCCACGTAAGTACCCCAGCTACATCCTCACCCGTTTCCCTGTTGACATTGACCCAAATCTTGCCAAGGGATATCCTGGAGTGTACTCTGCCCGTCGTTTCATGCAGGATGGTTCTCCCATTAACCGGATTGTTGTCGTCTGGAGCCTTCCCGACCCACCTCCGTCAGTTATTAATTTTGACTTCCTTCCCTGTCTTCCACAGTGTGAGGTGCAGAAACTCCATAATGACCAGCCTTGGTGCTACAGATGCTGGGGCGTAGGACACATTTCCCGGTACTGCTCTGCCTGGCCGAAGTATGCCTGGTGTGCGGCTGGCCATGAATCCAGGACGTGTCCTCTCAAGGGTGAGCCGTCACGTCCTGCTGCCTCCATCCACCTCAGAACCCCCACCTCCTCGGGACACGTCTCTGTGGAAGTGTCCACGCTGTTTTCAGCCAGGGGTCAACATGTGGCATGATTGTGCTCGGCGCCGGGCCCCAGTTCGGGCCGTCACTCCCGGGCCACCCCCCCACCACCTCAGTCTGTTCCTCCCACCAGCACTGCCTCGGCTCCTGACCTGGCCCTCCGCAAGGCTGTTGCCTCCCTCATGGCATGATGTACGGCTCTCAAGGACCGCTTTTCTGCTCCTGAAGCCAGGATTGACGGGCTGGTTGCAGCTCATGCCTCTTTGGATAACAAACTCTCCACCTTGGTTGAGGCTCAGCAATGCATCATCTCCACCGTCACCACCCTCACCAACAAGATGGGTACTATCACCTCTCGCATTGAAAAACTCTGTGAGTCATTCCCTTCTGGTTCGTTCTCTAACCCAGGTCGTTCGTCTGCCTCCACTCTCCGGTCACCTTCTTTCAAGCATAAGGTTCGCTCCTGATTACCAGCTAGATGTCATCTCCTGGAACGTCTGTGGTATCACCAATTATGCTAAGCTCGCTCAACTCAAGACCTTTGTTTTTCGACACCACCCTAGTGTTATTTTTCTCCAGGAAGCGTTCCCAGGCCGGCCGATTGCCGCTGGGCAAGCTCCTCCCTTACAGGTTATATTCCGTACGTCCATCTGGTAAGGAATGGCCTGTTGACTTACATACACAGCTCCTTACCACACCGCCTTCTCCGCAACTCCACCGACCCTGACATGACTTTCCAGCTCTTTGAGGTCACACTTGGGGATGGCGTGCTCCAGCTGTGTAATGTCTATTCTGCCCCTGCCAGACTCTCTCTTGAGGCTCTTCCTCCTCCTACAGTGCATGGGGTGGTGTATATGGGAGATTTCAATGCTCGGCATCCTGACTTAGGTGATCGTTCTGGCTCTTACAGTCGTAATGGTCTTCATCTCATTTCTTACATCCACAGGCATCACCTTGCACGCTGGGATACTGGCGGCGCCACTCACTCCCGGGGAGGCACTCTGGATCACGTCATCACGTCTGGCTTGATAGCGTCTCGGGTCCAATGCTCCTCAGTGCCAGCCTTATTCTCTGATCACGTCGCACTTCGATTTCGTTATTCTCTGCCTGCGGCTTCTACTGCTCCTGCTGCTCGTTTACGCATTACTGTGCCCCCTAAGTATTGCCCGACGTACATATCATATATGGCCCAGATGGTACCTACTTTTAATCTTTCTTCACCTGACCAGTTATACTCTGATCTTGTCTCTGCCACTCATGATTTTTACAGGCAGTATGTCTCCCGCCCACATCTGCAGCGCCGCTGTACCACCCACTCCTGGACGCTTGATGCACGTATACAAGAGGCGAAGAAGAAGGCTGAACGTGATGGGCTCTTGTTTCAAGCCAACCCGAATCCTGGCACACTCCATCGTTATCAAACGTCCAGGGATGCACTAGTCGCACTGCAGGAGTGTGTCATTACTGAGTTCTTGCAGCGGTTTATGGACTGTATTAACCAACAGACAAGTGTGGCTTCCATGTGGCACCTCATCCGTCGAGTTGTCAAGAAGACGCCCGCCACTGCTCGCCATCACACTCCCGCTGTCTACGCTCAAAACCTTGTCAACGCCTGGTCGGAACAGTCTGCCCCAGCAAGTCTTCCCAACCACATACAAGATGCACTCTCTTCCTGTGCTCCTGCCCGTCAGCTTCGTTTGATGTCTGCTTTGCTGCAGGATGATGATGATGATGCAGAGGAGATAACCGAGTCGGAGCTGCGTCGTGCTCTCTCTCGAGGTAAGGCTTCATCCCCTGGTGATGACGGTATCACCTATGCTGTGCTACGTCTGCTCCAACAAGTTCCTGGTAGCCCTTTACTTAAATTGTACAATCTTTGTTTCAGAGACGGTTGTGTACCAGGAGCCTGGACCAGCAGTACAATTGTCCCCATCCCCAAGCCTGGCACGGCGAAGTTCAGGCCGATTTCCCTTACTTCTTGTTTCTACAAGGTGATGGAGAGGATCTTACTCAACCGTCTCATGTACAGGCTTCAGGACCGCCTTTCTCCACATCTGTATGGTTTCCTTCCTCAGCGCAGCATGCACCACTGCCTCGTTGACTTGTATTCTTGCCTCTCCCGGGACAGTGTGGTGGCCTTCGTCGACCTTCAGAGTGCCTTCGATATTGCTAACAGAGACATCATTTTGGATCAACTTGTCAACTTTGGGATAAAGGGTAATCTCTTGCGGTGGATTCGGGGCTATCTCAGTAACAGGACCTCTCGTGTGTTTTTCAGTGGTGTGTACAGTCCTCAACGCAGTTTTCATCTTGGTACGCCACAAGGGGGTGTTCTTAGCCCATTTTTGTTTAATGTACTGATGCATCGGTTGCTCACTTCTCCCCCTAATATTCCTGGAACTACGATTACATGCTATGCCGATGATATTTGTGTTCACTCTTCCTTGCCAAGGGATCTCCAGCGGTTTCTTGACTCCTTCTATGTGGCTTCATCTCACGGTGGCATTATTCTTTCCCCAGATAAGAGCAGAATATTCTCCTGCCGCCCTCCTCAAGCTCTGCCTGACTTCACCATCGGAGGGACTGCCATTCCCTTGTGTTTCAAGTACCGCTACATGGGGGCACCTGTTAAGATCTCGGCTGTTCCCCCCACCAGGCGCCAGGGCCATCCCTTTGTCCGTGACCTGTTGGATCGCCTCCAGCGCTGACTCGCACCACTTCAGTGGCTCACCAACAACTCTTCGGGAATCTCCATCCATGTGGCCAGGACAGTCTATATTACTTTCATTCGCTGTGTTGTTGACTATCTCTCCCCTGCCTTGATTCAGCTTTCTAGGACTGCTCTGGAGCCTTTAGAAAAATTTCAGAATAGAGCAATGAGAGTAATTCTAGGCTGTCCCATGTCTACCAGGATAGTGAACATGCAGCGTGAGCTGGGGCTTCCGCCTTTAATAGAAAGAATTTATTCTAATGTCACTCGCCTCACTGTCAAGTGCCTCCATTTCCCACAACTTTCACCCCACTACTCTCAGTTAGTCAGGACTTCTCTGAGACCAAACTCCCCAGTTCCTCCTATTCTGCGCGGTGGACGTGCTCTTATTAAATCTGTTTCCTCTATGCTCCGCAGCCTTAATTTGGATGTTCTTGTTGCAGAAGTACCCCCAACCCCCCCACCCTGGGTGCTGCCTATGCCAGAGGTGAGCTTCACTCCCACCTCCAGGTCTGACCCACCTTATCTACAGCTGCAGCTGGCTCTGGAACACGTGGCGACAGTGACGTCCTCTATCACAGCTCCATATCACCTCTATACTGACAGGTCATTGCAATCAGATGGTGCTGCTGGTGGTGCTGTCTACTCACCCAACTTGGAACCACCCCCAGGGGGTTGGGTTGGCTGACGTCTCCGTGATCACTCCAGCTCCACACTGTGTGAACTGTTTGCCATTCTGGATGCTGTTAGTCTTGTCTGCCAACGGGGAGTAAATGCTGTCATCATATGTAACTCCAAGCCTGCCCTTCAGTCCCCATCCAGTGTTCGGCCCACACACTCTACAGTTGTTCAACTGATCTTATCTTTTCTGGCTTTACTGCTTCATCGTAACTTGACTGTCATATTTACATGGGTGCCATCTCATGTTGGTTTACGCCACAATACCACAGTCGACAGACTCGCGAAGGAAGCCTGCCGTTTGCCTCCTCATGGTGATGGTCGCCCTCTCTCCCTGACTTGTTATCTCTCCAGAGTTCGCACCGCTGCTTTCCTCCCTGTGCGACGCCGCAGAGATGCAGAAAGGCCCTACAGCGTGTCCATCAACCATTACGAGTCTGTCTGCCGCCTCAAGTATTCCTACCGTCGCCGGGGTCTCATGGTTCAGAGGCACAATGTTGTCTCTGCTCGTCTGAGGCTGGGCTACCGGCAACAGTGGCAGGTCGCTGGGTTGGAAGGGGAGCCTCCCTTCACTGAGTGTCGCTTGTGCCACTCGCCTCGCTCCGACACTATAGAGCATTATTGCCTGGAGTGCCCTACCGTTCGACACCTGCTGCCCCAGGGCCAGCCGTTTGATGTAGTGTGTCGACACTTATTAAACCACGAAGTTTTAAAAGAACTCTTGGTGCGTCACCCTCGTTTTGGCGGGTTTAAGTAGCTCACTGTGCCCTGTGTGGCATATACCTCCATGTAATGTCCCTACATGTTCATGAGTTTAGTCTTTATTTGTGTGTGTGTGTGTGTGTGTGTGTGTGTGTGTGTGTGTATGCATATGTATGTATGTGTGTATATATGTGTATATATGTATATGTGTATATATGTGTATGTGTATGTGTATGTGTGTGTGTATGTATATGTATACATATGTCCATAGCTGTTTTCGAGGATTCCATATGTATCATGTTTCACATGTACTGTCTGACGCTGTTGCGTAATAAATTAAATA
The DNA here is from genome assembly GCF_032717465.1 of Coenobita brevimanus. Taxonomy (NCBI): domain Eukaryota; kingdom Metazoa; phylum Arthropoda; class Malacostraca; order Decapoda; family Coenobitidae; genus Coenobita; species Coenobita brevimanus. Next base: position 4,659,168 of record NC_137024.1, on the reverse strand, counting down.
AATAATAATAATAATAATAAGTATTGGAACGAGCACGCAAAAACAGTCAGACATGAAGTGTGAAGCCCTATACGAAGCACGGCACCAAAGTGTTATATCGGAGGCTAGAGAGACATCCACACTTAAAGGTCTGGAACGTGTCTGAGTGAGCAAGCTTGCTAGTGTTGTTGTTTTGGTTAAAGCTGAGGAAGTGTGTCATCCCACTTACCTGATATCAATGCACACTTTTATATGACCCATGGCACTCTATTATGTACACACTTTCAGGTTTAGGCTTTGGACCCTCGCTCCAAAGCATGGCAGCTCACACACTTGACTCATTTTTTTTTTTTTAGCTCAGTTTGACCCTTTCTGGCTCTTCTAGATGTACGTTGGCGAATTCTGAGAAGAGCCCCTTACTTAACATACCTTGCTCTCCCATAAGCTTTTCCCAGCAATGTGCGTAGGTCGCTGTTGCATTACAATCAAGAGATAAATCAGTTTGGGTGCTCAGTGTGGTGCTTTTTGCCTTCATTTTAGCTTTTTATCAATCTTCTTCTTTACCTTCCATCTTTTCCCACTTCAATATGAGGTCGATAGTCAACTTAGGAGATGCATGACCTGGAAATCTAAGTTCATCCCGCACGAGTCGAATCCCCGTCATCAGATACTCAGACAACCCCTCGTCATTCCCAAGGTCATCCCACTCACGTTCCCAGTCCTCCACAACGTCCTCTCACCTTCTTGTAAATTTGGGACATTTAAAGCTACACTGAATCTATGCACACCATTGAAAAGTTTATGAAAAAGTAATAGGTGATGCAAAAGTGACTTTTCTCAAACGTCTCAACTATACTCGAAATGAACGGATCTTGAATGTGGCTCTTTATTGTATTGTTTTTGTTTTGTTTTGTATTTCTTGGAAGGAACGGTTTGCGGGCTCCTGGTCTTTAGTTCCTTCTTCCTAGCATAAAGAAATACTACTGAAAAACGCCAAAAAGCCCCAAATTGAGCACAAAAACTGTTACCTCGAAAAACTGATAAAGCGACAATTGACTTATTCACACTGGAAAAGTAACACGTATTAATGATTGGCCATTCCTCAGAATTTGCTATCGTACTGCTAGAAAAGGTAAAAAAATAAATAAAACGGTAAAGTGAACACCAAAACTTGGTTATCTCAGAAATAGTTAAATTTACAGTGAACTTATGCACATCGTTGGAAAGTTAATGGAAAAGTAGTAAGTATTACTTTAGTGGCTTTTCAAAACTTTAACAACATTTGGCTGAAAAAAAAAAGCCAAACTCACCAAACTGAGACTTTAAAATGGATTATTGAAGACATTATTGAAGATATTATTGAAGATATTATTGAAGACATTAGTGAAGATATTACTGAAGATATTATTGAAGACATTATTGAAGACATTTTTGAAGACATAATTGAACACATTATTGAAGACATTATTGAAGACATTATTGAAGACATTATTTAACCGCAGCAGACGTACTCACAAGGATGGAGGACTAAAACAAAAACACTACCAAACTTAGTCACTGGAACACTTAGTAAACTTTCAAATATGGATGACCACACTGTATATAACTTCCTTTTTTTGTTATCATGTGCCAGTTAGATATTAACCTGTTTCTAGTTATAGGCTTCTTTTATAATTTTACCTCACCTGATAAGACGGGGTGAAATATTTCTTCCTGGCTGAATGAGCTTAAAAACTCCAAAACTAATGGGAAAATACATCAGAACAATAGTACTCAACCAGAACTCAAACACGCGGACTTAAATCTGCACATGTCACCTGCTTGATACGGGAATTATAGCCTGCACACACACACACACACACACACACACACACACACGCACACACACACACACACGCACACACACACACACACGCACACACACACACACACACACACACACACACACACACACACACACACACACACACAGAGCAGTGTTTTCAAAGCTGGGTGATGTATGACCTATTCAGAAATAAAATCCCAGCACACAGGAAATTCAAATACGATCATTTCACCCAAATTTTAGAAATGTTAATTGCACAAGACTGAATGACAAATGTACATTCTGATTAGCAGGGGACGGATCAAGGAGAACGCATATCCACATCACGACCAGGGATGGATTAGAAGCACACATCAAGAAGCTATTTTTTGACAGGAACGCTACACTTAACAATCCTTCTTCCAGTTTAGTCAAAATCTGGTCACTTTTCATCCCCAAAACACTACCCAGACAACACCCCACTGAGTTCAACACACAGTGACACCGCACCGTGTTCCTTTGTCAAGTACTTCAGTGATGTCTTTCAGTTTATTCTTCGTTGCTACCTGATGATTATATTCAACATCTGGTACTGAAACAATTAACGAAAACTGTAACCATTCCACTTAGAAAAGTTTATCCCAGGCTGAACCAGCATGACTGAAAGTGGCAAGGATGAACGAATACAGACGTCAATGGATACGGTGGATCGAGAGAACGTTAAACCACTTTGTACCCACCAGGCAGCAGGCAGGAAGAGAAGTAAGGGCAGGGACATGGTGAACGTCAACCACCGCCAGTTTGGGAGAACCGAGGCCACTCCTCCCAACACCATCATCCCCACACACCACGGCATGAAAATGATGATTCCAGCCACTGATCTGTACCGCGCCTCGAAAGTTTCCATAACTGTAAAAAAATAAATAAATAAAAATGTAAATATAGCCTTTTATTTTACGTGTAATCAGAGTGGATTATAAATGACTAAACGGTATACTGTATGTACTGTACTAAAGTACAGTTTATGTACAGTACATTATAAGTTTACTTTTAATACAAGGAGTTTATTTTTGCGCAGGTAATAATTTATTTATTTAAAACAAAACTCCAACTTTAAGAAATCATGCAAATAATAACATAAGAAACAAGATTCATACAAGTTTGGCAGATACCTCTTAAGTTTTTCCTTGTATATTGCCACACAGAAAAATATTCTTTTAAAGAATGGACAAAATGTCGATAACTTATGTATGAAAAGTTTATGATTTCATCACTGATCTATCAATGTCATTCCAGGGGAAAGAAATGCTGATAACTTGTGTATGAAGTGTTTTTTGTTTTTTTATGTGCCATTGATCCATCAGTGCTACCAAGAGCCAGTCTCAGCTCAAGAACTCTTCTGTTTGTTCTAAACAGTAAATTTTACTGGCTAAATATTTTATCACTTGCGGTGATGAATATGAATATCAGTGGCAAAAGATAAAAAAAAAAAAAAAAAAAAAAAAAAGCACGTCTAAAAAAATAACGACCTGTCAGACTTTGTTCACTGGCCTCGACCTTCGAAAGATTATTCTCACAATCGAACTACTTCATTCTTGCCAAACCTTAAACCTTCCACCAAGTTTGGTTCAGATCACATCAGAAGTAGCTGAGCTGACTTTGCTCTGTAACCCTGACCGTTGATCTTTTCAAGTAACCTTTGCCATTGATTCCTCTCAATATCGATTCTCTTTGTCCTTGTTTTAACCTGAACATTTCCACCAAGTTTAGTCTATATCTGATCAAAACTTGAAGTTGACCTTGCAATGTGACCTTGACCTTTGACGTATTTGTAAAAAACAACAGGTCAGCTTTTGGGGTGATCCTCAACTCAGCCACCATGTTTGATTCAAATCAGATCCAGAATGTTTTAGTTATTTTGTTCACATGTAGATACACAAGTACAACTTTGCCATTGCCTTGTAACCTTCATGTCTGACTAATTGCAAAACTCAGTCCTTTCGCTCCTCCCTGACCCTTAACGGTTCCACCTAATCTGGTTCAAATCTGATCAGATATGTTTTACTTAACACTGCCCTCTAACCTTGACCTTTGACCTTCCCCTGTGACCTCCTGTGACCTTGACCTTAGAATAATTATTTTCGAAATCAAATCCTTCTATTGATACATTATCCTCAACCCTGCCACAAAGGCTTACATAATAATAACTGAAAAATGACCTTGCCCTGTGACCTTAGCTTTTGATCAACGGTTCTCAAAAACAGTAGGTTTACTTCATGGCCGGCCTTCAACCCTTCCACAAGGTTGGTTAAAACCGGATCAAAATTATTTGATCTTTTTTGTGAACAACACAAACACGGGTCGAATTCTGAGCTTGCCCTGTGACCTTGACCTTTCACGGATTCTCAAAACTGAGTCATTTTATTCTTGCTTTACCGGCAACCTTTCCTCTAAGTTCGAGTTAAGCCGGATGAAAACTGTTTATTTTGACTGATCATTCTATTACCTAGACCTGTAACCTCTGAACTATTGCTATAAAAAAATAAAAAAAAATCTCATTTGCTGCTCCTCAAGCCTTTCACCAAGTTTGGCTTGTCACGGGGTTTTTATAATATCACTGAGTTTTTAAAATAAATGCTTAAATATTATTTAAATTGATAATAATATTCAATAATATTAAAGAGCAGAGACAATGATTGTCTTGCTACATCAAGCAACGATTACTTTACGCTGACTTGCTACGATTCTCTAAGAACGAGAATTTATAAACTTTCTCAACAGTACACAGCAGAGACTAATTACTCACAATTGCTGAATTACTGTACTGTTAGCCTCTGGAGAAAGTTACTTCACCCCTGACAATAAATAACTAATACTAATATCAGGTTCTTGCCGATGCTTAACTCCTATGGCACAACGGATTTTAAGTTAATACAACAAGACTGGTCTAAGTACCAGTTATGAATAGTAAAACGTTTATGCAAGCTAGGAGCTATATGGAAAATAAGCTTAATTTGGAGAAATGAAACAAGATTTTACTTTACATTGATCTCAAGAAAAAGAACTGTTAAATTTATTGATTACAAAAATAAATTTAACGTTACAATTCAAATCAATTAAATGAGACGCACTCACTCACTCACGCAATAGCTAAATACTTACGCCTAGGAAAAACACCTTAACTAAACTCTTAAAACTACAAAATACACAAAGGAAGTACCAGTCGATGAATGCTATGTATCACCGGGGGGGGGGAGGACTGGATTACTGTACTAGTAGAGTTTGGGTGCTAGGGACCTCTCACACTGCTGGCACAGGACCTTTCTCCGTCACAACAAACACTAGACTGACCAAGTCGAGGGAAAGAAAAGCGGAGCACTAGGCCGCATTTTCTAACGGTCGAGTGAGCAGGGGCGAACAATAAAAAAACAATAGTATCGCTCAGTACAGCACTTAGTGACGTGCATTAAATCGGTCACTTTTGAAAATGGTGACGAATGTTTTGAAAAGTATACTCCGAAATGGAGGGAGAAACGGTTAGCTGAGCGATACACAGTGAGTTTTCCACTAATAGTTCGTGGCTTCTCACAAAAGGGAAATGTCGCGAATTGATTCGTGACATGGCTAAAATGGAATAAAAAGTTTTTGAGTTACTTCGCTCACATAAACACAGATGGTCAAACTGGGATAAAAACTGGGTTATTTTGTTCACACACACGCGTGCGCACTGATCAAAACAACACCCCCTTCTTATTCCACGAGTGGTGGGTGTAATTGCATCCACGTGCTGAACAGATGTTTCACTGTAAGTTTCAACAGTTGTACCCGCCAGCAGGATTACGCCTTTCATACCGCTCTTGCCACATCCAGACGACGTTATTCAGTTTATTAAAGATTCCCTCAGAGCCAAAGAGTTACGATAATAAAGACGTCACTACAGTCTACAAAAACAAAGTGCCTTACGATCAAAGCACTTGGTGTGACTGAATAGACTGCTGCTGTAGATGCTCCCACATTTACAAAAAAAAAATCCAACACTAATCACTTCATCTCGAGTCACCCCTAATCTGAATATTATGGTCTTGTGATGCCAGAATTAATTGAAATCATCACACTGAAGGGGTTACCAAAATAACACGAAAACAAGGTGTTGATGTGACCTATGGAAAATTAATCTTACTGACAGGGAAAGCACGCAACAAGCATTCTCTCTGATAACGGCATGCAACCTTTGATTTAAAAACCCAGGTCCCTATGTGGCTGCAGGTACGAACCGGGAATCGAACCCGGAACTTCCTGGACGTGAGGCAAGTGTTTTTCCAAGTACACCACCACCAACCTTACAGGGATCAGAAGACATACAGACCCTGGCAGTTGCACCGCTAGATTTTAATTATATTCGATCAATATTCAATCAAGAAGGCATAAAGGTACATAGAAATGGTACTGTAACGGTAAAGTCCTTTAACGAATAAGAAAATTCAAATACAGAAGTGTGTACAATCCATTTCTTCCCGTAGTTTGCTCACCGCATGAACAGAAAAAAAAAAAATCGGAATCACAGGCTACTCAACATTGGCAGAAATGCTTGAACAGTATTTTGATTTGCTGACCGTTTGTGCAATAAAGAAGTAGACTGAGCAGAGGGCAGAGGGATGTGCTATTATGCTCACAATGGATGAATGGCTATGATTCGGGTGGAAGCACGGATATATAGGAGAGAGCCGACGATGGGGAGAAGGCGCGTGAGAAAACGGGGAACGGACGCTGAGGACGCAAAAGGAGTGAAATGGATGGATGAAGTACGATTAGAGATGTATTGGACTCCTTATTAGCAATGCCGAAGCCGTAACTGCTGTGATATAGTCGGCTTCAGTGTATGTATGTATGCATGTGTGTATGTACAGTACGTATGTATAAAAGAAAAATCGCCAATGCTTAATACGAACTGGGTCATAACTGGTTCATACGCAGCGAGGTGTGTGGTAAGACGTAATTCAATATTGGTGTAGATCCATCAAAGGTCAAGGTTAGGGGTCAAGGTCATATTTCTGGCATGGCGTTGTTGTGAGCACCCTCTCTAGTTAACATGGTAGTTGGCTGACCGTCCCACAGGTATTCTAGAATCATGTCTTAAAACACAAACTACTAAATACATAAAGTAAGTGATTGTAAGGACCTGTAAGCCATTAAAACCGAGATTTGTGAGGGCTTCAGTGATGTGTGTGAAGAGCAGTGATGTGTGTAATGAGCAGTGATGTGTGTAATGAACAGTGATGTGTGTAATGAGCAGTGATGTGGGTGGTGAGCAATGACGTGTGTGATGAGCAGTGATGTGTTTGATGAGCAATGATGTGTGTGATGAGCAGTGATGTGTGTAATGAGCAGTGATATGGGTGGTGAGCAGTGATGTGGGTGATGCGTTTGGTTCATTCCAGTGAGGCCAAATATGCGAGAATAGCACCACTATCACTTCAACGACCTTCCAAAACGTGACGAAATAAGTGGCTTGGCGGTAAATATAGGTCTAAGTCGGCTATGTTACAGTTACAGCAGTTCATGGGTGGTGTATCTCTTTATGTAATGGGGATGGGAGGATTTAACACTACATCCATGATTCCTAAAATTTAAAAAACCAGACCTAAGTTAGAAGACTTTATGGACTAACTCTATTCAGACCCTTATTTACTGCCGAGTCACGTATTTCTTCACATTATGAGAGGTCCGCGGATCACCATCTTCCTTTTGCAAAAAGGGAGTCGTATCAAGCACTGGACTGACTTCTGTGTCCTAGGAGGCATCGTAGCGACATTTCCTCTGTGGTTTATTATAAAAAACTTAATAATCTCTTTTGTGTTAACTACATATTTTTAGTATGGACAGTTTTTGCCTCAGTAACATTCAGTCGATAATTTAAAAAAATAAAAAATAAAAGCGCAGAAGGGATCCAGTGGTATCCGACACGACCAACATGTGGTGTCACTATCCTCTAAATATGCATAAAATAACTATGCCCACTTCGTAATATCACAACCCAGCCATGTATGACGTCCGAACCAATGCAGGCTTGCCAGTGATGAGTAAGATAATCATTGCTATGTTTTAAGTAATCATCTCTGGTGTCAAACTGTTTCGCATCAAATGTGCACCGATATTTTTGATTGGCTGTACAAGGGGAAAATCATGTGTACTACGTCAAATAAATCTCTGACGAAGTATCGCTACGAAATCTCCCACGTCACCCTGAACACGGTTTAGTGACCTACCCATCGAGTAGCCGGGCTGGATGCAGGCGGAGTGGAAGAGGCCAGAGAAGAAGCGCACCACCAGGATGGCCGTGAGGTCCGGGAGCCAGTTGATCGAGTTGCCCAAGACAGTGTAAACAATACTGCCTATGGTGAGCGTCAACTTGCGACCATACCTGCAGCAGACCGCGTTAGATGGTTGGAAGGACATGGACATTTGGTGATGGATGTTTCATGACTATACCTGTTTCACCCTAACTTGGCCCAGATTTTCGTCCCTTTGGAGCTTATTTCATGTAACTGAGTGGCAGAGAAAGTGCTACGGCTCTGCATCCTCTCAGTAACGCTTCCTTGTGACTAGCATCGTATTCTAGTGTTAATCCATTGTTTTAACTCAGCATTCAACTTGGAAAGATGGCAATTTTAGACAAAGTTTAAAGTAAAAAGGGCAGAGAAGAAGGTATAGGTTTTGTGCATATCAACTACGCGAGTTATTATGATAATTATTGCCAGATCTAACTCTTCCCCCAGAAAACAACCAGCAGTAGTCGATTTAAGGTACCTCCACGTCCTCATCTGTACCACTGGATGAAAAGGGACGCAGGGGGAAAGAATCTGCGTCCACCAGTCCGATCGACCCCAGAATCAAACTCGAGTTCTTCCAGTTGCTAGCTGAATGTGCTAATCAATGCACCACCAGCTCCCCAAACATGACTAAGTATATATTTTTACTTTTGAGTATATTCATCTTCTATAATCCCAATGAATTAACGAGAAAACATGAGGAAATATTTCGACTACTTTATTTTATCATATGCTCACAACACCTATACAGCAGACCGAAAATCCAACGAAAAAATGAAAAATACAATAGAGGAAATAGGTCCAATAATGAATCATAATATTGTGCCATGTTCAAAAGACCTGTGCATCAAATTGACGAACAACGGACGCTTACTGTACCTGTCAGCAAACCAACCGTTCACAGGCGAGCCGAAGAATGACCCAATGAAGTACATGCTGTTATATAAGGGTCTCAGGAACTTTCTGCCACACACCAGCTTGAACTGAAACGGTGAGGACATGTGTGAGTAGAAAGATCTCAGGCAGCTTCAGTGTGGATTCTTGTGTTTTATACATCGTTGGGTGCTTACTCCCGTATGTCTTATTCCTTCCTGAACTTTAGGAGGCATATTTCCTTCTCATCTGTTGCGTTCGTCATGTTGTTTACTTAAAAAATAGTCTCTCTCTCTCTCTCTCTCTCTCTCTCTCTCTCTCTCTCTCTCTCTCTCATCTGCGCAGTATTCTATTGAGCATGCAGCCTTGCAGTAAAAATACGCAGCAAAGAACCAGTGTAAAGAATATCACTAAATGTGTTGTGTACTGGCGTGTTGCATTTACGTCACATTTTAGATATGAAATTAATAACATAAACAATTTTTTCCCTTATTTAATTCAGGTGAAGAATGTTGGTCATATGATGCAATGGGTGAGGGTGGGGGGGTCCGATCTGTGCCAACCGTGAAAGAGGCATTACTCAAAAAAAAAAAAAAAAAGTTGGGAACCACTGCAGTAGTCTATTCTCTTGTTACGTCCCCTTAACGCATGCAGTCCGGTGATGATTTTTATTAATTTATCCTTGCCAGCTTCACACAGTTTTATTCAGCACTGCATAGTCTACTTGTGATAAAGTAAATATCGGTAAACATCTCACCAGTTCCATAAGTCTCCCCAGAGCTGAATAAAACTGTCTGGAGAGAGCAAAAATAAAATGAACATACGATATTAGGAGTCGGTGAAGTAATTTAAAAACATTGGTTATAGCTGATATTATACTGTATAACTGTGGTTGCAGATGCTTGGGATCTCAGGTCGTTTATTTACTTGTACTTATAATAGCAGTGGTTGCAGCTGCCGGAGGAAATGTGTTGTACGATAGACTTGTTTAGAGTGGATCACAGCGGGTACATTTACGCACAACGCTAGCCTAAGCTGGGCCCCAACCTTACCAACACAAAAATGGAGAGGTTTTTAAAAACACAAAAACACATCCTTAGGAGTATTAATAGGATGCACCAAAACTACAAATACGGATTGCATCATCAAGAAGCAAAACTAGTCCCAGTCAAAGATCAAATGAATATGAGTGGCACACATTTCATTGCTTCAGTTCAAGACCCATCCCAGTCTTAAAAACTATGTTGCATTACTCCCTGTCCACACACAACATAAAACGAAAAGCCGCACAACATCGTTGTATCTTACCACTATCCTCCTCGAACACCCAACACTGCAGTTTAAAAGAACAGACATAAACACACTGCCACCAAAGCCAAACAGTGTCCTTCAAGAACACCACCGGACATCCACCTCGCTTAAACTACCCTACCCAGTAAGACATACGTACTGCAACATACATACTCAGACTGCGACGCAGCCACCACCCTTCACTGCTGCGTTAGCAATACATAATAAGCTCATAAACAGTTCACTTTGCCCATATTGCAGTGCAGCCCCTCACACCACAGGACACATACCCGCCACATACACCACACTGTTGGAACACAGTGTAATGGTAAGAATTTTTATCCCACCGCTGCCACCAGTGTAATAATATAAATATTATCCCACCAGTTGACACCAGTGTAAAGATAAGAATTTTTATCCCCACTGTTATTGTTCATCAGTGTAAAGCTGGTAATGTTATCTCACCGGTATTCACCAGTGTAATGATAGTAGTATTTATATTCTTACCTGTTGTGGGTACTGATCCACTCATCCATGGATATACAAGTGGTACTCGACTTAGTATAACAGTTTATGGTAAATATTTATGAAATATTGTGGTAGCGTTTACAGTTTTTGGCCGAGCTTAGATTTAGTCAGTACCACAGGTGGTTGTCGTTCCCTCAGCGAAGGAATCTTGAATTGGAAGGGGAGTGAATTTGGCTTGAGGACATAATTTCCTTGATTAGGTATACTAATAAAGAAAAGAGAATGATATATTCTTTACTCTACTCCAATAATTCTGTTAACTTCCACAAAAACATTTTTAATTACATGACCCTTTTTAGTATAAGAGACGATTGTATATGTTACCAAGGTTTTTTGGGTGATCATTCCTCTAACATTATTACCAGACGAAACAATTTGATACACGCGAGGTATGGAGTTGTTGTACTTTACTTTCTTTTTGGCCGTTACTCTTGGGCTCAACAATGGCCTCAAGACAGGGACACTTTTTTTACGGGTATGAATTGTCTGTTCGGGCTGGCATAGCCTCGAACCAATAAGAATGGTTATTTGTGTTCATCTTTCACCCATATAATATATTCTCCTCATGTAATTTTCTCGATTCCCACATCAAGTCAGTATTATTTACAGTTCATCATCAACAATGTTATATAGTCACTAGAAATACATAACCTCTCGGGCTTGTCTAGCCTCGAGGAATAATTAAAAAAAAAGAAATGTAATCACCAGGAACACCCAATCACTCGGGCTTGTTTAGCCTCGAGGTACAATTCAAATATCACATTATTGCTCACAATCACTAAGTTCCCTTCCACGCTCCTGATTATTTTTTCCTAATAAATTAATTTTAAAGGAAGAGAACAGTTAATGAATTTGAATTTCACCTTTCCGTTACAGAACATATCACTTTTATATTTCTATTCCTTATCTACAAAAAAAAGTTCACTTGATAGGATCATTAATAACATATCAACTACTTTCGGTTTGTAAAATAACTCATGGGTAGTGTAAGTGTAAGTGTAAAAGTCTACGGGCAATACTATGGGAATAACGTCGTGCTCACACGGACGTCGCCGGTGTCTGGGGAACTAAACGAACGTCCACTAGATACGATGACTGGGGCTCGAGTGACTCTACGTTAAACTCTCAACAATATTACTTCATATAGTCCATAATAAGTAAGGATTAAACAAAGAAAAAGAGGGGGAGGAAGAAGAAATGTGGACGACTCACCTAAACGAACGTCCATTAGATACGATGACTGGGGCTCGAGCGACTCTGGTGGGCATGCTAGCAATGCCACTGCTCAAGTCAAATGAGATGGTGTTTTTGAAATATGGTGGGTTTCAATTCTCTTTACAATTTATTTAGCAGTGTACCCATGACGCCAGGACTTTTGATTGAATTGGGGAAAATTTGGGATTTATTCCTTACTTAATTTAGATACTGATTCTATCACTATCTCAATTTGAATCTGAGAGCAGCTCATGCCATCTAGTGACGGCCAAGATAAACGGAACTTTAAATCCTCACAAATGACATTATTTAGGCCTTTTGGACTGCTAATCTTACATACTTGTTCTAGCAGCTTCGTTAGCAAACATTTCACAACTAGGTTACGGAAAGAATTGTATATTCATCATTATTCTGTTTAAGGTTTAAACTTGGCGCCCAACAACGACAAGAAAAGCTGCGCGCATGTTATTCGTTACTCTACGAGACGGGGAATTCCCATAGCTCAACATCTACAATTACATCACCCACTGCATAGATACAGAAATACATACATGTAAAAATAGTTAACCCTACATTAATCATTAATATATGAATTACTACTTAGCGTAGGAACTTATAAACTAATATTCAAGTTACACCCTATCTAACTTAAAATTACAGTACTACTAAACACATACATGAATATCAAATGTGTGGCACTACAACAGAACACAGACAGTCTTTCAACGTAACCTCAACAAAAGACCTCTGGAAGCAAGCTTTAGAAGTCGCCGCGTTTCTGCGGCCCCTTGGGATCACAACATGATTAGCCTGGAGCTGCAACAACAAAAACAACAGCTGTCGTGGTTACAACCATTTTCGGTCACTGGGATAAACTGGTTTATTAAACCAGGGAGCACTGGTTACAGCTACTGGAGAGCGTTGGTAGTACCGTGGGTATGTTTCTTTTCATCATGTATAGCTGTCGATGTAGTGGTTCACGAACATTAGTGGCAGATTTGTTTGTACACTGTTTAACTGTGGATCCCGCTACTGCAAACTGTGGCTGTGAATTTGCTGTAATACAGGTAAGCAGTGGTTGCGCTACTGGAGATGACTAATAGCACTGTTGATTACTTTGGCTTTATACCGTACAGGAGTGGGTGCATCTACTACACAGCACTGGTTACTATGCTGCGTAGCAGATGTTGCAGTTACCGCACAACGCCAGTGGTAAATTTGTTGGTATTAAACTGTATAAGTTCCCAGCTACAAATACTTTACATCATTTGCGATAGATTTCTTTCTTAATCAGCTTCATGGCAGTGTTTGCGTTTGCTTCACTACAAAACTGAAAGATTTGTTTGTTAGTAAACTTTAATAGCAGTTGTTGCAGCTACAGTACTTCACGACATAAGAGATACTTTTTTCTGACTACTATACTATGCTATACTACTAATATATTGTAGTTTTAGCCAATGGGGAAAGTTGGTCGTGTTTTGTTATTATTATTATTATACATTTTAGTTATGAGTGTGCATACTGGTTAGATTTTTGGTTATGCTGCATAGCTGTCGTTTGAAACAACCACTCTCCTCACGTACCTGCACTCATTGCTACACTGTTAAAATGAAATAATCTACTGCCAAGCAATTTATCTAAACCAGTTGCAATACAATATTGCATAAGAATTTTACCATTATGCGGTACAATAACAACAAAATCTGCCATTCTGTCTACCTGCTGGAAAGGTAAAATACAGCACAACACATCCTACTCTACCACCAAAGTTGTTCAGTGGCAGAAAAAATGATAAACGGCATAATAACAAACATTTCTACCACCAATCTTTTATAATGGTTACAATCACCGTTATGAGTAGTTTGGATAATATAAAGTACTACCAGTTTCCTCCAGCTACTGCAATCAGGGCTACACAATATATTAACATATCTACAATAAGTCCTTCAGTAACTGCTATGGTGTTTTGCAAACAAATATATCTCCTCTTGTAAAGCAGCTGTAGCCACTGTTAAGCTAGATAGCTAGATAAGATTCAAATCAACCAACAATTATCAGAGTTAATTTGAACAAGGCAATACAGTATATGAAAATCTACCACAAGTGCTGTACAGTAAGCTGCACCCGCTGCTGTCACACCATTCATAAACGGTATTTGTTTATTTACTTGGTACGAATTTATATGTAGTACGAGAGTATATTGGTTTTCAAACAGTAATATAGGCATTATAAGCACTGTTTCACTCACTAACTCATCACCATACCTGACCTTTTGCCACATTACCTGATCATCATTTCTGACTGTTTCTTCCTCTAATGCTATGTAAAATTTGTCCTCCATATTGTCATCGATTGGGGAATCACTCTGGCCCTGAATGTCTTTATTGGCCAGGTCACTGGTAACAGGTGAATTGCCGAGAAAATGGCGTGCGGGGGGGGAGGGGGGAGGTTATGCAGTGTAAGGCATTGTCCCTGCTTGGCATCTTGTAGAGGAATGGAGGAAGGTGTCTCGTGTATACGTACGAAAAATCCCGCGCAAAAATTGAAAATTGTGCAAATTAGGGACCTTGCAATTGCACAACGTACCAGTACGTCATCGGGACTGGCAAATGCAAAATGTTGCAACGTACCCATACGTCGATGGGACATCTCGGGTTAAGCTAATCAACAGTACAACACATTTCCTCCACTACCTACAACCGCTGCTGTTCTTAATGGAAAAAAAAAAAATCTGTGATCAAAGTTCTCCAGGAGTTGCAACCACCTATACAGTATAACATCAAGTATTTTAGAACTACTACATGGATTTTTATTACAGGCGAGGGCGAAGCCCTCGCGAGTCTCTCGTCCAGTAGTGGCATTTTCCCACACATGAGCAACCAGCCCGACCCAGCCCAACCGTAATGCTTTTGAGAAACTTATATCTCAGCAACCACAGGGCCAATCACTGTGTGGTTTGCACCATATCAGAGACCAGTTCTTAAAGATATGTTTTTGACAGGTTTCATCACACCCTGGCAGTGCACATGGCACGTGACACGCGCTAAGCACAGCATGTCAAAAATCTTCATATGAGGGCCGCAGGCCAGACAGTGTGTCGTAAAGGCATAAAACTTGGTAGGTAAATAGCCATCAATATACTCTAGGCATCCTTGGGGTGTAAGGAGACATTTCAATGCTTTCGGATTTAAATGGCCTCGCTTATACCTCGCTGACAAAGGCATTTTACTGGTAGGTTACAGTGTAAAAACAAACATTTTCTTGCAGTACTACCTGTGTTATCCAGAAGCTACAGCCATTAGTGCATACAATATTAGGGAAAAAATATACCTCTAACTAAGGTAAATAGTTGCTACCCCGTAGCGCAGTATAAAAGACACAAAATATTATGAATGCACTCCAGTAGATGCGACCATTGCCATACAGCATAATAACTAATAAATCAACCAGCAATATTCTCCAATGGCTGCAAACTGTGGTGCACAGTATAAAAATAATATAGAGAGTACAATCCCTCTCAAGTAGTTGCAACCGTAGTTACACAGTGTTAAACAAAATTATCTGTTCATCATCACCATCAACCTTTGTCAGTCCATTGCAGGACAAAGACCTCTCTCGTCTTTCTTCACTGTGACAGGCTGTTAACCTGTTCCATCTAATTCTAGCAAATCTTTGAATCTCGTCTCAACATATCGTCCTGTGTCTGCATTTTCCCCTCACTCCATCTCTGGGCAGCCACTGAGTAACTCTGTCTGTCCATGTGTTATCTGTTCTACGAAGGACATGATCTAACATCCATTTATGCTTTTTTTTTTTTTTATTGTAATGGTTATATACTCTGTCTGTTCCTTCTCCATGAAGCTCTCTTTTTATCTCTCTATGTGACCTTTACCATGATTCTTCCCATTCCTCTCTGAGTATTCCTACGTTACTTTCCAAGAATTCTTTTACACTCCATATTTCTGACCCATAAGTTAGAACAGGAAGGAAGGACATTGATTATATAGCCGTCTCTTTTGGCAATATGGCATTTGCACATCTTTCTTGTACCCATTTACATTGCCAACAGCCTTCCATCCCATTCCCATTCTTCGCTTGATTTTATTGTGATGGAGTAGGTCTGCTTGAACTGTCTGCCCTTGATATATGTATTCCTCGACACATTCTGGTTCAACTACTCTTACTGGACGGGAACAAACATGTCTCTTGAACATAATCTTCGTCTTTTTCATATTCATTTTCAAGCCTACCTTCAGACTCTCCCTGTTCAGATCACCTATTATTTCCTGTAGTTCTTCCCCTGATTCGCAGCAAAAAAGAATAATTATGTCGTCTGCAGATCTAAGATACCATAGTTCTGTTGCTCTCCATCTAAGTTAATTCCTTTGTCATCTCAATCTAGATGTCAGAAAACGTCCTTTAGGCATGTAGTGAATATCTTGGGTGAGACTGTCCCTTTGTCTAACATCTTTCTTAACTGGCATTTTCTGGCTGTCCTTATGGAGTTTTATGATGGCCATGATATCTCTACAGATATCTTTTGTACTTTAACATAAGTTTCTTCTACACCTTGTCCTCGAATTGCTCTCATCACTGCTGCTGCTTCAACTGAATCAAATACTTTCTCATAAGCAACAAATGCCATGCACAAACGTTTCTTATATTCTGAGGTCTTCTCAGTCACCCGATTAATAACTAGAATATGGTCTATTGTCCAATAACCATTTTAAAATTCTGCCTGTTCTACTGGCTGGTTTGCATATAAGGTAGGAAACTAATTGGACGGAAGTTCTTTTGTTTTTGTTTTTGTTTTCACCCTTTTTCTGGAGCAGAGTGCATTCTTCCAAAACTTCGGCGCAGCTTTGGCTTCTAAACTTTTCGTAAACAGCTCTTTTAGTTCGTTTAATGCAAAGTCATCTGCATCCTTAACAAGATCAACTGTGATACCTCCATCAACTGCTGCTTTACCCTTCACCCTTCCTCTCATAGCGCTCTTTACTTCCCCTTATAGTGTAACGCTTTCGGATGACTTGTGTCCACCATTTCTCTATGAGCCTATCCTGGCCTGACTACTACAACGGTTCTGCTGCTGTAATGTTTTATATAAAATTCTTCGGTTATTTATTGTTTGCCACATCTCCATTAAAGTCTCTGAGAGAAAACATATGGTATCCTCCTACACCAAGTCACCGCTTACTTTTTAACACAATGTAGCGGGAGTTGCAAGTACATAAGGAGAATGTTCCTCTGTTGATTATTTTTTTTTCTTCTTTCATTCTGTACACCAGCGTTTGCAGCTACTAGAAATTATTGGTGGTTGACTTGTTTGCTATTATAGTGTATAGCAGTGGTTACGGCTACCGGAAAACATTCGTGGTACTTTCGTTTGTCTGTTAAACGCGGTTGCAGAGATTTACGTTCATTGGAGGTATATTTGTTTCTTATTATGTATGTCGCGAAGGTTACAACCACAGGGGAACACTTTTAGTACTGCAGGTTAGTGTGTTTGTTTTTCTGCTGTAGTGTATGAAGTCAGTGTGTTCAAAAATATTAGTAAGAGCCTTGGTGTTACACTGTATAACTGTGGTTGTAGTTGCTGGGATGTTTAGTCGTGTATTTTTTGGCAATAATAACCAATGACAGTGGTTGCAGGTAGAGGAGAAAATTAGGTGTATTGTAGATTTCAGTTTTAGAGTGGATGCCAGCGGGTGCGGCTACTGAACAGGATTGGTGGTCATTTTCATTTAACGTATTATTTTATTCATATTAATTCAGATCGGCCTTAGCTAATTTTATTTTTACTTTGCTTTGCTGTGGCAGAGTGGCTGCAACTACTTTACAGCAGAGGTGGTATATTTCTTTGTTATATGTGGTATTAGTCAAACAATTGAAGAACTTTGGTAGTATTTGTCAGTTTATTATGTAGGACTGGTTACAGTGGCTGGAAAAAATTGCTAGTACCATACATTAATTTGTACAGTATTTATACTCAATATCCGCAGTTGCAACCATTAACGAACATTGGCGGTGGATTCGTTTGCCATTATAATCTGTTGCAGTTGTTTCAGATACTGGACAACTTTGTTGGTAATTAGGGTATACTGGGCAACAGCGTACATCTCCAGCAGCTGGGTGTGATGTTGGCAGATTTAGTTGGTACTGTACTGCACAGGTAGAAATGTTTGTTCTTAAATAATATTGTTGGGGTTACAAATGGTTTTAAAAATTGGTTGTAGATTTGATTATCATACTTGTTAAAAGGTACTGAAAGTATTGTAGATATGTTGGCCTTTATAATGTATACCGTTGAAAAACATTGGTGGTAGACTTGTCAGTTAGTATACTGTACACCAGAACCTGTAGTTACATTACACCACTGGAGATAGATTTTTTTTTTCTTTTTAATTGTCGGGGTTGCACAATCTTTGGATCAACGTTAACAGATTTAATTCTAGCACTGTATAGCTGTGGCTGCAACTACTTCACATTGATGGTGGTTAACTTTTTCGAAAGACTATACAAGAGGCTGCAGCTGCCGGTGAACTTTGGCCGTGTATATGTTTGTTGAATTAAATAATAACTGTGACTGCAGCTGCTGGAAAACAATGGGAGTAATGTGGATTAATTTTGTCATACACTGAGAAAAAGCAGTTGTAGAAAGAAGTGATAGATTTGTATGCAGCAACTGTTTACACCTACGCTAAAACACTGCTGATTTTTTGTTATTTATTGTGCATCGATTGTTTCAGCTACTGCACAAGTCTGGTGTTAGATCTGTGTATTATATTGTGCAGTGACTTGGTTGTTGCTGCTTTAGGAGAAATAGGTCGTGTGTTTGTTTGATGAGTAGCAGCGGGTCGAGTGTGTGGGAGTTGTGGCGGTTTTCTAGAACAGTCTGTCTCTTTCTGGTATGATTTTTGGAACTGCCTTTTAATGTGAAAATTTACATGTTACATTTGCATTATTTACTCACAACTATCCATATAACAAATACGAATGCAGACGGCCAATGCAAGAAGAAAAATCTTATTACATACGATTATATCCATGTCTGTCTGTCTGTATGTATCTGTCAATCTGTAGATAGATAGATAGACAGACAGACAGACGGACAGACAGATATATATATATATATATATATATATATATATATATATATATATATATATATATATATATATATATGTGTCCGACTCTGGGCATAGGCTCCACAGACTGCTATCAAGGCCCAGCAGTCCTCCTACATACCATACACCTCTACATGTCACCACTTCGGCGCTAACACCCACCGTCCATATTGAATACATGCTAGGGCTGTCTCATACAGGACTGGTGTATTGGTATTAGCGGGGGTATTTTTACATGTCGGCGGGTCTTCTGGTAGATCAGTAAAGCCTGATTTAATGAAAATCAAATCCTTAAACTGTTCCCTGCCCCAGCAGGGATTTAAACCTGGGTCCGTTAGGACCGCACGCCACCCCTCTACTGATATATACAGGGTGCTGTAGAAATGCCTTTCGTAAATTTCAAAATGAACAGATCTAGCAATAATAACTGTACCTTTCTATATGGTGGTTAGAGAGAATTTGCCTATACGTACCGAGATATTACACATTTCTGATTGAAGAGTAAAGTCTAAGGGATGAACACGACCAAATTACCATCACCTCATTTATTTTATTGATATTAATTGTCTAGCATCTGTTATTTACAAAAAGGCGAGCAAAGTTTCTCCCTCCCTCGTTAATATAGGCTTGGGCACGGCGCACCAGAGTCTCGCACACGTTCAAATATCCCTGATGTGTTTCTTGCTTCCCTGGAAGCATTTTGAACTCGGCGCCACAGTTCCTCAATAGTGTTGATTTGTGCTGCATACACCCTGCTCTGCAAGTGACCCCAATATAAAAGCCAAGTGGAGTTAGCTCAGGTGATCTAGGTGGCCAGGCGACGGGACCACCACACCCTATCCACTTGTCAGGATACCGACCACTAAGGTAAACCCTCTTAACACGTGAGAAGTGAGCTGGACCCCGGTCATGCATGTACCACATTTGAATAAGAGTTCGGAGTGGCACATCCTCAAGCAGCATTGGAAAATCCTCCTGACGGAACCTGGTGTACTCATTGCCCGTAAGTCGTTCAGGTAGCAGAAAAGGTGCAGTTAAATGATCACCAAGAAACCGGCCCAAACATTGATAGAAAAACGTTCCTGATTTCCCCTACTTGATGACGGATGTGAATTTGCCTCTGCTAATGTGTGTGTATTATGCAAGTTTACAATGCCTTTATTTGTGTATGTAGCCTCATCAGCAAACAATACCAGTGCAGATGTATTGTTATCTCTCTGTTGACTAAGGAACCAGAGACAGAACACCACTCGTGGGAGATAATCACGTTCACTCAAAGCATGGATGTTTTGGTGATGGTATGGGTGCAGCCCATGTCTGCGTAAAATCCTCCATACAGTTGAACGATCCGTACCAAATCTTGCAGCAAGTCGACGAGTGCTTGTAGATGGGTCTACTGCAATGACATCAAGAATATCATCTTCTGCATGAGTAGCTGAATGTCACGTTGCCTTCCACTGTCTACTCTGTGTGGAGTCAGTGTGCCGTTTTCCCGCAGTCGTCTTTAACAGCGAGGAATGTAGGCCGAGATGGCAGCCTGCGGTTGGCATACAGTTCGGCATACAACCTTGCTGCTTCGGCTGCATTTCCTTCCGATGCACCTAAAATAAACAGCATGTCAGTGTACTCAGCAAATGTGTATGGCTCCATGTCCGGTATTTCTTCTTAACTCGATGTCTTTTAACACGGACAGTGTCTTTGTGCAGGGGTACAGGGCGATAATCTGTCGAACGGACCGGTCCGTCTCTCCCCTTCACACGTCGGCTTCACTTGGTGAATCTTCATCCGGTTTCAAAGTCATGAAGCAGCTCGGTCTTCTGCTGCAAGTTCAGGTTTTATTTTAATATCTTATTCTAAGGCATTTTTTGTGGAGCTGTATTGGATTTATCATCTACACCCATTTGAGTTTTCGTTTATTAAAATTAGACAATGGTTATTCTGTGTAATATCTGGGAACTTATGCAAATTTGCTCAAACCATCATATAGAGGAGTACAATTATTATCGACTGATCTGTTCATTCTGAAAATTACGAAAAGCATTTCTGCAACACCCTGTATACGTACACACACACACACACACACACACACACACACACAATATATAGATAGATAGATAGATAGATAGATAGATTGGTAGATAGACAGTAATGGATATAGATACATATATATATATATATATATATATATATATATATATATATATATATACATATATATATATATATATATATATATATATATATATATATATATATATATATATATAGTATATATATATATATATATATATATATATATATATATATATATATATATATATATATATATGACCAAATGGATGTGTGGATCTTAATAATTCGTGTCTTTGCAGGTTTGTTTCTACCTCTCAAACGCATTTTTGTTTCTTTCTACTGTAGATACGGATTAAAAAAAAGAAAAAAAAAGTTGACCTTACAAACAGAAACATCTAATTTTTTAAACTATTAGCGGGCTTCACACACACACACTGTTACATAGCCTATGATTTCATCATCCTTTGTGTAATTCTAACGTATATTATGCTGCATGTTTGATCAGGAGCGTGTTCTACCTCACTCCCCCCCTCCTCCCTTATAGTAGAGTAAGTCGTTCTTTCTGTTGTTCAGAGCAGGATTGTCAACTCTTTGTCCCCTCTGGCTTCATTTGCGCGTCCTTCTTACAAGTTGTATCAAGCTCTGCCGGCCCCTATATAATGAGCTCAGTCTCTACATTAATTGCCACTTAGATCTACTCCTCATTTTGTTCACATCTCTGTCCTCCCCTGTACAGTTATTATTGTGAGTGCTCAGGAAGTCTCCAACCATCTAGCAGCTGTGTAATTTGAGTATAAGTGTTATTGCATTTTGTTCTTGTACTGTATAGCATAAGTTGTTAATTTGTAGGCCTATTGAGGTTTTTGTAATTCATGTAAGGTTCTTATTGTTAGCCATTGTTCATAATAGTTTGTATCTGTAATAATTTATCTTGCATTAACTGACAATTACCCAGTGTATTTTCATTTTATCAGGGCTGACTTAGGTAAATTTACTCTTGCTAATTTCGTGTTAATAGAGGCTATTGCAGTTAACCATATATTTAACCTGTTTTTTTGCCATTACATTATCCTTATGAGTCCTGAATGTTTTGTTGTTAGTTTGAGCATTAAACTTTAACTTGTAATTTTACCTAACTCTTTTGTTTTGAACCTGGAACTTTACGGGACAGTAGTGATTTTTAGTATTCTCACTTAAAGTGTACATTATCTTTCGCTGTTCCGTAACATAAATTTGGCGACCTCTTATCAGGATATTCAGGATATTATCATAAGGATATTGCTCGATATTTTGTGACTGTGATTTATTCATGATGTCTACTATTACTACACTTGATGAAGCCAAAGTTTTTTTGTCAAATGTGCAAACAGTGTGTGATGTAGAAAACAGAACAAAGAATGAACTTAAGCTTGTTGCTCAACAATTGTGAATTGTTGTTCGCTCTCATCATTCTAAAGATCAAATTGTTCACATGATTAATGAAAGCTTGTTTAATGTAACTCCTCCAAATGAGCAAACGCAGATTGAAATAGCTAAGTTACAGCTAGCCCTGCAGGAGGCTCGTGTGAAGGAAGCTGAATTTCAAGCACGTGCTAAGGAGGCTGAGTCTCAGGCTAAGGAGGCGGAGTCTCATGCTAAGGAGGCTGAGTTTCAGGCTCGTGCTAAGGAGGCTGAGGCACAAGTTGAAATTGCTAGGATTCAGGCAGACCATGAGTATCGCATGAAATAAGGTGGAACTGGATCATCTAGCTCTGATGATTTTGATGTGGCTAAAAATGTTAAACTTGTCCCTCCTTTTAATGAATCTGATTTAACAAAGTATTTTCAGTTGTTTGAGAGGGTAGCTACAGGTTTTAATTGGCCAAAAAAGTATTGGCCAGTATTCCGTCAAACTGTTCTCACCGGTAAAGCTCAAGTAACTTGTGCATCTTTGCCTCAGGATCAATCTGATATTTATGATGTAGTTAAGAGCTTGATTCTTAAGGCCTATGAGCTTGTTCCTGAAGCCTATAGAGTAAAATTTAGGACAACGTACAAGCAAGATAAGCAATCCCATGTTGAGTATGCAAAAATCAAAGAAGATCTGTTACAGCAGTGGTTAAATTCTAAGAATGTGGATTCTGATTTTGGTAAATTTAAGCAGATGATTTTGCTGGAAGACTTCAAGAGGTGTATTTATAAAGATGTAAGCCTATATCTTGATGAGAAAAGAATAGATAATTTGTCTGATGCTGCAGTTTTAGCTGATGAATATGTTCTCACTCACAAGAGATATTCTAAAGAAAAAGGGAAAGCTAAGAGTAAGTACGTTGCCTCTACTCAGAGTACAGGTAACAGGAAAGAGAATAAAGATGATGTTTCTCAGGAAGTAAATACCAGCTTCACCTCTAGATTTCAGAAAAGTAAATGTACGTTGTTGGAAGGACACAAGACAAGAGTGAGAGCCGTGGAAATGAGTTATTTAAGAGGAGCCTGTGGAGTCACATGGAGAGACTGGCTGACGAATGAGGATATAAAGGAGCGTTGTGGTGTTGATATGGATGTGATAGGAAGTGTTATGAGGAACACACTGAGGTGGTTTGGCCATGTGGAGAGGATGGAGGGTCAAAGACTGACGAAGAGAGTGTATGTGAGTGAGGTGGAGGGGGAAAGAGGGAGGAGGAGACCGAGGATGAGATGGAGAGATGGGGTGGAGAGGTATATGAGAGAGGGGGGTGTGAGTTGGGAGCAGGGGAGTGAAATGGCGGGGGACAGGGCGACTTGGAGGCGATTTGTTTGTGGCCACCCCAAACGGGATTGAGGCGTCTGGCAATAGATAGATAGATAGAAATGTACTTATTGTAGTAAGCTTGGTCATACTACGGAGAAATGTTTCAGGAGACAGCGTGATGTGAACAAAAAGGAGTCTTTAAATATTCAGTCAATTGGTCTAGTGTCCACCCTTGAGAGTTCCCAGAATTCTTTAACTGAGTTAACTGAACCTGCTTTGAGGGGTAAATTAAATTCTCATGATGGAGCTCCTCTTTTGAGCAGTAACGTGGGAGACACTCTCAAGAGTTCATGTGCTAATTTCCTGTCTGATGGTTTTGTCAGTCCTCTGGACGGTAATGACAGGAAATCAGTTAAAATATATCGTGATACAGGTGCTTGCCAATCCCTTATGCTGACCAGTGTTCTAGGCTCTAATGTTAATTCCTCTGACGAAACTGTAATCTTACAAGGTGTAGGGAATAATTACTTCTCTGTCCCTCTGTGCAGAGTGAATTTAGAGTCTGGTTTTGTTAATGGTTCTGTTATGGTTGGGTTGGTTGAGACACTCCCAATGTCAGGTGTAACTTTCTTACTTGGAAATGATATTGGTGGAAGTCAAGTGTGTCCAGCTCCTCAGTTGTCTAGTGAGCCAGTGGCTGCGACCCGGGATTGTGATGTCCCTGATGTGTTCCCTGCATGTGCTGTCACTAGGGCTAATTCTAAAGTTACTGGTGATTTAGAGGATAATGATGATGATGATGTTATCCTAGCTGACACTTTTCTTGCTAATTTGGACCACTCACCAGATGAGGCAGTACCCCGTAGTGTTGATAATTTGTCTCGTCAAGAGTTGGTTGAGTTGCAGGTTGCTGACCCTGAGTTGAAAGGTCTAGCTAACTCTGCTTACAGTGAAGAAGAGTCAGCCGGTGCTTCTACTTGTTATTATGTAAAGTCAGGAGTACTTATGAGGAAGTGGAGACCCCCAACAGCATCAGCCGACTGTGAATGGGAGGTTGTACATCAAGTTGTCATCCCTCGTGTTTGTAGGCAGGATATCATTAGAGTGGCTCATGATTCCAGTTTGGCAGGACACCTTGGAGTGAGGAAGACTGTGGCACGCATTTTGAAACACTTCTACTGGCCAGGTATCTTCAGGGATGTTTCCTGGTATTGTAAGTCTTGTCACACCTGTCAAGTTGTGGGGAAGTGTAATCAGACCGAAAAGGTTGCACCTCTAGTTCCCATTCCTCCTTTTGAGGCGCCATTCACCCGTGTGTTGGTGGATATTGTGGGCCCTCTTCCTAAGACTTCTTCAGGATTTTCTTATGTGTTGACCCTGATTGATATGGCTACTCATTATCCTGAAGCCATTCCACTTAGAAATATCTCAGCAAAGAACGTGGTTAAGGAAATGCTAGGGTTCTTCACAAAGTTTGGTCTGCCCAAGGAGGTACAGTCAGACCAGGGAAGTAATTTCATGTCAAATGTTTTCAGGCAGTCTCTGAAAGAGTTGGGCATCACCCAGATCACGTCTTCAGCTTACCATCCCCAGACCCAAGGAGCGTTGGAGAGATATCATCAAACACTCAAATCGATGCTCAAGAAATACTGTTTGGAACATCAGAAAGACTGGGATAAAGGTCTTCCATTCGTTGTGTTTGCTGCAAGAGAATCTCCAAATGAATCACTGGGCTTCTCACCTTTTGAACTACTGTTTGGCCATGAAGTAAGAGGACCCCTTAAGTTACTCAAGGAATGCTGGCTGTCGGAGGAAGATGACGTCAACCTGCTGGAGTATGTGATGAAGTTCAAAGAACGGCTGTCCACTGCTTTACAGCTGGCGAGAGAGAATTTAGGAGCTGCTCAGGAGAAGATGAAGACTTGGTATGATAAGAAGTCCAGGTTACGCCACTTTCAGCCAGGAGATTAGGTTTTGATTCTGCTACCGGTACATGGGCAACCTCTTCAAGCCAAGTTTAGTGGTCCTTATTTCGTGGAGAAGAAACTCAGTGATGTCAACTATGTCATCGCCACACTAGATCGTAGAAAGAACAAGCAACTATGTCGCATCAACATGCTAAAGTTATATCACAGGCGGGACGAAAATAATCCAGTCTGCACTGTAGCTGTTCCACCCGAGTCTGCAAGTGAAGCTCTCCCATGCAGTATGAGCCTGAGTGATAGTTTGGGGAAGAATCCTGATATCATGAATGATCTCCA
Organism: Coenobita brevimanus; assembly: GCF_032717465.1. Lineage (NCBI taxonomy): Eukaryota > Metazoa > Arthropoda > Malacostraca > Decapoda > Coenobitidae > Coenobita > Coenobita brevimanus. The sequence goes on along the minus strand of NC_137024.1, from coordinate 4,632,979 downwards.
GATTAAGCTTTCTCATCTACCTCCCAAGGAAAGGCAGGAGTTCTCGGCATTACTGCAGGAATACCCGCAAGTGTTCCGTGCCACTCCAGGAAGAACCACTGTGTTGATGCATGATGTCGATGTTGGAGACGCAAAGCCAATTAAACTGCCTCCTTACCGTGTGAACCCAGTGAAAGTTCCTCTCATCCAGAAGGAGCTTGGCTACCTGTTGGACCACAAGATGATTGAGCCCTGTCAGAGCGAGTGGAGTTCTCCTGTCACTCTAGTCCCTAAGCCAGGTGGGTCACAGCGGCTTTGCATCGACTACTGACGTGTTAATCAGATAACCAAAACAGACACCCTCTCCCTCGCGTGGAAGATTGCATAGACAAGATCGGAAAGGCTAGGTACATAAGTAAGTTTGATTTGTTAAAGGGATACTGGCAAGTACCTATGACTGAACGTGCTAGGGAGATCTCATGTTTTGTAACACTAGGAAAGACTTTTGCATGTTCTGTAATGCTATATGGTATGAAGAATGCACCAGCCACATTTCAGAAGCTCATGAATGTTGTAACAGAGGGTTTGGCAGGGTGTGTTGTTTATATTGATGATGTATTAATCTTCAGTGACAACTGGAAAGATCACCTATGCCATGTCAGTAAATTTCTTGAGCGTTTGGTTCAGTCTAATCTTGTAGCTAATTTATCAAAGTGTGAGTTTGGTCAAGCTAAAGTTCAGTACCTTGGGTATGTAATTGGTGATGGACATGTTGCACCACCAGGAGCTAAGGTTCAAGTTATAAGTGATCATCCCAGACCTAAAAGTAGGAAAGAGCTACAAAGATTTTTGGGAATGGTAGGTTATTACAGGAGATTTGTTCTTAACTTTTCAATTCTTGTATCACCACCTACAGACCTACTGAAAAAGGGAGTTAAATTTGTCTGGACCGATAACTGTGAATCCTCTTTCAACAAACTTAAAGCTATCCTATTAAGTCAGCCCGTGCTCGCTACTCCAAATTTTGCTAAGCCTTTTAAGATGGCTGTTGATGCAAGTGATACAGGAGCTGGGGCTGTTTTGCTGCAAGAGGATGATCAGGGTATTGAACACCCTGTATCTTATTACAGTAAGAAGTTCAATCCACCTCAAAAGAACTACTCAACTATTGAGAAAGAGCTTTTGGCCTTGATTTTGGGTTTACAGCATTTTTCATTTTATTTGTGTTCTGGTTTTGACCCCATAGTCATTTATACCGATCATAACCCACTGAAATTCCTTAGTAAGTTTAAAAATAAAAATCAGAGATTGACAAGATGGAGTCTACTTCTTCAAGAGTATTCATTAGACATACAGCATGTCAAGGGGAAAGAAAATGTTATTGCAGATTGCTTATCTAGACTTTTGACAGATTGTTTTAGAGTAATAAGAAACTTCCTTTGTAAATTTCTTTTTCTTTGTGGGGAGGTGTTACATAGCCTATGATTTCATCATCCTTTGTGTAATTCTAACGTACATTATGCTGCATGTTTGATCACGAGCGTGTTCTACCTCACTCCCCCCCTCCTCCCTTATAGTAGAGTAAGTCGTTCTTTCTGTTGTTCAGAGCAGGATTGTCAACTCTTTGTCCCCTCTGGCTTCATTTGCGCGTCCTTCTTACAAGTTGTATCAAGCTCTGCCGGCCCCTATATAATGAGCTCAGTCTCTACATTAATTGCCACTTAGATCTACTCCTCATTTTGTTCACATCTCTGTCCTCCCCTGTACAGTTATTATTGTGAGTGCTCAGGAAGTCTCCAACCATCTAGCAGCTGTGTAATTTGAGTATAAGTGTTATTGCATTTTATTCTTGTACTGTATAGCATAAGTTGTTAATTTGTAGGCCTAGTGAGGTTTTTGTAATTCATGTAAGGTTCTTATTGTTAGCCATTGTTCATAATAGTTTGTATCTGTAATAATTTATCTTGCATTAACTGACAATTACCCAGTGTATTTTCATTTTATCAGGGCTGACTTAGGTAAATTTACTCTTGCTAATTTCGTGTTAATAGAGGCTATTGCAGTTAACCATATATTTAACCTGTTTTTTTGCCATTACATTATCCTTATGAGTCCTGAATGTTTTGTTGTTAGTTTGAGCATTAAACTTTAACTTGTAATTTTACCTAACTCTTTTGTTTTGAACCTGGAACTTTACGGGACAGTAGTGATTTTTAGTATTCTCACTTAAAGTGTACATTATCTTTCGCTGTTCCGTAACAACACACACACACACACACACACCGCTCGCTGACTCAGTGGTAACGTTCTCGCTTCCCATCTGGTAGACGGGAGTTCGCGCCTCGCTTAGGTTGCGAAAAAGTTTCACTGACGAAGTGGGTGGTTACTGTCCCCCTTGAGCAAGGGAACGGGTGTGTGCGTGTGTAAAGGTCACAGCCTTGCCCTTAGATCGGACTATAAGAACTCTCAGCTCCCTTACGGGAGGGTAAAAGCTGACGATCACGACCATCAAGTGATCCTGACCGACTCGGTGAATTACACACACACACACACACACACACACACACACACACACACAGTGTGTGTTAAACATGGATTTCATATCCTTGCTTCATTCTGCCATTCTATCCTTATCTTTTATTGCTCGTTTTCTCTCACTCATCATATTCATCCACTTGCTTGACTTCCTCTGGTCTTCCAATACATTTATAGATATCCGTTCACGATCTTATTTACGTCCATTCCCTTCATATAACTACGGTATATCATCGGGTTACACCCTTCTCTTGACCTACTATCAACAGCCTCTTACCTTAATTATTTCATTAGGCTTATCCAATCCATTCTATGCACTGAACATACATTCCTCAATACTCCCATTTCTCTTGACATAATTGTGTCATACCAAACAATTCATTGACCAGATCTAGATTTTTTTTTAACGCAAACCCCTTCCCCTGCAATTTGATTTTCACGGTACTTTGCCATTTAGTACACGGGACCTATTATATAAAATTTTTTGGTCATTCGTACATCCTTGGTGGAGTTATTTTGAGCAACAAAATTTTTTGAACCCCGAGTCAGCCAGGCCACCCCTGATGATGCACCCATCAAGACTGTCAGTGTTGCACTTCTGCACATTGTGGATAAACAAAATTACCCAACAGAGAGTATTCCTCTTCCAGCAGTTTGAATCTTGAATGAGATGGCATTGCTGCAAGCCATTATGAATGCACATACCTAAGATATTTTGTGAAATGGCTAGCAACATCTAGCAGCTGGTGAGAATGACATTCTACAGCTAATCAGTACTGATCTGGTACTAAAAAATAATGTTCTCTGTTATCACTCAAGAACCCACTATGAGCCATTCGTCGGACATAAAGAGTCCAGCAGATGATGACTCTGTTTGACAAGCCTATAGTGTCCAGTTCAGTGGAAAAAGTTCCATCAATGATAATGACAACACGACCAGCTTAGCAATTTTCCTGTCCAGAAGTGACAAAACTCAAACTATGCAGCCAGGACTCTGGAGCCCTGCATTATGACCCATGGCAAGCAGTGCTATGTGCTTGCAGAACCAAACGGCACTGTTGAATGCAGTCGAATTGATGGGCTTTGTATATCACAAGAAGAGGTCGAAACCCAGTTTCTGTACCATCCCAGCCACGTAGCACGAACGACATGAAAATATCCTGATTAAGCCTCCTGACACAGATGTCGCTGCGTTGGCCTGTGCATTCAGCCGCCAAATTGTTGCAAGAGTTCTGCTCTGCAATGAAATCAAGCGCAGATTCAGGGGTACACTGAAGTTGTAGCCATCGGCATATCATTTTGTGAAGATGTTTGCAAAGCGCTAAAAAGACTGCATGTTATCAAAAGGTTCGACATTTTTAAATAGTTGCCTACTGGCTGTTTACTGTAGTGTCCATTGCAACTCCAGTTATTGTCTGGTGCGCTCATAAGGAATGCACAGTACCAAGGAGTAAGCGGAATAGATTCTACAACACTCCAGCAGTGGACAGTACAGTAGACACCACATGCGATGTATATCTCTACTATTAATTTTCTTAATAAAAGATGAACAGAGGAAAGAAAAGCAAATTAAATAAAATAAAATAATCCATACATCAGGTTACAGGTGTCTTCCGTTCATTAAAAATCTGTAACAGTTGGAACTGAACTGCTGTAGGTTGAAGTTTATGGGGGAGGGGAAGTATTCTGGAGAAACGAGTTCCAAAGACAAACACTTCGGGGAATAAAGGAGTTCTAACAGGCAGAAGTTCTGCAATATGGTAGCGCGACAGTTCAGTCATGAGCGCCACCAGATGCCCGTGCAGCAAGGGGGAATCCGTGGAGAGGTGGCATAATGGATGCAACTTCGTCTGAGCATTTGCCATATAAGTACCTGTAAAATAATGCAAGAGAGGCAACATTCCTACTCGCTTGTAGGGAAGGTAGTTCATTGGTAATTGCAGGGTTATTAATTATTCATATAGCTATGTTCTGATTTTTTGTCAAATTGTTTTAATGCAACCTCTCCACATCTGCGCACAAGGATAGCAATATTCCAGCTGATAGCGCACATAACTTGTAAATTATAGCCAACTGCTCGTTGGTGAAGAAGTTATGGATTCTATACAATAATCCAAGTTTCCTTTAAGTGGTGTTAGCAAATGATCTAATACGATAGGTCCAACCAACGGTATTGTCAAGTGAAACATAGAGCATTTCAAGACTTTTAAAGGTAGGAATATTGTTTGCATTGGAGGTAATCTAGGAATCAGGCAAAATCTGTCTTGTCTATTAGTGACCGTTTATATCTGGTTTTACTGGAATTAAATAAGATAGTGTTATATTGTCCCCATTCAGTGATCTTAGATAAATTTTGATTTATGGAGATTGCAGTAATGATTTGGGGTTAAAGATATCAAATTTGTGAATGGGTGTTTTAAATGTAAAGGAACTGTGAAGCGTTGAGTCATCTGCATATGAGTGAATGAGATTATGAGTGATATATAAGAGATCATTAATATGAATTAGCAATAGGGTCGGAGCCAGGACTGATCCATGTGGCACGCCAGCTTGAATCAAGTGGAAACTGGATTATACATCATTAACTTTTACTTCTTTCTTTCTATCGCTGAGATATGAGGAAATTAGTTGAACAAAAGTTGATTGGCAATAGCAAGGGAGTTTGGATTGCAGGGAACGGTGCCAAACTTTATCAAAAGCTTTAGAGATGTCAAAGGCTACTGCATGGGTTCCTCCATGATGGTCAGTTGACTGATTGATAGTATGAGTCAAGAGAATGAGTATATCACCAATGAATCTTTCATGGTAAAACCATGCTGACTATCAGTAATTAAGCGTTGGATTCACGATGTTTAACAATGTACTTATTAACTACAATCTCAAATACTTCACCAAAAGAAGATGTGACAGCTATTGGTCTGTAATCAAAGGGGTCAGAGGATTTTCCTTTCTTCAGAACAGTGTGGATATTGGCTTCTTTCCAAGAATCAGGGATTGGGAAGTTACGTATGCATAGTACGAATAATTTAGTTAGAACAGGAGCAAGTTCTGGGGAACACTTTTTCAAAACGGTTGGAGGTATTCCATCTGGACCTGGAGTTTTGTTAGTTGGTAAATTGTCTGGGATGGATTTTATGTATCTAGTTTGTATCTTTAGTGGAGCAATTTCGGGAGAGTCAAGTTCTAGGGACGTTCTGACTAACTTCCTTTAAGGTAGAATTTCTAGTACGCATCATGGCAAGGATGTTCACTTCTCCACGCGGTTCATTCATTACGTTACCATCACAAGATTTTAGTGAGAAGATGGATGATGACTTTAAAGTTATTACTGAAAGAACTGAGACTTGACCAGAATATTCTATTGTCATTAGGATTATTTAATAGTTTGGATGCTTGGTTGTGAAGATTACTGCTATTGTGTAGTTTCTAGCCATTTTAAATTGATTTAGGGATTCGGTTGTTTTTCATTTTAAGTAAAAGTTATACGCAAAGGACTTTTGGGTCGTTACTCAGGCACAATTGCTGTCAAACTATTTTGGGGAGTCTGATCTTTTAGTAAATTGTGGACGGTATGAACAATCCCATACCAGCTTGTATTAAGTCATTAATGTGGGACTGGGCAGAATTAAAGTCAGTGGAGATGAAAGCCTGCCACGGAAAATCAGCAAGATAATTTCTAAATCCATCTCAGTCTGCCCTATCAAAGTGCCATCTGGTCACCCCGACAGGTTAAGAACGGGGAGGTTTGGGGCAACTGACTAATAAGGCTTTGATGAGATTGTGGTCGGAGGATCCAAGTGGTGACAGTGCCTCTATCCTGTATTGATCTGGGTTATTTGTCAGGAATAGCTCCAAGAGATCGGCGTTAGGGTCAGGATTATCTGGTATTCTGGATGTTTGTTTTACCGATTACGATTCTGCAAACAGCTCACATTCTCAACCTGTATCATTAACCCCGGCAGAATGCAAATACCATTCTACATTATGGACGTTAAAATCACCCAAAAAGGCAATTTTGGTGATAAAGATGAGATTAAAGTTGGTCAACTGTATGGATATGGGGTCAAATACTGTACCTTGAGTTCTGAAGAGGCACTGGGAGAGCAATAAACTATACAGATATATTTGGTTATATTTAGGTAATTTAGTTGTATGATGAGTAGTCAAAATCTGTTAAGCGAAGTTCAAGATAGTGACAACTGCATATTCAGATTTAATACAACAATAGGTGCTACCTTTGATACGGAAGTTTGTGAGATGGTAACCAGCAAAACTAAGTGGGAATAAGCCAGTAGAGGGAGAGATTTGGGTTTCTGTGAGGAATACGGCTAGAGGTGATACAGATTAGAGGAAGAAGTAAGCAGAATTCAGACTGGTACTAAGACCACGGACGTCAGTATAACATAAGGCCGACTCAGCACTTCGCTAACGAGCATGATCTTTGGTTGCAACAGTCACTGGCAGCATAGTGGCTTGATTACGACCAGGAGGGCCCTGTGCAGCCAGTACTGCTTTGCCGGTGGTGACAGTCCAAGGTACCACCGAATTTGCTCTTAATACCGCAACAGCCATTACTGAGGGGGGATGGAAACAGAACGTGTGATGTCTGATGTGCGTGTAGTATGGTGTAAACAGTTGGAGGTAGAGGAATGTGAGAGTACGCTGGCCTACTTTCTGTTTATATGAAAATATCAAAAATGTTCTGCAACGAGTCCTGAGATCTGGTGAAACGGAAGCTCCAGCTTTCCCTGTCACCAGCTTGCCATCCACATCGGGAGTACCGCCCTGTTCGACTGGTGCTACAGTCTACTCCCAGACGCGGGTGTATGTAATATTAGTTTATAAACATTATATGGGTGAGTTCACACATTCACACAGATGTTCAGTATATGTCATGAATAGGGCACAGAAGAACCGTACTGTAATTGTAACATAAGAAGAGCTTTGCATTCCACAGGAAGTCTAGAAGATTAAGGCTTTCACAACTCTATATTTGTAGTATCTAAAACACAGGGTGCTTCAGTGCTCTGAGGTCCCGGAATAATGTCAGTGTCTTTGTTATTAATGACCCGATTTAAGTGGAACTTGGTACTTTCTCCACATTACAATATATCTGCAGTTACACTAAGTTTTGAAAGAGTTCTCTTACAGCAATTAAACATAACTGAACCTCGTGCAACGTATCCAATGCAGGGTTGGTTAAATTTTTGTTTTTTACTCAGTCCGCGTGGATTTTATATAAAAAAAAAAATTTATATAATAAAACCTGAATAAAACCCATGTTTTACAAGCATTCACAGTATATATATTTTTTTCTGGTTATATTATTTTCATACATTTTAGTGTTTAGAAAATAATATGTACAGTACAACACTGAACTGTTACTTCCTTCAGTACTGTAATGCATATTGAAAGATACAGTACAAGGACGATGAAAACTAAGGTGAAGACATTCTATTGATACTTGTTAAAATACTATTAATAATTATGCTGTGCAGTATTAAAAATTTTTTGGAAGGTAACAATCAAGCAGGTGTTTATTTTTACGTAGAGTATAGTAGAGGATATACAGTGATATACTGAATGTTGCACAGCAATATGCATTATTGTTTTATCAGAGATTTATCTAACCATACTGTAAATATGTATGCTGAGGCATGTGCACAAGATGGTGAACCAGGGTAGCCTATAGAGGTATTCATGCTGTGCCATTTATAAACAAACATGCATAAATACTCCATTCAGGACAGTACAGTTAGGAAGTCTTTCTTGGACAGCTCCCAGTGGAGGGTCAGTAGTAAGTACTGTTCATCATGCCAAAGAAAGACAGATACAAACCTACAGAATGAAGGGAGTTTGATGAAATAAATTATGGGAAGTTAAACGAGAAGCAGAAGTGTATATATGGTAGTGAAAAAATGATTTATGAGGTAGAAAAGCTGAAAGAACGTCTGAATAGACGCACTTAGTTTGTCAAGAAAAGTCTTCACGATTGTATATAGCATTCCTTTCCTACCGACTCTATGACTGCTGCTCAAACTGATTCTTCCATCGAACGACAACGTGGTAGGGGGTCCTCAGAGTCGCTCGGGGCATCCAGACCCACAGATAAATTCTGCCACGGAAGCCAGCCAAGGGCAACTTAACACCACCGCTTCTGAAAGTTCTTCTCCCATGAAAGAGATGGAGGTCGCTGGGGTGGGCGTTATTGCTCCATCTACCTCTTCCTCCAACAATGCTACGGGACCCAGCTCTATTCTACCGGCTCCTAGAGCCAATCCAGCTTGCTCTGATAAAAACAGACCCGTCCTATTAAACAGCCTGTACGGCCTCCATCAAACGTTCTTCGTCCTGACGGGTCAAGTATCCCTCCCACTAAAGAGTTAAGGCAATCAGCTATGTCTTGTCCAGTAAACGTTCTCTGGAGTGAAACTGTAGGGGTTTTAGAGTTGATCGGGAGGAACTTCAACTGCACCTGTCTGAGTTCCACCCCTTCCGTGTTTGCTTTCAGAGAACTATGGCTGGAGGATGCTCTCGTACAGCTTTCCACTCACCACTAATTGTGGACTGTGGTTTTAGAGGTGGCTGTGCAATTCTGTGTCACACAGATATTCCATTCCCTTCTATCTCTGTCTGGTCGTCCCCACCCCTTCCCTACGGGCTGTGGCTGATCAGCTAGACCTGGAGAGGAGTTACATATTCTGTTGCCTTATTTATCTCCTACTATACCTGTCTCACGAGTCAGTCTGGACCATCTTATTTGTCAACTTCCTAGGCCATTTGTTCATCTAGGTGACCTAAATGGGCGTCGTGCTTTGTGGAGTGTTAGTCTCTGTAATTCCCGCGGGGATCTCTTGGCATCTTTGGTTGAGGATTTAGAGCTGGCTCTTCTGATTACGGGCGACCCGATGCATTTTCACGTACAAACTGATGCTGTGTCTGTTATTGATCGTACCTTGGCTTCCCCTCATTGTTCGTTGGACTTTTCGTGAGAGATTTTGCCTGACTCGCGTGGTAGTGATCATTGCCCTATTGTGGTTAAGGTATGCAACTTCGGCACCGGTAGAGCGTGTCCCTCGCTGGTGTCTGGGTAAGGCTGACTGGGCAGAGCCTGCAGAACGCTGTAGCCTTAACTGGAGTGTTCCTGACTTTCAGAGTGTTGATCCAGAGCAATATTTCACATCTACTGTAATTCAGGCTGGTCATTCTTCTATTCTTCGGGTGTACGCAATGTTTTGCAGACCTGTGCCTTGGTGGAATGAGGAGTGTGCTTTGGCTAGGAGTGTCTACAAAGCAGTTAGTGGGAGATATAGGAGGAATAAATATGTTATCTTTATATTTAATTTAGTGTAAGAAAGCTTGTGTCCGTTATCGGTGGGTTCTGAAAAACTTACGTCACACTTCGTGGAGAACCCATGTCTAGTGTGTCACTCCATCTACCGCTTTGCCACTGGTCTGGAAGAAGGTGAAGAAAATAACAGGCATGTATTCACCTTCTCCTCCCTCGGCACTTAAAATTCAGGGATCTTTTGTATCCAACGCTTTTGAGATAGCTTCACCCTGGCGGAGCACTTTTACAATGCATCTCAATCAGATTCCTCCAAGCCATTTAGCTGTCTCTGGTGTCAAAAGGAAAAGGTAGGTATTTCCTCTCTGTCTTGTGGAAGAGAACCTTACAATGCTTTCTTTCCCCTCCGTGAACTGCCTGCATCTCTTCATCAGTGTAGTGACTCTGCTCCTGGACCTGAGGACATTCCTTATTCTGTGATTTTGTTGTTTTATTAGATCTTTATAATAGAATATGGGATGAAGGTATAGCCTCCACTAATTGGAAGATGGGTATGGTCCTTCCGTTTCCTAAGGCAAATAAGGATCATTCTAATGTGTCTAAATATCGTTCCATCTGTTTGACATCTTGTGAGTGCAAACTGTTTGAGAAGATTATTAGCATGAGGATCGATTGGAATCAAGAGGAAAATGGTTTCTTCTCTCCGTCACAAAATGAGTTTTTTAGGACGCGATGTACTTCAGACAACTATTCAGACATGAGTTAGCAATCTGTGAGGCTTTTGCATTTAGACAACATCTTGTAGCTGTGTTATTTAACTTGGAAAAGGCATATGATACGACATGCCGTCATGGCATTCCCAGTCAGCTGCACAGTTTTGGATTGCATGGCCACCTGCCATTGTTTCTTAGTGACTTCTTGTCAAACCGCCGGTTTCAAGTCCATGTGGGCTCCTCACTTCCTGTCCCTCGAGTTCAGGAGGAAGGTATTCGTATGTTCACAGAGACACTGTCCCTCTGCTCGTATATACAGATCGTTCGAAGTCAGACACCGGTGTCAAGTTTCAGGTGATGTTCCCAAATTTAGTGAGGAGAGGACGTCTTCCTCTAGATTCCTCTATTTTCAATGCGGAAATTACTGCTGTCGTTTTAGCTCTTAAGCTGACTTCAACACACGAGGAGGCTTGTTTTATGGTTTTGAGTGATTATTAATGCGCCCTTATGACACTTAGTCTTTTAACTCAGCTCATCCCCTAGTTTTTGTCGCTCTCAAGTGGTTTTGCCTGTTTCAGAGCCATAGTAAACTAGTCCAGTTCTGTTGGTTTCCTACGCATGTAAGTGTCGAGGGCAATGAGAGGGCAGATACACTAGTTAAATCCGCATCTTCTCGACGACCCCCTGCCACCTACTCACCTCCAGCCTCCTGTACAACATCTTCCTCGAAGTCTGCGATCCGTACTTGTTGGCAGCGACAGTGGGATGCTGTTGCTCGTAGTAAATTAAAGGAGATTTTTCAGAGGGTGGTTGTACTGATGGTTTTCCCCTCAACGCCTTGGTGATTGCAGGATTTTCTCTAATGTAGTATGCAATTCAAACAGACTGAAGTTTGTAAGAGAGAAGTTTCATTTAACTCTGTTCTTTAATAACTGATATATGGATGTTATTCTGGGATCTCGGAGCAGTGAATTACCCTGTACGTAAAAGTAGGGGAGGGGAGTTGTATTTTTGTTACAGGACCCTTTTATTGAGTAGTTTTGTTTTTCGGCTAATAATTACCAGGTAAATCCAATAAAGATATTATGTTAAGCGTGTGGCATGATGCTCACCTCCTCAGTAAGGGTGTCGCCGTAGACGGAGTGGTCAAAGTCCCACTCTGTGCAGGGGTGTTCCTCCACGCTGCCATTGCCGCCCATCACCATGTACGAACACCTAACACAAGTAACGGTACACTTCACACAAGACCATTGGTTATTTGTACAGTAATGTATGGGATGAGTTCTAGCATAGTTTACCCTTTCATTAATTATACAGTTATGTTACCTAGGATAATGGTGAAAATAGTGAGTACACGTGTTTTAATAACTTGGCATTTTTTATGTCTGTTTTATCTGCTTAACTTAAAGTGCGTATTCACAATCCGTGTATACCAGTCCAGACTGGTCGGGACTGGATTCGTGGCAGTTTTGGCAAGGTTCTTTGAATTATTCCAGACCGGTTCAAAGTAATCCTGATTCTAGAGCTGAAAAGCACTGTGTTGTAGCACCAAACTCAAAAGGAGAGTAGGGAGCGTCTAGTGGCCAAGGGTAAACAGAGGATAGCAAAAAATGACTGCGGTAATATATATATATATATATATATATATATATATATATATTGAGAATGTGATGCTACATACGCATATTGAAAAGGTGAACCACTTTTATTTAAAATGAAAGTACTCAGTTCACTCATGCACTAACCAGTGAAGTAATTATTTTTTTGGAAAAAAAAAAATCCACTCAGTGAGTCCATATCGACGACAATTTAACAGTTCCTAAAGGATGACTACTGTAACCTTTGCTTGAGGTAAATTACATATTGGTTTTCACTAATGGGGTAAGTTCATTATAATTTATGGTATAATAAAAACCCTATTTATTATGACTGATGTGAAATGACTAAAAAATTTTTACATCTTTTCTTCCTTAAGATGTTGAAGCAATTGCACGCTTGACTTTAATTAATTATACTGAACTATTTTCTTCCTTTATGTTTGCGTAACATAGCTTTTTTTTTTTTTCTGGCTGCTCCTACTTGACCCTCTAGTTCAAGGGTCGGGGAACTTTGAAGGATATTACTCCAACATTTGTTTAAGTAAAATGAAATTCCCCCAGACAAAAAAAAAAAAAAAAAAAAAAAGCCACGTCTGTGTACACGTGTCAACAGTGCGGCGGCTAAACAACAAATATCATGATATACAACATATGGTTTTACATCTTGTTCACAAAAACTTACATCATTTATGTTAAAAATCAGTAATATACCACATGCATTACCTCTTATACTGCTCGCATTACCTCTTATACCGCACACACCACAAAGCCAGCCAGGAGACAGGACGTGTGTGCTGGGCAATCCCCAGGTCCTGTCCTCCCCACTTACTATTTTTTAACTAGCCCATACCCCACTGACCGGGCTAATGTATGGCCCGGCCTGCACTATATGTGCAGGAAATCTTTGAACGAACGAACGATCTTATACCGCACTCATTACCTCTTATACCGCACGCATTATCCCCCAAAATTTTTAGATTGACCCCATTTGAGGTAACTGACCCCTGTTCCCCGATCCCTGCTCTAGTCCGTTGGAGTAGCTTTCAGGACGGAACCAGTCTCGATCCATTCACTTGGTAACCTATGAGGCACGGACAGTTTAGAGTGGTCACTATTGGTCCGAGGTGGTTTGCAATAATTTGCCTTTAATTAGAGTTGTTATATTTGTTTTTACACTGAACTATATCGTTTGCCTTTTGTTTCTTTTTAAATACTGAACTATAACATTTTACATTTTTACAGAAGAATATAATTATAGACTCTTCGAGACAGTGTACTTGTTTATTGCAGCCCTCTACCTAGGCAAATGATGAGACTATACTTTAACATTTATTCCTAGGAGTTTTTATTCATAAACCTTAGTAGAAAAAGTAATGCAATAACTGAAAGAATGAAGCCAAAATTTACGTTAGGTAGAAAAGATTGTTTTTGAATAACGGAAGAAAATAATTCCTATTTCTGTTTAAAGAAAGGGTGAATTCGTTTGCCTCATGAGTCGCCAGAAAACTAATTTTGTATTCCACTATAACCTATCAGTGTCTGTGAGGGGATTGTGACATGATTTTAATATATAATTCTATTGATTGCCAGACGCCTTAATCCCGTAAGCGGTGGCCACAAACAAATCACCTCCATGTCGCCCTGTCCCTCGCCATTTCACTGCCCTGCTCCCAGCTCACACCCCCGTCTCTCATATACCTCTCCACTCCATCCCTCTATCTCATCCTTGGCCTCCCCCCGTCCACCTCACTCATATAATAATAATAATAATAAAAATAATAATAATAATAATAATAATAATAACAAAGATCCATAGAGATGTGTAATGCAGGTGTCTCAGAAGTGATGAGTTACCTAAACCTATAAATCCGCCATTTGTATGATTTTTTTTTTTCCAGGAAAGACAAGGAAGGTGCAGGATCTTCCCATGTCTCTTGTCCTCTCCAGAAAAAAAAAAAAAAATCTCATAATCGAAAATATTTTTGTTTCTGAGTCCCTCCCCAACATATTTTTTTTTTTTTTGATGGGGGATTCAATTGGCAATGGTGGTTTTATTTGAAATCGAAAATAATTGCTACCATGAACTCCAGTCTGATAAGCATTACGTCGAAATTAACAGATCCTGAATTTGGCACCTATGCAATTTTTTTAAGCTTTTTGCATTTTTCTAGCCTTTTTTTTTTTTTTTTTTCGTTTTTGCATTGAGAAAGTAGCTGTTCCTCAATTTAACCAATAGCCTAGATTAAACTTCCTGCGGCTGGGAAATTATACTTACTGTTCCTGGATGTGTGTATCGTTGTCTTGCGGGATGACGGTGGCATTGGGCGGGGGTCGGCAGGTGTGAGGGACCGCTGGGGTGATGAAGGCGCCGGGTAGGATTTGGGATGGAACCTGCATCATCCCTGTCCGGTTTTAAAAATGATTCAGGTATAATGCACATAGGAATTAATTACACACACACACTCTCTCTCTCTCTCTCTCTCTCTCTCTCTCTCTCTCTCTCTCTCTCTCTCTCTCTCTCTCTCTCTCTCTGCATGGTTCCTATATGGTTCAGGATGACTTCAGATATCATGACATATGAATCAACACAAGATTTTCAATGGTCCCTGTCATTCAAAAGGACTGTGGATTCAAAACTTAATAACCAACGAATCTGCATGTTTCTGTGACCAAAAGTACCTCATAACAAAAAACAATAAACTCTACTTGCACAGAAATACCTTACAATCAAATGGTTCCTTTAGAGTTCAAAAGAAATTCAGGGAACACAGAAATGATGATGACAGTTCACATATTCACGAATGTCAAAGATTCTTGTGTGGCTTAGAAGAGGGATTCTGCAGACAAAACTCTCTCTCTCTCTCTCTCTCTCTCTCTCTCTCTCTCTCTCTCTCTCTCTCTCTCTCTCTCTCTCTCTCTCTCTCATGAAGTAGCCTATAACTCCTTAAAACCACGGGGCATCACTTTCATGATGCTTGGGCGCAATGGATCATATCTCTCTCTCTCTCTCTCTCTCTCTCTCTCTCTCTCTCTCATGAAGTAGCCTATAACTCCTTAAAACCACGGGGCATCACTTTCATGATGCTTGGGCGCAATGGATCATACTGCGGGGCATCACTTTTGTGATTCTGTGTTATTTTGAATTCTCACGGGCTTACAAGTGGTGGCTTGTATCATCTATCAGTACTGCCATTGTCCAACAATAGTCAGCACTCCTAATGCCATCTGTACTCCCATCCACTGTTGACAATTTAGCCATTTTTCCCAGTTCTTGACTCCCCTCCCTACCTCCCCTCCATTACCCTCTCCTCTTGCCTGCCTGGCCGTGCTGCGCTAATCAAATCTTCCCCAGAATTTTCCACTGATTTCATCCATTGAAATAAGCCCTATGCCCTATTCTCATACAAAATAATATATACAAAAAAAACAATAAGGTAAGTGATAGTGCCATACACCCGGAATTGGCTTAATATCACCTGACAACACCTCACGTGCACCCGTTCGTTAATTTTCCCAGGTAATTTCCCCTTGAAATATGCCGTATAATCTATTCTTGTAATAAAAATATATATAAGAAAGGAAGGGAGAAGCCTAAGTGATATTTACATTCACCTGGAACTACCTAATTTTTTATGTATTGTCGAGATTTCCTACCAATCATTTCATAACATGTAAATTAACAGCTGTCGCCCTATTGACATTGTCAACCCTTGCCTGCCCATATACGCCGCATCATTCAGTTCCTTGTCGTCCACTGAGGTGAAATTATGTCGCACTTGGGCCCCGCCATTTCTACTGCTTCTGCGCCGATTGCAAAGGGCCCTGTGACCTCTACCCATAGAAAAACTCGTGTGGGAAGCAGTAAAGGACTAAGTGACAGCAGTGGAACGTGAGCTAGCAGAATTATCAATGATAATGATGGATAGTGACTCTAATCCTTCGGGTGAATCATGTGATGAGCCTGGGGAGGAAATCGTGACAGAAACTCCTAGTATGAGGGCTTCAGTGTCCCACGTTATCCCTAGCTCCAAGGGAAAGGAGCCCTTAGTGCAGCAAGGGAAGGAATTTGGAAAGGGAGTGAAAAGGCGGCGGGTTAGCCCCAGAACAATGGCCTCGCATGACCCAGCCCGCCATGAGTCCCGAGGTGAATCACCTCCCCGCTCCCCCAGCCCCACTTCACTAATTTCTTCCTCATCTTCAGCGGAATTTTCTCCTGAGTCTTCGTCGTCGGAGTCTCCCCCAGCACCTACAGTGAAGGCAGGCTATAGGGGAAGAGGTAAATCCCTGACACATGAAAGTACAGTAGCAAGTGGAGTAAGGGCTGCTAGTGCTACACGGCAACCTAGGGTCAGTGAGAGTGACCTTGAAACAGCCCAGTCTGCCTCACAGCCACCCTTTACCCTCACCCACCCTACACCGCCGTGACAGGGAATCCTGGACGCCTTCGTGTGGACGGAAGGTTCCGATTTCGTCCCTGAACATCTTCATTTCAACGAGAGTTCCTCAGGGATACAGCCTGCCTTCACTCTTGACGAGGATGCTGAGTGTGTGGACTTCCTTTTGGCCTTCCTCGATGACGAAATCATGCAGCACATATGTGATGAGACAAACAGGTACGAGTCACAACGTGCTGCAAGTGGTGCAGGTGTAGTGAAGATGCAACAGTGGGCCATACTGGCAGTGCAAGAGCTGTATGTGTTCTTTGCCCTCATGCTTCTCATGCCACATTCAAAGAAGCATGAGTTGGAAGAATACTGGTCCATGGACCCCTTACTACCCTCACCCACCTTCAATAAGTACATGGCCAGAGATTGCTTCCGAAACATCATGGGAAACCTGCACTTCGCCAATAACGATGTACCCTTCCCAGACCGACCCATTCTGGAAGATCCGGAAGATTCTGAGCAGAATGAAGGATAAGTTTATGACATTCTTCCACCCCTTTCAGAAGGTTGTCATAGACGAATCCTTGGTTCTGTTCAGAGGACATCTTAGGTTTGTACAGTACATTCCAAGCAAACGCCATCGCTTTGGAATAATGTTCTTTGTACTGTGCGACTGTAAGACGGGGTACATCCTTGACTTCGTCATCTATTCAGCCAGCATTGTCGATCTGAACAAAACACACCCCTTTGGCTTCTCAGGCTGTGTAGTGAATGTGCTGCTTGAAAGATATTTTGGTGGGAATCATGTGCTGTATACACAACTACTATACAGCACCGAAACTTGCTAAATACCTTTCAGAGCACGGCATCGGCTCCTGCGGCACTGTGAAGAGCAATCGTGTCAATTTCCCCAAGTTCCCCAAGGCAGGAAACTCGCAGCGAGGAGACATACACCTACGCAAGTCTGAGAAGATGCTGGCAATACAGTGGCATGACAAGAGGGTCGTGCACATGCTCACCACCGTACACAAGGGGGAACTGAAAGACAGTGGGAAGGTCGACCGTAGGACAGGCGAACCTGTGAAGAAACCTGATGCTGTCATCGACTATAATATCAACATGCAGCTGGTGGACAAGTCCGACATGATGATTGGAGATATTGACTGCCTCAGGAAGAATACTAGGTGGTACAGGAAAGTTTTTCTGCATCTCATTGACATGACGATGCTGAACGCCTTCATCATGTACAAGATGAAGGTAAAGCCACCCAAGTCCTTCTCCCTGAGGTTGTTCGCCAGGACTTGTGTTCAGCAGCTGCTTAAGAGATATGGTAGGGTGACAGCAGCAGCTTCAAGGCGCCATGCTGTAAGACATCCCGACAGACTTGAGCAGAGGGCGTACATGGATCGGCACAGACTTGTGCAAATGCCTGCCACAGCCAAAAGGAAGGCTGCGATCCACAGGTGCCAGGTGTGTGCTCATACCACCCGTCGCACACCTGAGCACAAATGCACCTCTTGGCAGTGCGCTGAGTGCCAGGTTCCCCACTGCGTTACCTGCTTTTTTGATTACCACAGCCTGAAGCAGTTCTAAAAGTGCAAGTAGAAAATGTAAATAATGTGTAAATAATGTGTAATGTGTAAAAAATGTGTAAATAGCAAGTGAAAGCAATGGATGTAAATATGATGGAACAGTGTTATATAGTTTTAGAAGTTACTGCAAGTGACAGTGCATAACATAGTGTAGGTAAAATAGAAGTGTAAATATTGAAAATACAATAGAAAATGTAAATAATTAGTAATATTAGAATATGAGTACAAATACTTGAAGTTATGACAGTGAAAGTGAAACCTTGGCTCTCTACGCATTTTACTGAAAGAGAAATTGAATGCCTGCAGTGACAATAAACTACTATTGCTGAAGGAAACTTATGGATAAAGACTGCAGATATATATAAGTGTTATATAGTAATAGGAATATAAAGTGTGAGTGTTTTTATGAATAATAAATTACAGAATACCAGCGGGGAACGAGCGCAAATGGGAAGCTCGAATGCGCTCGTAAATTTCATTGCTTTCACATTTTATTTTTGGGAATATGGATTCCAAACTATTTAAAAATCATAGAATAGTGTTTCTAGTGATAATATCAGGCTGTGGTAATCGTATTACGGGGTGTCAGGAAGTGTAAAGTGGAGACTTCGTTACCCAACTTCAGAAGTCTCCACAAGTCCTACGGTACTCGACGAAGGCTCAACAAACATCCCAGGAGATAGCTGAAGGTATGTGCCATAGGCATGTATGATTATAATATTCTAGGACTTATAACTGATTTTTGGCAAATATTTTTACAAAGTCTGTCGGAGCGCGAATATCCTCGCGGGACACGCAAGGAGCACAAAAACAACCCTGCGGTGTAAGGGATAATAAGGGAGAGAGGTCGTTTGGCTATGATTCCCCCCTCCCCCTTTACATTTTCCTTCACTTAAATGAACCAAGGAAATCGGCTTAAACGGAATGTGAGACTGACCATCTGTGACGCAGGCCTTGGTCCAATCAACTTCTTCCTTACTTTTAAATGATTGCTAAAATAACATAATCAACCTTTATATCATTATTATTAGATCGTGAAAATAAAACATTGTGAAATATAACTTACATAGTTCAGTTAATAATTGCAGTAAAAATAAAAAGCATCTTAAATAATATACTTGAACGAAAAATGAAAATGGTGTCACCGAAGTGTCAGAGATTTAAAGGAATTGTTCGAATGCTGACCTTGACTTGGACTGTTAAAATACTTTGTTGTCTCATATCTCTATCTTCCTACGAAAATTCATTGTTAATAAGTAAATAACGGATTTCTTATTGCTTTTGACGATTGTATTGTCGACAAACTCAGTATCACATCTGATAATAAAAAGAGTATCAGTTTTAGCAACAACGAAATCGAACAAACACCTCCAGCCAATCAGAATCTTGGCAGGAACAGTGTTGCCATACATGCCTGGCCAGATTAATTGGTATGAGGTATAGCGCCTGAGAAATAGAAGTGAAATGGATTCCAGAGTTTTATCTGAGTGCTGTGTGTTACAAAACTCTTATTTATATTTGAGTATTCTGTGGCAAATATACAGCATTTTTAGTTCTACGTTATTCCTAGAGCTTTGGGCAGTGGGGTGGTATGACAGTGAGTCGGTATGGTCTTAAGGTGGAATGCTTGTGAGGCGGAGTGACACGCACCCCACAACATTTGTATTAGCACAACCTACAATTACTGTTTCAGCTAGTGTTTTTTTTTTTTTTAATCTAAGTTTATTGGTCCCTGTACGCGCGAGTGTAAGTCTTCCAGTCTTCCATATGGACGACAATTTCCAGAAAAACAAACACAGAGGTTAAGGAAATCAAAGCCAAAACTGACAGCACGCACGTCAGGTTTGAAATATTCTTAGTGTACACTGAATTTTCAATGTCGCCGAAATTCGAGGTAGTTCTGTATTAAATGAATGACTGCCAGCATTGTGCATCATTCCTTTATAGACGGTAAGTTTAAATGTTTGAAAATGAAATGCCCGAATGGTTAAAAAAAAAAAAAAAAAAAAAAATACTTCCCGCCCTCGCGCTCCCTTTGATCGTCAGTATTGCATCACCCTCCTAACCAATGCCTCTCCCTGCCCTCTCATCCCCTTTCATCTGCACTCCATCACCCTCCTAACAAATTCCGCTCCTGCCCTCTCACTCCTTTGATCTGCACTCCATCCCCCTTCTAACCAAGGTCACCCCTTGCTATCTCACTCCCTCTGATTCCCCGTTCTCCGTCATCCCTCTTAACCAATGCCACCTCTGACCCTTCTACTTCAATGATCCTTCGTGGTCCAGTAATGCAAAGCGTTGGACATTATTGCAGCAAGGGATCATATATTTGGCTTGAAATGGGCTCTGAGACGTTGCACAGGCGATGTAGGTTATCGGATACTATCTGTCTATCTATCTGTTGCCAGACGCCATCAATCCCGTAAGGGGTGGCCATTTGACTTTGAGTTATTTGTTTTAGGGAGAGGGGCGCTAACCCTCCACCAACCCACTTGTTGACAGGTAGGGAGCACGTATAGTTTGGTTTTATGGTTACCACCCAGCGTTGTAAATGGTTTCTTGGCCTACAGGAAACCATTTGGCTTATCACTCAATGTAAAGCAACCTGTAAAGGAAAGAAAAGCAATAAGAAGTGACAGGAAAGATGGGAGAAATAGGAAGAGAGGGAAGGCACAGGAAAAGAATGATAAAGGCTAAGGAAGAAGTAGGCAGCATTACATCAAGTGAGTGGATGATGATCGCCACCACCTACCACAAGGATGCGAGTTGTAAAAATACAGTAATATGTTAATTTTCATTATTTTTTATGGATGAGGGGAGGAGAAATACCGATTTTCACATGGCATGATGACAGAACATGAAGAAAAGTAGATCTGATTCAGTATAGAAAGGAGATTTTATTTGCATCTCCATAACTGTTCTTCGAGTTTAGTGTACTTGTTCCTGCCCTAAATAATAGTCATGAATTCATACCATTCTCATACATATCTTCTTTTAGTTCTATTTTCCAGTGACTATGATGCTTACCTCTGCTTGCCAGATTGAGGTGTCATTATTGAGCACTTTTATTTTCAGTTTCTTCTCTGTACTTATCCTTTCAGATTTTGGTTGTCCTTACGTACACATAGCATTAACTTGGCCCAATCTATGCTTTGACATTCATATTGGTCTAATTAATACTGATATCACTGGGTTATTGCCGTCATCTCATACCAAATATATACCTAACATAAGACAGTTTACTCGGAACTCTCTTATACCTATGATGTTGACGTGCCTATTTCAGCTCCAAGTGCTCAATTTCGGGCGTAATTTGGTTCTCAGAAAAGCCTCCTGTTATTTATATTGTTACCTGTAAATTACTTACATTACCTTTAGTAAGGAACGTAGCTTCTGTTATTTGTGGTACACGTGGAAGGGTCACAGAAAAAATGCTTCTCTACTGCAACTCCTTGATGTTATGGACTATCTGGTTAACATAGATTTACTTTTTTTTATATGGTGTCTTACGCAGTCCTCTTTATTTTAAAATGTTTCTCAAAGATATATTTTACGCTCAGTTTAATACCACTGATATCTACTGGCTTTTGTTATTATCTGAGCACCTGATTCTTCACCTGTTCCAGTTTACCGTCATGTTCTTTATTTGTTTTTAAGCTTTTCAATAACAGTGCCGTCATCAACACAGAATAGGCTGTTATCTTGACCACCGAGTTTTCAAAGCCTGTGTTACTGATGCTTAGATATTCAGTGATAATATGAAAAAGGAAAGAACCGTAGACCTGTTACAACCCTGCCTGATTTTGATTTTGGTTATTTCTTCAGGCTTCAAATATTTTTCTTGCATTACTTTTATTTTATTCGTATTATTATTATTATTATTATTATTATTATTATTATTATTATTATTATTTGTTGTTGTTGTTGTTGTTGTTATTAGTAGTAGTTTTATGAGTGAATATTATATTGCGTCGGAGCTTTACTCATAGCATCTCCTTTTATACTACCAGAAATTTGCTAAAATGTATAGTGGCTGTTTTGTTTGTAGCTTTCATTAATACAGTATAGTAAGAGAAAAATAATATGTCCTATTCTTCTCCTTGGTGTGAAACTGTTTAGCACAATATTTGGTTCCCGCCATTTCTGTGTAGATGTATACCTCCATTTTATCCTAAATTGGGGTGTGTTTCTTTTGTTTTCGGTATTAACTCTGAGTCTGAGATTTTCCAGTTCGCATATATATATTTTTGGTTTTACTTGCCATGGTTGGTAGGAGCGCCCACCATCCAGTCACTCAATGAAGTGATGCTCACGAATGCCTGCCCTTTCCTCTCGTCCTTCTTTCCATCCTTCCTCTTCTGTCTTGCTTTTCTGCAGTCTTTCCTCTTGCTTCTGCCTGTGGGTGACTCTACACTAAGTGACAAGCCAGATGATTTCCTGTACACTAGGAAACCATTTACTACGTGGGGTGGTAACCATATAACCAAATTATGGCGCCTGGTGGTTTAGTGGGCAATTAAGGTGCTCCAATCGGATTGAGCAGATGCAGGTTTATATCCAAGGGATGGTTGGGGTTATTGCTCACATAATGCTACTCAGAGATGAGTGAGACTGGTCACTCTCATCTTAAATGGCAGTCACTGGGCGCCACAGAAAATTGGTAGGAATTCAAACACTGGCAGGAAACACAAAGTAGCTATTGCCGTCATCTGAGTAGCCCCAAACATCTGTTTTATGACGGTCATAGCCGCCATCCGAGCTGCAGGAGTTAACCCCTCCACTCCTATGTCATGTTTTTCATCTGCCACCTAATATTTTTTTTATTTTTCAGCACTTAACTGCAGTAGCGAGCTTTAAATGAGGCTGTATCCACCCTCTCTAGTTCGATATGTCTCCTATAAAACTAGGAAAAATCATCTGCTGTTAGTAAAAGCAAATGAAAAATATCATAAATATGTAGGTTAAAAACACATTTCAGTAGAAACAATTTGCTGCAATTTTTTTGTTAGGCTACCGGAAATACAATTACTGAGCTTTTTGTCTACTACTTGGAATGTCTCACTGTTGTATCTTCATAAATTCACAAAACAGCTTTCATTTATTTTAATCCTGTCGAGTCATCTCAGAGAGCTCAGTTTCTGGGACAATCACATAATGGCTTCAGACTCACGTTGACTTGTGTTTTCCCTGTCATCATACGTGTGACAACGCTTGTACATCTTGTAACAACTTTTTCACAGTTTTGCTGGTAAGTTTTGCTGTATGTGTATCTAATGATAAAATTATTTAGTGTATGAGGTGACAATGATAGGACATTTATAAGGCTACATTATTTTTACATTTTCACAAACGTAGATTGGGAAAAATAGTGATGTTTGTATACATTTTAGAAACATACCAGGGAAAAGGGCAGGTGGGCTTCATCCAGACATGCATCAGACAGGAATTATTAAGTTCACCAAAGTAAGCAATATTACAGTTGTATGTCGGGAGGGGGGGAGAGGCAACACTCCCAAGAGCTTATATTATTTATGTACAGTGCGTTTGGGGGTGATGCGCTACCCTTTGATATGTGATGGTTCCAGCTTTTTGGTAGGGGAGACTGTTTCACTCCCTTGCCCGTGTTTCCCAGTCTTGCCACTCATCCTCGGTCACCTACAAACACTCAGAGAGACAATGTGCTTTTGTCTGTTAAGTTATTGATGTTAAGAAGGACAATGAAGTAAGAAATGCATGAACAGATAGTAAAGTAAGTGTATTATACAAATTTGTGATAGTTTTGTAAGCATTCTGGTAATTGTCAAGGTAATTTCTTTACAAAAAATGGGAGAAATAATGACAATACATAAATAATTGCGTATAATATATTCACGTTTCACTGGAATTAGTAGTTTTTTAAAATATTCATCAACAGTATTAGTAGTACTAAAATAATTATTGTGCATTAAGCAGTCTTAGTTATTTAACGAAATTAACGGATAGTGCTTGACTTAGCTATTTCAGCTAACTTGAGGGAATTACTGAGCAAGCTGTAAATGCCAGGAAAATGCCACAACAAGGTAAGTGTGTATTTGCATATTTTGTTCAGTGTGAAGTGTTCTGTCATATAATAAGCTGACAGACTTAAAATCTCATCGTGTTGTAGGAAATGCAGCTCTCAAAAAATCCCTGACACTGAGGGGTTAAACGAAGCTGTACTCAAGGGGGCACATTGGCAAAGAGGATGAAGAGATGCCTGAGCTGAGTAAAATGGTCTGGAGGTTACGCAGATACACTGACATTAAGGTATCGTCGAAGTGAAATGGTTATGGACTCACAGTAAGACATAACGATGAGGGTGTAGAAGTTCCATTTGCCGGTGCCCAGACGAGAGAGGATGTCGTCAAACTTGTTGCTCGTCATCTTGTTCTTGTGATGACCACCTGAAAAAAAAAAAAAAAAAGCACAGGTGATAGATCTTATTCCTCTCTCTCTCTCTCTCTCTCTCTCTCTCTCTCTCTCTCTCTCTCTCTCTCTCCACGTGTGTACTCTAGTCACACACATAACCCGGCAAGTCAGTGCCTTTTGATGCTCCATTCATCTTCACTCAAGGTCTTATCCTGTCACCCGTGTGTTCCCAGTACCACTCTATTAAAGCCATGTTTAGTAATTTTCTGATTGCTCCTAAGTAATTTATTCCATGAGGTAACAAGAAAAAGACGATGATGATGAGGTGGAGGAGGAGGAAACGTAATACTTTGATAGATATACCATTTCCTTCATCGTATCATTCGTAACAGGTCTTCTGATGTAAACACAGACTAAACATACCCACCTCTTGCTCACATAATTACGAAAGTGAACTATATACGCGATCCTGATAGATAGGTTGGTTTACAAAATCTTATTCACAATTTGGTAGATACATCAGTTCTCAGAAAACTTTTGATCTCAATCAATGTAAAAGAGAAAGTTGAATAGTACGATGGTTTCTGGTCTCTCTGTGCTAGCCTGTTTGTAAGTTAGTATCATGATGTTATAGCCAAGTAGGAGGGCAAATCAAGTAAGGCGCTTGTGTGTGGTTGTGAAGAGGAAATAGAGATTGTTTAGATAGTGATGCCTAGTGGCCTCGTAGTTAAAACATCCCAGTCGGAGTGACGGCTTTGCATAGGTTCGAACTCCAAGAAGTGACTGGTGTTTTGCGGCTCATGGAAGATAGACTGGTCATTACCCTTAAATATACTGGATTGCGATAGCCCTGACCCACTACACCTCGAGGGGGGAGGGGGATAAGATGGAATTGCCTGCTACCGTTCCTTTAGACACTCACATATCGGGGAACGAGGTGTGGGAGAGCGTAATAATCACATTAGTTTGGCTGTGAAATACGTGGTAGCTGTTTGAGTGAGGACAGAATTACAGTACCAACCAGTAGTCTTAGGCACAACTTAATATTGACTCAGTTTTAGTCATGTATGGTAGGTGTCTGGGTGATCGTAAATGTATAAAATTCGAAGTGGCATTTGAGGCCGCCACCATCCTTTCTTTCGTGATTCATTCTGCACATCACACATCAGGATCCTCTTGTACGTTACTGATGGAAACTTGTGTCGATGCGGAAACTAATAACAATAATACTAGAGAAAGATGAGGTGTAATACGCAAACTAAATCGATGAGGAAGAGGTGTTACGAGGCTTCTGTGTTACTTACAATAAGGCAATGAAGCTCAAGGTGGTTCGTCAACATGGAGCCAAGGCCAGTGATGTATTTTGTCTGTCAGGCGAGGGTCGGCCTTGAAAATTTCGCAACGCTTCTTCCTTAGCGATTTAATATCCGCGCACACTTTGTGTGTGTGTGTGTGTGTGTGTGTGTGTGTGTGTGTGTGTGCTTTTTATACACTTGTTTCATATAGACAGCTTGCTTCAGTTACATAAAAGAGGATTGTTTGTGTGTAATGTTTAAAATGAATCGGTGAGGAAAAGGCGTTAGGAAAATCATCTAGTACAACCTCAAGGCATAACTGGTGTCCTTGGCCCGTATTCTCGCCAGTTAAGGATGCTCCCTAACACCTTTTCCTTAGCGATTTATTTTCCACACGAATTAATATCCCTTAGTTTGCTTCTTATGTCTTTGCAGTATCGACATAGAGTTGATGAATAACACACAAGAATACAGTAACGGGGCTGAATCAGGAATAAATCGGTAAAAAAGAGGTGTTACTAAGCTTCCTAGCCTTACCAGAATAACGTCCCTTGTTTGTTGCATTGATCACACTGAGGTAACGAGCCATCATGAATGCCACGTCACGATTACATCCTCGTTAGTGTCAACCCAGAATCCATTACATTCCTATATGTTTTTGCGCTGACACGGGGCTCTGTGGCTGGTCTGTGTTCATCTGATTTATCTGTAACTCGTACAACTCTAATACTCTCTTCTGGATGCCTGAAATTCGGTGAGGCTTAGGTGTGAAGTAGAGCTGAGTCTTCTTGGTTACTACTCAGATTTATCCTCCACTCTGACTACCCCTGGACATCAACGCAACTGATTTTAACCCATTGACTCTTACTGGATTTTTTTTCTTCCTTCACATGATTTCATTCACCTTAAGGAAGATCTTATAGTGTAAAGATTAATGAAGGCTGTTCCTCTCCAGTCGAAGTCTGTCGTGGGTAAAATAAAATGATCAGGAGATAACAAGAAACAGTATATCCCTCACCGAATGGAAGAAGGTAACATTTTGAGTCTGAGAACGTTTTTATTTCAATTTATATTTGCTACATCCAAATGATATTTAAACTTATGAGATTCCCTTCGAAATCAAAACCCTTGAACCCGGGGATCCCACTAACCATTCACTTGATGTAATGTTGCCTTCATGTGACTCTCCACTGAGTGACAAGCCAAACTGTTTACTGCAGCCATTTACTACGCTGGGTGGTAAACATATAGAAGTGTCGCCTCGTGGTGTAGTGGGTTAAGGCTCCAACTGGACGGGACTCTCTACTCGGGGCGAATGTTGTTGGCCACCCTCGCCTCAAATGAACTTAACCTAGCCCCGGGTACCTACGCTCCTGATGGGGCAGAAGAAGGATTGGATGATGATGATGATGATGATGATGATGATGATGACGATGATGACTGTTTTTTCTATACGATGTTCTTCATCCAAAGGCCTATTGAATTCAAAGGCATCTAATCTGGGACGTCTTTTTTTTCTATTATTGTTAAATCCAAATAATACTAGAAAGCGCTCAGAGAGTACAAACCTCCGCCAGTGCCAGTGCCAATTAAAAGGATTCGGATCCGGATCCGAATCCGGATCCGCCACTTTAATCAATTCTTTCTTGGTCCGTGGTCCACCTTTCCACAATTTTTCATTGAAATTCATTGAGAACTTTTGGAGATATTGTGCGGGATACTCCGGATCCGGTTCCGGACGGCCTAAAGGCCATGGCCCGCCTTTCCACAAAATTTCATCAATATCCGTTCATGACTTTTCGTAATCCTGATAACAGACTAACAGACCAACGCGGGATAAAACATAACCTCCTTGGCGGAGGTAACAATTCAACTTACGAAAGACTTCTCAAATTTAGATGTCATAATGGAGGCTATATCAGACTCCTCAGGGTCGTACAGCCTCTATTAAAGCTGAATAACTGAGTACGTAGATATAGCGAGGGTATTTATGAAGGACGTCTTCGGGGTAAAGGGGTTAAAGGCTCACATTACTCATCCACATGGTAATTATTTGGCTCTAACATTGTGTGATTAAAATGGCGAGGTATTTTCGATCAGGTCGCGATATCCTAAACTCATTTTACTCTGATTTAGTCATACCATCTCTTCATCTTGATTGCCGAGTTATAACAATAGAGTAACGCTAGAAGATGGTGCTAGTCAAGAAGTGCAGTGTGAAAGATGCTAAGCCATCGTGTTTTCTTCTACCACAGAGACACGTGAAATGAGCTGCAAGAAGGCGAAAATCTGGACCAAGTTAGAGTAAAAGGAATATAGTCATTTCATCTTATTTTCGCGGCCACAGAACAACACAGCTTGATAATGACACCCGTAACCTATTCAGTCCCATGACATTATATTTTCGCTTATATCCCTAACTCGGGACGATTAATACTGAATCCGTGCGACGAACTTGTTATTTTACTCTTGCTGCTGCCAGACGATTTTCCTCAGCTTTGGAGAGGCCTGAGGGTGTTTTATTAAGGTCGTATCTAATCCCTCTAGTTCGAAAAGTGTGTCCTAAGCTGAATAAAATCTTAAGAAATGGCAAGATGTGAAGATCAAAAAAACATCCCCGAGATCAAGGGTTAAACTGGGCTTGGGATGGATTTTTCGAACTGCAAGAGTAAGGTATGGCTTTGACCAACTCCTTCCCTGCTAGACAATCTTCCTCGACTGAATGAAATTGTCTGGTGGTCGCATGAGAAAAGTAAACTGTACATAATCGCCATGAAAGGGTTAAATATCCACGTAAACTGCGATGCTAAATGAACCACAGTTGTCAGTTTCGTTGTACCTGACAGATTTGCGTCCCCCCTTAGCCGACTACCTGTTACTTAATGGAGGAACAGGATTATACTGCGTCCCTTTACCCCGGCTTTTTTCGACAGCGTTCTCCCTCTTAATGGACAGACACGCTGACATTTGGCACAGTCATCACTACAGTTTGCTGCTCGTGTTCACCGTAATGACGTGGCTTCAGCTCCCCCTCAGCACCCTACCTGACTGCATTCCTGACCTCCCCTCCCCTCACCGCATCCCTACAGAACTCATTTCTTTCTCCCTCCTCATGAGTGTGGGAAATACAGTCTAGGCACTGTCTGATAATTACGGTACAAGATACATAGTGCATGGTAAATACTACACAATTCATCGACTAATGTACCTAGCACAGCCCTGGGGAGAAGCATACCTTGTAAATAAAGATGCTGTAGGTCACATGGTAGTTTGAGGTAGTCAGTGTTACGGTCGTCACATCAGGGCAAGTGTGTGTGGAATGGATGAAGTGGGCGGGAAGAGCCGAGGTGGCGATAAGGAAAATACAGGTCGATTATAGATATGTCCCTCAAGGGGTAAACAGAATTTTAGCTCTATTGTTGCGATGGTTGAGATATATGGACTCAGATTTTCCTAAACTTGGGGGCACGGACAGAGGCGAATGAGTAGGATGGGCTGGGATGGTGGTGTGTAGTGACATAGGAATATGGGTATCAGAGTTTGACTGGTTATTCTTATATTATCACACCGAAGCAAAAAAGACAGATGTGGCTGGAGAGAAGTGGGGATGGTGATGGCTGGTGGGGACTGCAGGAGGAGACATTCACTGTAAAGATGGATATTACAGGTAGGACGGTAAATTCCAAGTCAAATCTGCTGGATGCAAAAACATGGGTGCACTGGGCAGAAAGACTGTGGTGGATAGTATGGCAGGGCAGAACGAGTACACCCTGCTGAGATGGACATTGTATGAGGGGCTTTGTTGACAGTGGTAAGGTGTAAGTCGCAAGTTTTTATTTTTTTTAGTTTGATGTGAGGGGTAGAATAAGGGTGTGGTGGGTGGAGGGGAATGGGGGTGAGATGTATTGTGGTAGTGGAGGGTGGTGTGAAGCACGGAGATGGGTACAGTACACAGGGTGGTGTGTGCGTGGCAGTGGTTTAATTCACAGATTGGAGATTTCGTAACCTCGCTTCCTCTGCGACTTATTTTGTCTCTTGCCTCTTTTTATCCTCTTGAACGTTACTGAGGCAGACTATGTCGATACTGGGAAATATAACAAGAGAGAAAATTAAGTTGCAGTGCATATCAAGCCCATACCAAGCCTCTTCGTACACTCAGTTTGTGAAGCTATATACAGTAGGCCGTATTCTAAACTGCATGGGACGCTTCGTAGCACCATTTCCTAAGCGATTTATTTTACATATTTCATCTTTGCATTCTCTCGTGTGCTGATTATAACGTTTTAACATCGACAGAGTTTTACATTAATAACAAACAAGGTGATGCTGGAGAGTAATATATAGAATAAATCTCTAAGGAAGACGTGTTGCGAAAGATCCCTATGATTGTTAGAACAGGACCCTGACCGAGGAATAATCTGGTCACAAATCCTTAGAACATAATGTAGCAGGTGGTGTAGAGGACAAAAGATCGCTTACAGTTCCAACACAGCACGTCTACTTTAGGAGATGTTCATCGCTTTCCACCCTAACCCATCATACTCCAAAGCATCATTGACCACGCCTCTCTATCAGCTCGGGGGTATTTGCCAGCAGAGGAAAAGGAGAAGCAGAGGAGGTGTAATGTCAGGCGAATTTCAAAGCTGTATATCTATTTAACATTTATTTTCCATCGGAGTTAATATCGACACAGTTTCTGTTTTAATTTCGACGTAATTTGCTTCAGTAATACACAAGAAGAGTATTAGTCAAGTGCAGAATAAACCGCTATAGAAGAGGCGTTGCGAAATTCCTTAAGGTGGAATATAGCCATGAGTGGTGTCACAAACGACGATGGTCAGGGACGATATATCCAGTGGTGGCGTTCCCCTGAGTGAGTAGGTAAGGATCAGGAGTCTTGTTAGCACTCTTCCCTCAGCGATTTGTTTTTCATATTACACCTTTACCCACTCTCATTTACATCGCTTTAATATTGATGTAGGTTACATTTATATTTTACAGGATATTCAGGTGTAACAGGCAGAATAAATCGCCTAGAAGGAGGTGTTAAGAAATCTCCAGAGCTTCTTAGCATACAATCCAGGGTTCCAAGAGGACATGAGGAGCTTCGCATTAGGCTCGAGTACGACCTCCGGAACGTTGTCCTCGAGGGGCGGTGACCATATACCAGGGAATATCCTTCAACATGCACATATAACTCTGACTACGAGAGAGACAAAGAAGCATAAGACGTGTACATGAGACAGGAAAAAACATTAAACAGCGCTTGCACTCCTATATCGTACTTTTAGAATATGTGACTATCAGACGGCTTTCTTTTGCTGTGTATTGACTTTTCGATTTGATAATGATAGGATATAGTGACCATAATGATAGGATATAGTGACCATGCATTGCTTTACTACTAGAGAACCTGCTTAAAATGAGTAATATTGTACAGAAATGACAACGAAAACGAAGGAAAAAGCACTGGATCAAAGGAGTTAATATAATGTGGGTACAGCTCTACAGGTGACCTAGGTAAAGGTGTGCAGAGGCAGTTGATTCAGGATTTAACTCCATCAACTCAATATTTTTCTCTTTATCCTTGCTCCTGCTGGACGAGTTAACTGAAGCTAGGAGAGCCCCTTGACTGCAGAGAAGTTACTGGAGGCTATTTCTAACCCCTGAAGTTTGAATAGTCTGTCCTAAGGTGGCTAAACTCTCCTGTATATAGCATAGATTAACACATACGCCATAGACCTGTAGGTGTTTATCTTGTCATGTCGATGGCGTCTTTATATTTGTCTTCTAGTTATATTCACAAGATTTATATAGCTTCCGGGAGATAGGTATAGCTTTCATTAATGTTTCCACTACTTGGGGACTCTTGGTAATGCTAAATAAAATCGTCTGACAATAACAAAAATAAAACAAAGTATATGGGGACTCAAAGGACTAAGAGCAAGGGGAGGGAGGAGTGAATTTAAAATGGCAGTGTTGACGAAGATGCGAAGTGCTAAAGATGAAGGCTTATGATTAATGCCTTTCTATTACAAGAGGCTCATTCAGCAGCCATTGAGTTTTGCTAAGTCACAATGTTCCCCTAGAATACAACAGCCGATGTTATATCTAGGTCCCCATTTGTCTGTTGGGTGAATAAAGACAAGGGTGAAACTAACCCCGTCCAAGAGTGTGGCCGGCCTGGGAATAGAAATCGAGTTTTCCAGTTACGATTTGGATGGATGCCGGGATGAGAGACGCCTTCATGTGGTGGCACCTGTATGACCAGGTGGAGGAGCTGCCTGGTCATACAACAACAAAAACAACTACAATAACATCTACTACTACTACTACTACTACTACTACTACTACTGCGATGTGCATATAGTAACCAATGCATCCTGCACCTGCCCCATGTGACGGAGTTGTCCTGAGGTTGTAGGTGGAATGAAGGTGGACAGGTCAGGATGTTAAAAAAAAAAAAAAAAAAAAAAAACTATACCCTGTCCTTTTTACCTAGCCTTAAATTCTACCTCTCCATCATGAACGCTGAACTGTAACACGAGACTGACGCTAGAATATGGTGGTAGTCACGAGGAAGTGTTACACCGTGTAGGTCCAAAGTAATGTCTCTTTTCGCCTTTGAAAAATAAGCTGCAGAAGGACAAAACTCTCGGCTAAGTTAAAATGGACAGACTATGATAAATGCCTTGTCCCCACTACTAAAGAACACAACTATACTCCATTCACCGTAACCTTTTCCAGATTTTTATGTCTTTTTGCAGCATATTTCACGTAGGACAATGTAGGGAAATACAGAACTGTGTCTCTACATCCTCTCCATTCTTCGTGACAATCATCATATTTTGGTGTTACTCTTATTTTCAAAACTCAGACTTTAAGCTGGAGAGGTGGTACTTTTAGGCCAGGTTAGCGTAGAAGCACTATAGGTGGTGGGTTATAAATTACATAAACAGGGTTGCTAAGAGGCACTACCCTTCACTTCAACGACGTACCAGTGTTTTGTGTTTATTCTTTTTCTTTTTTTTAAATAATAGAACAGAGGAAGGAAAAACCATCCATCCATCCATCATCCAATCCTACATTGCCCCATGAGGAGCGTAGGAGCCCGGGGCTAGGCAGTTGGTCTCGACATTTAAGATGAGAGTGACCAGCCTCACTCATCCCTGAGTGGCATTACATGAGCAATCAACCCCAATCACCCCTTGGATATGAACCTTCACCGGCTCAATCCGACTGGAGCGCAATAATTACTCACTAAACCACCAGGTGCCAAAATTTGGCTATATGGTTACCACCCAGCGTAGTAAATGGTTTCCTGGTGTACAGGAAACCATTTGGCTTGTCACTCAATGTAGAGTCACCCACAGGCAGAAGGAAAAGGAAAGAAAGACAGAAGAGGGAGTGTAAAGTCACCCGTAGGCAGAAGAACAAGGAAAGAATGAAGGAAAGAAAGACAGAAGAGGATGGAAGGAAAGAAGGATGGAAGAGAGGAAAGGGCAGACACCCGAGAGCAGCACAACATCGAGTGAGTGGATGGTGAGCGCCCCCACAATGAATTTAAAAAAAAAATCAAATCCATGCACCAGATTACCGGTGTCCTCTGTTCATAAAATATCTGTAACAGTTAGACTTGAACAGCAGTAGGATGAAGTTTGAAGGGAAACAACTCTGGGGAAGCTAGTGCCAGAGAGATGCAGTTCGGGGAATGAAAGAATTCTGATAGGCAGAAGTTCTGCAGTATGGCTGAGTGACATTCCAGTCATGAGCGCTGCCAGCTGCCCGTGTAGCACGAGGGAAGGCATGGAGAGGCGGCACCATGGACGCAACTTCGTCTGAGCATTTGCTATAGAAATATCTGTAAAATAACGCAAGGGAGGCAACATTCCTTCTTACTTGTAGGGGAGGTAGTTTATTAGTAATAGCAGGGTTATTAATAATTCTAACAGCTTTGTTCTGAATTTTGTCTACTTGTTTCAATGCAACCTCTCCACATCCATTCCACAAGGGTGAGCAGTATTCAAGCTGAGAGCGCACATGACTCTTATAAATTATAACTAACTGCTCGTCAATGAAGAAGTTACGGACTCTGTACAATAATCCAAGTATCTTTGAGGCGGTTTTAGCAAGTGATCTGACATGAGAGGTCCAGCTGAGGGCATTGTTAAGCGAGACGCCGAGAATTTCAATACTTTTGGAAATGGGAATATTTGTAGCATTGAAGGTAATATACGATTCTGGCAATACGTGTCTACTAGTAAATTGTATATATTTAGTTTCACTAGCATTAAATGAGACAAAGTTATATTGTCCCCATTCACTGATCGTGGTTAAGTCTTGATTTAATGAGATGGCTGTACTGAGTTGAGAGTTAGAGATATCGGACTTGTAAATGGATGTGTGACGATCCAGACGATTTTATTCATCTACGATACACTTCTCGTACTGGACAGGTTAGATACAGCTTTCCTTGACCTGCATTACCTAGGTCACTTGTACGCTAAATCAACTGTTCTTTAAGTAGAAACGATAGAATATAAACACATGTTCCTGGATTGAAGGGGTTGAACAGAGCCAGACTGCTTGATGGTGCTGACGGTGGAAGAAGGTAAGATTTATGCCTTTTGACGGTTCGAGGATCATTATGGCGAAGAACCATTTTATTTATTTTCCTTTATGTCCCAATGCTTCTTTAGACCACGACCCGCAGTAGTCAGTTACATCCAAGTTCCCTATCTTACTGCAGCGTGAACAAACACAAGGGGGAAACAAACTGAATCCGCCAGACTGACCACCACGGAATCGAAGTCAGGCTCTAACAATCAGGTGAATTCATGCACACGCACGCATATGCATACAGGGGGAGAGCCCCAGTTGCCTCTAGTCAGACTGTGTTCCTGATAAAGCCAAGGGAACAAGACCCAGTTGATATCATATAGTCTGGTGGACTGTACAGTAAACCCAAGTCAGATGTGAGCAGACCTTACATTCATCAACCTTGGCAACAGGAACCGGAAATTTAACTAAACCTAGATGCAGTCCCTTTACTCTGACTGATCTTTATTTGACTACATACACTCAGCGTCAGTCGTCCTGTCGCCTCTCCTGCTTCCCTCTCCATGGACTTGAAAAACCGGTGCCGTGAATCCTCAGCAAACGACACTGATGGTACCACATTGATATTTAAAGTTCGCTGAGCAAGTAGGCGAGGCGACAGGAAGTTTGGTGTCGACTGTACACTTGCTTGGGGTATCATTATCGGTTTTGTTTTCAGTCTTTTACGCTGATCAGTCGTTTCACGCCACACGGCAGAGCGTACATACTTATTTCGGCAAGGGAAGAGCGATAACCAACCAGGGAATGTGTCTTAGGAGAGAGTATTTAGCCTCCCTTGTTACCCAGTGCGGGGCTTAACTCCTCACTCATTATATTCATCTCATATTCTCCTGTTATGCTTTACGTGAGTCCTTGTAAGGTGAGCGACGAAAAACCTTGAAGTGTTTCTCTCTCTCTCTCTCTCTCTCTCTCTCTCTCTCTCTCTCTCTCTCTCTCTCTCTCTCTCTCTCTCTCTCTCTCTCTCTCTCTCTCTCTCTCTCTCTCTCTCTCTCTCTCTCTCTCTCTCTCTCTCTCTCTCTTCCCTCCTGTACTTCTCCACATGGTCGTACTTGGTAATCAATCACTCGAGTTTCCAAAATGCAGTATCTTCATGTTTGCATTATATTCATGTGTGTCCATGTGTGTGTGTGTGTGTGTGTGTGTGTGTGTGTGTGTGTGTGTGTGTGTGTCCTCTCAGTGGTCAGATATGCACACACACGAACCCTTATCGTCGCACCTCTCATTACTACTGATCTCAAACAATACCGCCACAAAAAACTGCAGTCACCATCAAAATCTTCACTTTCTCATCCCTCACTCTCATCATCACAGCCATCACAATCTCTGACGTCTGTTCATATTTTTCCTGCTTCCTTCAGACGATTTTATTCAGCTGAGGGGACTTTTTGTACTTCAAAGTAAGATAATTCCTTCAGTCACCCTTTTCACCACCAGAGGGTTTGCCTGAGCTGAATATAAATCGTCTAGAGGCAGCAAGATTAGCTTTGTAAACAACTTAGCCTCTTCTCAGCTTTATATCCTGTCTGACTGAAGGAAATCGTCTGGTGTTAAGTGGAATGGAAGTACTGCCCGACATTGTGTGGGAGGAGGTAAGGAAGAGCCGTAAGGACACAAGAAAAGAAAGAAGAGGAAGAAAGGAAGGAAAGAAAGAAAGACAAGAAAGAAAGATGAAATGAAAGAAAGAAGTAAGAAAGAAAGAGAGAGAAAAAGAAAGAAAAAATGAAATAGAAAGAAAATAAATAAAGAGAAAAAAGAGAAAGGAATATAAAATGAAAGAAAGAAAGATAAAAAGAAAGAAAAATGAAGTTAGAAGAGAGAAAGAAAGAAAAGAAAGAAAAGAAAGAAAGAGAAAAAGAAAAAAAGGAAGAAAGGAATGAAATAAAAATCCATCTTCCACTAACAGAGATATCTCCAAAGTTGACTAGAATCAACAAGTGGCACCAAAACTAGAACAGAAATTGGGTTCACCGTTTTTAAGGGAGGAAATGGAGATGGTTGCTCGCTTCTTCCCTATTACAAGTCTCCCATAAGCTGAGTAACACAAATGGCGATTAAGAGAAATAAACGAAGCACAGAACCATCGTACTGAAGGGGTTTACGAGATTGACTCCCTCAGCACTTCACCCTGAGAACGTCGTGCCTTTTCAATCTTTCTCTCCCAGGGCGATTTTTTTCAACTAGTACCCATTTCGACCTGAAGGGGTTTGGTACAGCCTTCATTAATCCTTTCGCTGCAATAAATCCTTCCCAGGTTTCATATAATCTCCCGGTGGTTGTTTAAAATGCAGATTACTTCATCGGGCTCAAAGGGCTGTAATTATTCTCAGCAACAGCGTAGAATTAAGCACCCCACCCAGAATTGAGCACCCCCGATAATTGAGCACCCCCTCCTTCTCTCCCCCGTCACCATGATCTTGCTTTTTTCTTTTTATGTATCCAGTCGACCATCACCATAAATACCGCTTCAGGTAGATCAGGTCACTACTAACTTCAGTATTATCATCACCGTGAGATGTTACGTAAATGGGATTGCTGTGTGCTAGTTTTTGTCTTTTTTTCTTTTTTTACAGGAGAGAACCTTAATTACGTGTAACCCTTTCAGTAATGTGACGTTTTTTTATATTTTATGCTCCTTATTTACCTCAGGATAGATTTTTCCGAACTGAAGGGGTTAGATTTGTTAGATGTAGCTGTAACCAAAATCCTTACTAGTCGAGTCTCCTAAGCTAAATAAAATCATATGGTAGGAGCAGAAATGAACTACAAAGAGACAATATCCTTCTGAAATAATCACAACCTTCACTGTGCCCACATCGAAAAAAATTACAAAGCTATTTACACAGGACATACGACTCTCTCCCTGTCCTACCATCAATCATCGTCTCGGCACCTCTTCTCGCTCCACTCGACCCACCCTGTCCAATTTTTGCTCCTCCATCGAGTTTCAAGGAGAATTTTATGACTCGCAACTTACAGGTGGACGTATAATTCCCATCTTCACAGGGTGTACTTCCCCCATTCTCCTCTCCCACCCATCAATATCCCAGCTCTTCCTTCCCACTCCACTCTGTCTGCCCCTCCCATTGCTGCATTGATACGGTAAATGTCTTAAAAGTTGCAGTGTACACCTTTACGAGATATAACTTCCAGTCCTTCTCTACCACTCATC
The DNA here is from genome assembly GCF_032717465.1 of Coenobita brevimanus. Classification (NCBI taxonomy): domain Eukaryota; kingdom Metazoa; phylum Arthropoda; class Malacostraca; order Decapoda; family Coenobitidae; genus Coenobita; species Coenobita brevimanus. Next base: position 4,595,419 of record NC_137024.1, on the reverse strand, counting down.
ACCATTCCATTCTATCCCACCCACTCCTCTCCACACACCCCCACACAGACCTGAAAGACCCGTAATATAAAATCACTACACGACTGAGTTTATTGACGTGAAGTGTATTAATTTGAAATGATCCGGGAAGACCTAAAACACCTAGATGATCATAACTGTAAAACCTTTGCTTCGACGGGGTTGACATTAGACCCGGGAATGTTCTTTGGATATCTTATCTTGCAGTAAAATAAAATAAATCCTAATTCCAGACGTTTCGACATAATTTCTCTATATTATCGTCAGTGGTTAACTCATAAAATTAAAAAATCATTCACAGCGCAGTTCATAACCAAGAAATATGGTAAATCAACATAGTTCTCCACAATCCCTATGATAAAATATTATAACGGAACCACAGACGCATTGTCGGTAAAAGTAGGCTGAGAGTCGTGAGGTAAATGTACTTTGATGTTCTTAGCCTTTCCTTGGAGCATGTAGCTATAATTGTAACCTAGGCTTTGCTTAACCCTTACACCGCGGGCATCTTTCCCAATGTTTTGCGTGTCTCGCGGGGTTATTCGGGCTCCGACAGACTCTCAAAAAATATTTGCCAAAAATCAGTTATTAGTCCTAGAATATTAAAATTACAAATGCTTATGGCACATACCTTCAGCTTTCTCCTGGGATGTTTGTTGAGCCTTCGTCGATTACCGTAGGACTTGTGGAGACCTCTGACGTTGGGTAACGAAGTCTCCACTTTACATTTCCCGACAACCCGTAATATGATTACCACAGCCAGATATTAACACTATAAACACTACTCTATGATTATCAAGTAGATTGGGATCCATACTCCAAAAAAAAAAGCACTGTGAAAGCAATGAAAATTACGAGCGTGTATGATCTTCCCACTTGCGCTAGTTCGCTGTTGGTATTCTGTCATTTATTATTCATAAAACCCCTCACACTTTATATTTCTATTACTATATAACATTTATGTATATCTGGAGTCTTTATCCATAAGTTTCCTTCAGTAGTATTAGTTTATTGTCACTGAAGTCATTCAATTTTTCATTCAGTAAAATACGTAGAGAGCCACGGATTCATTTTCACTGTTATAACATCAAGTATTTGTACTCATATTCTTATATTACTAATTACTTACATTTCTATTTACATTTTCTATTGTATTTTCAATATTTACACTTCTATTTTACTTACACTATGTTATTCACTGTCACTTTCAGTAACATAAAACTATATTACACTGTTCAATCATATGTACTGTAAATCCATTTCTTTCACTTGCTATTTACACATTATTTACACATTATTTTCACATTACTTTCCTTTCTCACTTGCACTTTTAGAACTGCTTCAGGCTGTGGTAATCAAAGAAGCAGGTAACACAGAGGGGAACCTGGCACTCAGCGCACTGCCAAGAGGTGCGTTTGTGCTCAGGTGTGCGTCGGGTGGTATGTGCACACACCTGGCACCTGCGGATCGCAGCCTTCCTCTTGTCTGTGGCAGGCATTTGCACCAGTCTGTGCCGATCCATGTACACCCTCTGCTCAAGTCTGTCGGGAAGTGTTACTGGATGGCGCCTTGGAGTTGCTGCTGTCACCCTACCATATCTTTCAAGCAGCTGCTGAACACAAGTCCTGGTGAACAACTTCAGGGAGAAGGACTTGGGTGGCTTGACCTTCATCTTGTACAGGATGAAGGCGTTCAGCATCGTCATGTCTATGAGATGCAGAAAAACTTTCCTGTACCACCTAGTATTCTTCCTTAGGCAGTCAATCTCTCCAATCATCATGTCGGACTTGCCTACCAGCCGTATGTTGATATTATAGTCCAACACAGCATCAGGTTTCCTCACAGGTTCGCCTGTCCTACGGTCGACCTTCCCACTGTCTGTCATTTCCCCCTTATGTACGGTGGTGAGCATGTGCACGACCCTCTTGTCATGCCACCGTATTGCCAGCATCTTCTCAGACTTGCGTAGGTGCACATCTCCTCGCTGCGAGGTTTCTGCATCTGGGAATTTAGGGAAGTGGGCACGATTGCTCTTCACAGTGCCGCAGGAGCCGATGCCGTACTCTGAAAGGTATTTGGCAAGTTTCGGTGCTGTATAATAGTTGTCCGTATACAGCACATCATTCCCACCAAAATACCTTTCAAGGAGCACTTTCACTACACAGCCTGAGAAGCCAAGGGGGTGTGTTTTATCAAGATCGACAGTGCTGGCTGAATAAATGACGAAGTCATGGATGTACCCCGTCTTACAGTCGCACAGTACAAAGAACTTGAGTCCAAAGCGATGGCGTTTGCTTGGAATGTAATGCACAAACCTAAGATGTCCTCTGAACAAAACCAAGGATTCGTCAATGACAACCTTCTGAAAGGGGTGGAAGAATGTCATAAACTTATCATTCATTCTGCTCAGAATCTCCCGGATCTTCCAGAGTGGGTCAGTTTGGGAAGGTACATCGTTGTCGGCAAAGTGCAGGTTTCCCATGATGTTCCGGAAGCGATCTCTGGCCATGTACTTATTGAAGGTGGGTGAGGGTAGTAAGGGGTCCATGGACCAGTATTCTTCCAACTCATGCTTCTTTGAGTGTGGCATGAGAAGCATGAGGGCGAAGAATACATACAGCTCCTGTACTCCCAGCATGGACCACTGTTGCATCTTGGCTGCACCTGTACCACTTGCAGCACGTTGTGATTCATACCTGTTTGTCTCATCACATATGTGCTGCATGACTTCGTCATCGAGGAAGGCCAAAAGGAAGTCCACACACTCAGCATCCTCGTTAAGAGTGAAGGCAGGCTGTACTCCTGAGGAACTCTCATAAAAATCGAGATGTTTAGGGACAAAATCGGACCCTTCCGTCCACGCGAAGGCGTCCAGGATTCTCTGTCGTGCCGGTGTAGGGTGAGTGAGGGTGGAGGGTGGCTGTGAGGCAGATTTATCACGTTCAAGGTCACTCGCACTGACCCTGGGTTGCCATACAGCACTAGCAGCCCTTACTCTACTGGCAACTCTACTTTTATGGGTCAGGGATTTACCTCTTCCTCTACGGCCTGCCTTCACTGTTGATGCTGGTGGTGACTCCGACGACGAAGACTCCAGAGATAATTCAGCAGAAGAAGAGGAAGAAATGAGTGAAGTGGGGCTTGTGGAACGGGGAGGTGAATCAACTCGGGACTCATGGCGGGCTCGGTCATGCGGGGCCATTGTTCTGGGGCTAACCCGCCGCCTTTTCACTCCCTTCCCAAATTCCTGCCCTTGCTGCACTAACGGCTCCTTTCCCTTGGAGCTAGGGATAACTTGGGACAGTGAAGCACTCGTACTAGTAGTTTCTGGAACGATTTCCTCACCCGGCTCATCACATGAATCCCCCGAAGGGTCAAAATCACTATCCATCATCACCATTGATAATTCGGCTAGTTCACATTCCACTGCAGAGTCACTTATTCCTTTCCTGCTTCCCCCACGAGTTTTTCTGGGTGTAGAGGTCACGGGGCCCTTTGCAATGGGCGCAGAAGCGGCAGAAATGGCGGGGCACAAGTGCGACATGCTTTGACCACAGAGGAGGACAAGGAACTAAATGCTGCGGCTTATCTGAGAAGACAAGGGTTGACAGTGACAATGGGGCTGACGGCTGCTAACTTACATGCTAATAAATTATTGGTAGAAAATCTCGGCAATACATAAAGAAATAGGTAGTTCCAGGTGAATGTAAATGTCACTTAGGCTTCTCCCTTCCTTTCTGATATATATTTTTATTACAGAAATAGATTACAAGGCATAATTCAGAGGGGAAATTACCGTGGTAATGTAGCGAATGAATGCATGTGAGGTGTTGTCAGGTGATAATTAGCCAATTCCTGGTGTATACCACTATCACTTACCTTATTTTTTTTTGGTATATATTATTTTGTATAAGTATAGGGCATAGGGCTTATTTCAATGGATGAAATCTGTGGAAAAATCCGGGGGAGATTTGCTTAGCGCAGCGTGGCCGGGGAGGTGAGAGGACAGGGTAATGGAGGGGAGGTAGGGAGGGGAGTCAGGAACGGGGGAAAATGGCTAAAATGTCAGCAATGGATGGGAGTACAGATGAGATTTGGAGTACTGACTAGTGTTGGACATTGGCAGTACTGATAGATGATACAAGCCACCACTTGAAAGCCCGGGATAATTCAAAATAACACAGAATCACAAAAGTGATGCCCTGCGGTATGATCCATTGCGCCCGAGCGTCACGAAAGTGACACCCCGTGGTTAAGGGGTTAAACTGATGCTACAAACCTCAGAATGGTCTCGTATTGCTGAAGAGGTAGGGAAAGACAGTTTTAGACCAGTTCTGTTTGACTGGCACAGGTAGTCATCTGTCTAGCTTTTATAAGTACACAAAATACTTCCTGAAATACCCTGCACGGCAACCAGAGCAGGCGAGCCAAGATTAGTCGACCAACAGTTTCAAAATCGAGCCAATTATAAGAAAACAGGTATAAGTTTGCCCGTATGGGTATAAAATTGCATAAAACATTCAAATTGTTTATATATTTGATGAAACAGCTCCCAAATATGCAGTTCTAAAGTGCATTACCTCTTTGTTAAGAATTGGAACTGTCTGTGTAGGTTATATAATTCTCGTTCTCTAGGAATTTCTTATCTTGCCAGAGAGTGACCCAGTGCATCCATGTTTTTAATAATATTTCCTCTGTGTATTTAATTCATCATAAATCACATAGAAAATGGAACACAAGGATTAGACCTCCTATATAGTTAGGCTTTATACGCTGATTGTTAGGATAATATTACGGCCGCTGTAAAACAAGGTGCCTAGGCTAGAAGAGATTAGGTTATAAAAAAAAATTGTAAACTATATTCCCTATTTTTTTTCTTATGGTCAGGTCTAGACACGAAAGTTTACAATTTCTTTCCGTTTCCATTGTAAAAACGGTAATATATTTGTGTGTTGTCTGTTAAAATAATATAAAAGTTTTGTAGAATAGTCTTTCTTTTAAATTTTGAGCTACTGGTGAACTGTTTACGTGCGAAACGTTGGGAATGAAAGGCAGTGTATATCGCATTGGGATTCATATTAGACTCAAATGTTTTATTGACCTAAATATTATTGTTATAACAGATCTGAAGCTTCGTGAAGGATTTGCAAGTGACTGATGTAGACCTGAGCAGATCGGCCTGTGTCTGAACAAGGCTATATGCTGACATGGTCCTGTATTCACTAACAAACATACAGTCATTCCCTCTTGTATCTTGTATTTTGTTACTGTAGGAAGAACAAGGACAGGACAATGCAGAGTTTTTCCATATTTCCCTCTCCCCCTGCAAAATTAGCCTTGGTTACGAGAGGAAAATTATTGTGGGTTAAATTTGTATTTATCGGGAAAAAGAAATCTGTGTTTCAAGTGATCTCAATCTTGAATGGACGTGTGTGTGTGTGTGTGTGTGTGTGTGTGTGTCCAGTTGGGTATAGACCTGAGTTTGCCCGAGTTCTAGCAGTCCTCCCATGTGATACACTCTGTTACGCGTCATCATTTCATCTCTAATATCCGCCATACACACCGAATACTTGTAATTTCCTTGCTCGTCGCCTTGGGGAGGATCCTGGTGAGGCGCTCTCTACTACAAGGGAGAGACGAATCCATACACGGTATAATTATGTACTGTGCTCTATCTGTAGGACGGTCTCACAGAAGCAGTTGTTTACTTGTGGTCGACGGGTCTGCTAGGCTATACAGACCAGGGCTGAACAACTACAACAACAACTGATTAAGGCTGTTTCATTCAAGACTGGTGTGATGGTAAAAGTGGGGTTTTTAATGACATGTCGGTGGGTTGTGTTGATTAGTAAAGTCAGTTTTAGCAAAAATTCACATTATCAAACTGTTCCCCTGGCCCAGAAAGGAATCGATTTCATGTCCTTTCAGACAGCAGATCACTTCTCTAATCACCTGGCCTTGAACTGACGAAGTGAGGTGACGAAGCCTGAATGATGTGAAGGGCGTGACTAGGCCCAGAAGAAAGCCATTGACTCTGAGGTAGCATTAATGAACCCCTACTGGACGTGACTGAAGCTGATTGGCCAAGAGCTTTTCTGTCCTAACTTGAGATACTTGACTTGACTTTCCTTTCCTGGATCTGATCAACCCATTTTCTGAGGAGTACACTACATACGACGTTATTTAATCCTCATACCACCTTAAAGATGAGGTTTGGAACATAAGGTGGGAACATAGCATACGGATAAAAGCCTTTGCACATGCTGATGGTGGTGGCAGTGTTTGTGGAGGAAGATGAAGAAGTAATGTTGCTGTATTCTGGTCATTTATCTGTGAACAATAGCTTCGTTATTAATGTTCAGCTACCAAAGGACAAACATGGATTACTTCCCGTGTTTGTATTTGTTTCTGTATACACAAATAACCACTAACTGTGATTCATTCAAGATTATTTCCATCTCCTTGATCTCAGGAAACTCTTACCTAAGCTGGATAAAACAATGTGGTATGTAGAAGCATCTTTTAAAGCTGTTATTACCCGTCGGGGTTGGGGGACGGGTATTGTTTTCACTCGGTTTGTCCTTGTGTTTGTTTGTCTGTCTGTCTGTCTGTCTGTCTGTGTCTGTCTGTTAACAACTTTACGCGAAAATTGCTAATGCGATTTTGACTAAAGCTACAGGGATAATGGGGTATGACCTGATCACCTGATTAAATTCTGGGACAATTTGGGACAAGGCCCAGGCTGTATGCCAAACTAATGAAAAAAAAAAAAAAAGTACGGGTAAAAATCGTTTTTTCGACATTACTCCCTTCAAATTCGTCATATCGACAAGAAACCAAAACCTAAAGCTGCATATTTCGAGTCTGCATCCTATAACTTGCCTCATTACAACAGGGGGTCACCCTCCAGTTAGCGGTAGGGGGGTCAATGTCAGGTGGGTCGGGCCTCAACTATCAAATGGGCAAAAACTCGTCATTTTCACCCGATTCATTCCAAATTTGATATGTGACATCTTTGCCTAGATATCCAGTTGTGTTTATACGTCAACACTAAAATGATTGCCGGGGACGGGTGTGCTAAATTAAAAAAACACTAATCGAAAGCCTAAGAAAGGTGTCTCAGGATATCTGACCCAAGTACACACACTCCAAAACGCATGATTACAGGGAGGTCCGATGAGTTACAAACTAAACATTCCAGCTTTGTCGTTAGGGTTGGTAAGCACGACTGTGGGAGAGTCGCCACACAGGACTACTGTAGACTTATGCGTGGGTTTCATAAGTCATTGTTGTGTTATTAGACAGCGATAACTGATACAGTGTATAACATTTACGTGATGGTGCTGTTTAATGTTATGATGAAACCTCCACTGAGGTTGAGAGTGAAAAGAAAGTTTTGAATAGTACCACCGTGAATTGTCACTGTACACAGCCCTACGTTTATTCAATAATACCTTCAAAAATATAAACGTGTAATGACAGTATGATTTCACTCAAAATATGACAACACTAGGATGCTGTTACACTGATGCACAGGGCTCTGACCATGTTTTATATTGCGTTATTGTGGCGGTATCTTACTGTCTCATTTCAAAGCTCCCGTCATTTGATTCGAGCAGGTGAAGCCGCACCATAGACAACCAGGGATACCAACATGAGGGTTGTCTCTTGGGCCTGTTATCACACCTTTCGTTCACGGTGTCACTTTGTTTCGTGCAGGAGTTGTAAAGATACGTTTTGGAGTGTGTGTATACATGCATAGTAAATTTGTAGTTTAGAGTAGCGCTGGTAAAAACAACGTGAACACCAACACAAAGAAGAAACAGAGAAAACACAGTACATTTTCTCTTTGGGAAATGTAGTAACGTTCTTTGGTTGAAGGGATTATGGTTCTCATGTGTGTGCAATTGACCAGTTGCAAGTTTTGGACTGCGGGGAAGTTCAATATATCGACACTGATAATATTAGCAGTTTTTCCATAAATCATATTTAATTAGGAAATATATCGTGTAACAGTAGCTTTTGCATATTATATTGTGCATATTGAACAGTGTTATACTTTGGGCTTAACCATAAATAAGGAGAATAACCATAAATGAGGAAAATAACAATAACGAAGGCCGTCCATCTTCTAGCAGTGTTTAAGAATTTTCTTGTTATTTTCGTTATTGAAGACTAAACCGAAGCATAACGTTGTCCATTAGGTACTTGATATTATTTTAAAGCTATTTTCACACACGTTACTGATCTTTTTAAAACGCTATTTGAGCTCTATACTAGGAAATTATTAAAGGTCCTCTGTTTAATCCCACCTGCTCTCCTCTTGCGAACTCCAGACATCCTTCCTCTCTTCGTCAGTGTTGCATCTCTCTCTCTCTCTCTCTCTCTCTCTCTCTCTCTCTCTCTCTCTCTCTCTCTCTCTCTCTCTCTCTCTCTCTCTCTCTCTCTCGTGGAAAGAACAAGAACTTTAGCCCTAAGACTCTGATTCCTCTTTTTTTTAACATTACGATAGCGAATTCCGTGATACTGATATTGCGTAGTCCTGGGGGCACAACTGAACCGTCTTTCCCAATGTTGTGTTGTAGTTTCAGTAAAGACAAAGATTCCGCCCTGTCAATAAATACTGTGATACGGAGATGGTGTGTAGGCCATAGTGCTGTCGTGAGCTTGCAACTGAATGGTCTTCCTAGAGGTTATTTTGATGTAGGAAGGATGCCAAAGCTCCTGTCTTTCCAGTGGCCAACCATGACGAGAGGAGTTGTGATGAAGTAGGGGTATTGCGATGGTTGTTTTTGTCATCAGGACGATATCCAAAGGGAAGTTTATGTTGTATGGAACTCCCCCCCCCCTCTCTACTTCAGTCCTGGATACGCCCTGTGTGTGTGTGTGTGTGTGTGTGTGTGTGTGTGTGTGTGTGTGTGTGTGTGTGTGTGTGCGCGCGAGTCATTTAGTAGCTTGTTTCCTGCGGCCCAGTGATGCTCCTACGTGTCACACACCATTGCATGTCACCATTTCGGCAGCAATAGCCACCGTCCATATTGAATACATGTCAGGGTTGTCTTATTCATGACTGGTTTGATGACATAGGCTGGTCTTTTGGTCTCGTGGATCTGCCTTTACGAAATTCACGTCAAACTTTCTTTTGTAGCAGCTTGGTCTCGAACAAGCTTCATTCCCAGACAACAGACCACATCTCTAACCCTTTGGCCACCCCTTCCCCCTTGGTTATATGTGGTGTGGGCTGCAGGAGTGAAGACGATAACGATAAGAAGGATAATCACAGCTTGGTCTTCAGTTTTCAGTCCTTATCGGTCTTTGAAATTTTATCTCGAGGTCAGCGTCAACCAGGAACGATCAGGAGGCGAGGAATTTCAGGACGTCGTGGAGGGATGCAGTGAAATTAAGAATATTCTGCAGTGTAGTATATTTCACTGCAAAGGCACGCTGATAAACCACTACTTTGTCAGTTTCGAGGCCTTCCTGTTTTCGGTAGGCGTGATGATGATGATGATGATGATGATAATAATGATGATGATGATGACGATGATGATGGTGGTGGTGGTGGCGGTGGTAGTGGTAGTATGATTCTTAAGAGCAATGGATGTGGGAGCTTCTAGCAGAGAGGATGTGTTTGGCAACTGGTGACAGGTAAGCTCCCGTTTTTTACCACTTTCATTCTGGTGAGTACATCTTATTTTATTCTTTTTATTTTATTTTATTCTACTGTATATATATTTATCGCCGGGTTACTTTATGACACGTATGACAGATTTCCCGTAGTGTATGGGCTCATGAAACCTATAAATGAATCCTCCAGTTCGAAAAAATCTCCCGTGAGCTGAACAGAACCGTATGGAAACTGCAAGAACAAAATACAAAAAAAAAAAAAAAAAAGTGACTAAAGGGGTTAACAGGCGAGCATTTGAGTCCACTAATTATCTGACTAATATTAGATTCCCTCCAACGGCGTACAGTCGGGAAGGGAAGTCGTGTCACAGTTTTCAGAATACTTCGGTCACGCCTTGCTTAGCTAATGTCTGCCCGGGGAGGTTACATAATGGGGGCAAGTACCAGCCTAGCGACGCCATATTGGTAGACTCGTAGCAAAAGCGTTGAATATACGGTGTTAAAGCCCCCATACCTTGTCCATCGTACCAGTCTACTCGGCTTATAGATGTACGCACAGAAATGGGCGAGATTCTACACAGCCTTCCATGGACGAGTTTGGAATTTGTATCTACAAGTATGTCGAGCAGAAATATATGAAATAAAAATAAGACATCAGTCAGTCGTGGTGATGTTTTAGTGTTAGGCTACTGCTGCTACCTCTGCTTAATTCTGCTACATTGTCATAGCACGTTCCGTATGTTGATGGTAGTGACAATTCCAGATCAAAGTGCCAGTAACATTTCTTAGGTCATACAGTGGTGTTTGGTGCTGATGGTTCAATATCTAGAGAAGGAACTACTTTCATTTTATTGCACCCGCAGTATAAGTGTTATCAATTTCGGTGTATTTATTGAGGCATTTATTGTTTGTCAAATAATACGGGGCTATGATTGAATAAAAAAATATCCTTTGAAATTCTCAGAGTCCACTACAGCCACCATCTCTGCCCACTGGCCTCGTGACTCATGCCCGGGGATATCGTCATGGCGCCTCACTGTTACCTAACCTCCTTATATGTGCCAAATGTGTAACTGAGGAACAAGAAGGAGCATTCAGAGTATAGCACCTGCGCCCACTGAATGGTCTAAGGGCCGACCGTAAGACTCTGCCCTGTGACCTTGGCCTTCGACATATGGAACGAAATCCCCTGAAATGTGATAACAGACTGCAATAGTGTAATAACGTATAAAAGTCGATTATCTAAGCATGTGGCCTCAAATCCCCATTTAAACGAGTTTACGATAGAATAGTAAATGTTATCTGACTGACTGCCTTTTCCTCAGTTTCGAGATAGTAGGACATAGGTTTTTTTTTTTTTTTTCAGACTTTCCAATGAAATTTGCATGGCAGCTTTTCTATGCTGCATGGTGGTCCCTCTTACTGTTTCTAACGGTTTCGGTTGAAGGGTTTGGTGGGCGGGGGAGCCTTCTTTCCTTGTTATCCTTATCTTCAGCTCATAGCATCAGATATCTTAGTTATAGACTTCTTTGTAACAAACAGCCCAGAGAGGACCATTTGGTATGTTTCTGTTTGCTTTCCTTTGTGCTGCTTTGTCTTATTCTCATAATCGAATCTCTTCGCTCTTGCCTTAGTCTCGGACCATACACCAAGTTTGGTCTAAATCAGATGAAAACTATAAGTTGTACTTGCCAGGTAAAATTTTGACCCAGCCCTGTGACCTTGACCTTTGATCGATTGTTTTAAAAAACTATAGGTCAGCCTCTTGGCTGTCCATCATTCTTTCTATCAAATTTCGTTATAATCGGATAGAAACTGTTTGGGTTCTTTTGTTCGAGCGCACACGCGCTAATTAAAATAACACTGACTCTTGCTTCCCGTGGTGAGAGGTTTTGACGGTAAGTAATGCTAATTATTATATTTATATCTTCCTTTGGGAAATGAGTAATTGAATATGTGTATAAGTTGATGTCAGATATTAGCTCCAGAAATTATTTCTAATTGTCCTTGAGCGAAAAAAAAAAAAAAGAAAGAAAGAAAAAACAGTACGTCATAAAGTGACAGTTAAAAATTTCCTAAACTGTAGCTACAGTATTTCTTCTTACAGGACTCGCGAAGAAAACCTTTAGCACCGAGAATTTGGTTTCTGCTACTGTGTCACAAACTAAGCTTCCTTTCCTAATGAAACCGAGTAAATAACAGTCTTCAGAGCTGGACGACTCTATGAACGAAAATTACTGGAGTCTGGACCTGCGACCTAACTTCCTATCACGATTGTACATTTAAGTTGGTGCCGTAAGTCCGTTCCTGTGGTCTAATATATCCGTACCCTGCTGAGGTTCCCCACATGAAACACACGGACACTCACTCATAGAAACAGTCACTCCAGTGATACAAATTTCCTGCATTTCTCGCTTTACTGTCCAAAAAGCCTTGCACACAGATGCCCACCGTGAAGTATTGCATGGAGGAGGTTCACTTTTCAGGAGAAAGTGGTGTCCCTCGGTCCTACAAATCAGGAACCCTTCAGGACTGCAAAATACGATCAGAAGTGTATACAGTAGTCGAGCTTTCTTCCCATAGTAGGTGTATGCATGCCGGCTATTGTAGTATGAACAGTGCAGTACGTACATACAATACTTGAAGCATTCCATAAGACTGAAGCTTTATCGGTATACATACAAACGCATGAATCAGACAATTGTAAAAGGTTATGAGTTTGAGGACAAATATGAGAGGAGCTGTCTTCCTGATGAGTTGCAGCTACAGTTACAGTCTTTCTGATTCTAGACACCTGGAGCCTGATTCACAAACAAAATTACGATCAATTCCGTCTCATAACTCAGAAAATTATTAGCAGGGAGATCAAGAGACGTGGAAAATAACATTGAAGGGGATATTCGCGGTACCCTCACCTGGGAATTCTGAGGTTGATAATGGTGTATTGAAATTTGGAAGTCTGTTTAATGTGTGGCATGCAAGTAGTTTGGTGCAAAGAATGAAGAGAGAATGGATGGATGGATGGATAGTTTGGTGCAGATGACTGGAGGAAAATTTTTAGGAGGGCATTCCAGATTCCTCTCTGTATTACTGAAAAACGCAAATGTCAGCGATAGAACGTGACCTGACTATGATGGCTTGGTGGCCGGTGAAATGAAGAGTCTCACACTTTCCTTGTCACCGTAAATCTCTTCTTGGCCGTCGTGTTATCCTCCTATACTGGTGTTTTAATATCTTGACGCGATTTTTTTTATTCCTCGTTATGCCGACCCTGGTTGCCCACAAATCTTATCTAGACACTTGATTACCCATATCCCTCACTATCCTCACTGTGTGGACGACGCAGCGCTATAATCAGGATACAGGTAACGGATGTCTTGCAGAACACCAGCAAATATAATTCATGAGACAACATTCCTTTACCTTTATTTGTAAGTATATTGTGACCCATGTCAACTGCATGAAAGTTATAATGTTACTAAGCATTATACATACAGAGTAATTTCCTGTCAGTAAACACTAGAATCGTGAGCGCTGAGCATGAAGACTCGTGACAATAATCCACACTAAGGTGATGAACCTGAAAAACGACAAAACTTGTTCAGAAAATCAGTGAAGTCGTTTCGTGAAAGGGTGAACAACAGGCGCGCAAATTCTTTTTCACTGAGCAGTTGGTAAAGTCTGTGAACCCTAAAGTGAGCTGCGAGTCAGGTCAGTTCCTGTGGCTATAAATGTATGAACGTGTCGGAATCCATGTAAGAACCACTTGATCTATACTCATATGAGCTATGTATGATGAAGACTACATCCATAATAAAAGTTCACTCTCTGTCCATCTCAAAGGGCTCGTACACACTCTCAGTTTTTTATTACCAATCCAACTGCGCAAAATGGTTCGAACATGCCGGTTTGTGCGTGTGGTGCCAAGGTTTCCGAGCATCCACACGCCCAAAACAGCATGTCCGAACCACTTTGCGACGTTAGAATGACAGCTGAAACTGGGCGTGTGTACGAGCCCTAGCATGCTTGATACTGAGCGGAACAATGCCAGTTTCCGTGACTGCTATGGTTATTGGGCTTCTTTGTTGGTAAATGTTTGTTGTGAGTCTAACAATGCAAGACAGCACTACTACTACTACTACTGCTACCACTACTACTACTACTACTGCTACTACTACTACTACTACTACTACTACTACTACTACTACTACTCCCGCGAAATTTTGGCAACTTGCCCTATACCGTTGCGCAAGATTCAGCCTCCCCCTCTCTCTCTCTCTCTCTCTCTCTCTCTCTCTCTCTCTCTCTCTTTTAAAGTTCAGGAATTTATTTGAGGAGCGGCTTTAATTAGGAAAGTCTCTCCAAAACCAAACAAAATCGTCTGAAGGTATTGCTAATGTACTAGAGTAATACATCTCCGAAATTAATTGGTTAGCAGATTTCGACGTATTAATTCGTCAGCAGTTTATTCTACTTTTTACACCTTCGTCTTTTGAGCCTCGAAACGTCTCTATATTTTATGGTTGCTAGATCCAGACGCTTTTATTCAGTTTAGGAGAGACTTTTGAAACTGTAGTGATGAAACATAAAGCCCTCAGTAACCGATTCAGTGAGAGGGGCTTTTCCAATGTGAAAAAAGACAAAAAGTGTCTAGTGGCAGGAGGAGTTAAATATCGCTTTCTGTATTACCGATGCAACCATGTCTATTAACTGATATAAAATGGACGGTCAACATTTTCTTATGTCAAGAAGGAACCAAAGGCCAGAAGCCCGCAAGACTGTTCCCCCCCAAGTTATTTCCCAAAGTTTGTTCTGTCTGTTTGTCCAGACGATATCTCTAAAATTTCTCAATGAATTTCAATTAAATTTTGTGGAAGAGTGGGCCATGGAACAAGAAAGAATTTATTTAATTTGAGGGCGGATCCGGATCCGGATCCTGCAATGGCATTTGTGGAGGTATGTGCTCTCTGAGTGTTTTATAGTCTTGTATTTGTAACATATATGAAAAAAAAATACAGAACAAACAGGCTGAGGGCGCGTTCGAATTGACCTCGCCCCATTCTATAACTTGCATAGAAAACCGAATACAACCGGTGTCTTTAATGGGATGGTTGCTTTGGCGTCTGGTGGCTTCGCGCCCGTCTTTTGGAGGTTCCGCGTCCATTGTTTTGGGCTGTAAAATGATTTGAAAAGTTTAATTAAAAATCTGGAAGATATCTTGAGGTTTCAGGCCCTGACACGCTCATAGTAATTTTCATACTAGTCTACCTAGATATAAAGGCTAATGCCAAGACAAGGAGCGTTGATATGAGAAAAGAACGTCAAGAAAAAAAAACAGGAAAGACAAATAAAATTTCCCTTTGAGAAATGTACTACCACAGAGGAATATATTATGGTGTTCTGTACATAATGAATCGTTATGAGGCGTCCTTTGTCATTGAATATTTGGTTTACAAGATCGTCGCCTTTCTTTATCAGTGTCCAAGAGATAAGAAGAAATGAGAAAGAAAGCAAAAGTGAGTAGCGCATCTCTTCTCAGCGCCTTGATAAGAGAGATAATATGTGACTAAGCTTCCCCGAGGTTTGATCTAAAAAACAACAACGACAACACACACACGTACTCCAGACCAGGTAGGCATATCAGCTCGCCCGTAACCAACCACTCAGACTCGCATACCGACATACATCGTAAAGGAATTTCACTATTGATTATCGTATCCCCTGGAGTGAGAATTGCTATAGTATGTTTCTTTTGACGTGGAGAAGATCGCAAACACTATTCAGCTCATTTATGTCCAAGTACAATCATATATATTGTAGTGGGTTTGACTAGCCATCAAGGAGACTCATTCCAAGGTCAGAACTAAAGCTCATAGAATGTCATACACCACGATTCAAGTTGTGGAAGTGATCCAGTTCTCTCAGGTAAGAACAAACCGACTACGGGCTGCCGGATCTGCCACCACACCTGAGTTTGTGGATGCAGTACCTCAGTCACCAGGCCATCTTTGTTTGTGCAACTCTGCTGATACAGTAAACTTGCCAACAACCAATGCATCAGAGCTTGTGGACACTGGCTTAGTATCTGGTTGCCTTTGGCTTTATTTTTTTGTACATACATAAGCCCTACGATTAATCTGGTGCCAGATATCTATTATTCAGTAAGGTAAACTATCAATTTAGTGCTAAGGATTGCCCCTACAACCCACCCCTCTACCCACCCACGAGGCATCACAGTATGCGGATGACGTTTCCAAGTAACTAGTCCACCTTTTGTACTAAGTCCTCCCCCCCATACCCCCCACACACACACACAAACACAAAAGTCTATGGTAACTACAAGGCCTGTCAGTTTTCCCCCTATTACTTTACAAGCCCCTCCTCCAATTGTTGTTTTTAATGCATCAAAGACTCAGTCCTTACACCTATCACCCCGACAAAATCTTCCACAGGAGTACCACTAATGTTTGATAATATCCAGCTCAATCCTGCATCGTCTTTGAACATGCAGGGGGTTTCATTCTCTCGAAACTTATCTTGGAAAGATTATATTACATCTCTTGTAAAATCTGCTTCCAAGAGAGTAGGTGTGCTAAGCCGACTCTGTATCTTCTTTACCCCTACACTGTTGTTGACTTTATACATCGGTTTTATTCTCTCCTGTGTAGAGTACAACTCTCATGTGTGTTGAGGCTACCCACATACAGCTCTTCTCAATAGGGTGGAGTCAAAGGCTTTTCGTCTCATTAACTCTCCTCCTCTTACTGGTTCCCTTCAACCTCTGTCTCTTCGCCGCACTGTTGCATCTTTATCTCTTTTCTATCTCTACTTCAATGGTCACTGCTCCTCTGAACTGTCTGCTTGCATCCCTCCATCTCTACGACGGGCGTGTAGCACCCGTCTAATAACAAACTCTCATCCCTTTTCTGTCCAACACTCTAATACAAGAGTTAACCGTTACTTTTTGTCCTTCATTTATGCAACAGGTCAACTCTGGAACTGTCTCCCTCTGTCTGTATTTCCTACTTCCTATGATCTCCAGTCTTTCAAACGCAGTGTGTCCAGGCATCTCGAAATTATCGGATCTTGAATTTGGCTGTCTTTTTTTTTTTTTTTCTTGTAAGGAACGGTTTGTGGGCTCTGAGCCTTGGTTCCTTCTTTCTTGCTTAAAAAAAAACACACACACACACCTCCAACGCAGAGCAGTTTAAGGACACTATATACCGTATTATATTTAGCATAGAAGACTTCACAACACCTCTAAGTTGTTTATTTTGCATATTACAACCTAATTTTTTTTCATTTCTATCGTTTTTATATGACCATACTTCGACCAGTAACTTATAAGCACTGAGAACCACGCCAACATTACAACATACATTTTTATTTATTTATTTACTTTTTTTACTCTGTCACTTCAAATCCTAAATTTTTTCTTCCTTCATCTGACTCTTCATGGCTGCTCGTCCTTCACCTCTTTCTTGTTTCCATTCATCACAGGCTCAAAGGTTTTCTAACACTTCTTCCTTGGTGATTTATCTTCTGACCTCAGTATCCTCTTTAGTGCTATTTTTGCATTCTTATTCACGACATGGATTGTAAAAATAACGTATAAGATTGAAGTTAACTGACGGCGAAGAGATGATGGGGGACCTCCTACACTGGCGACACTGCGATGTTCTCCTTCCCTTACTTAACACTTACCTCATTTTCTTCTTTTCCTCACTTTCTTTCCTTTATCCTCCTCTCATACTTTATTCTCCCTCACGTTCTTCCTTCATTTTCTTTTTCTCTCACTTTCTTCTTCCCTCACACTCCTCCTTCCTCATATTCTTTTTTTTTTTCTCCTGGCCTTTATTACTTGTCTCCTTCACCTGTCTGTCACGCCTACTTACTTCCAAACGACTTGCAATTACTCCTTTTTCCAAGTCCATAACTTTTTCTATTCTAGGTTATTCCTCTCTCTCTCTCTCTCTCTCTCTCTCTCTCTCTCTCTCTCTCTCTCTCTCTCTCTCTCTCTCTCTCTCTCTCTCTCTCTCTCTCTCTCTCTCTCTCTCTCTCTCTCTCTCTCTCTCTCTCTCTCTCTCTCTCTCAAGGCAGTGTGCTATATACTTACTGGCAGCTAAGTGGTTAGTGTTGTTATCCACGAAATTGCCCTCCCGTTAGCACCAGGGTCAGATTCTCAGGGCGGACAGGTGGAGCCAATCAACTCAGGTGTCCATCCACTCTTTAAGGGTTGGGTGGTAAAATAAGCACCTATTGTAACACCCAGAGTAGGTAACTTTGGTAACCTGTACGATGTAATGGTCATTCACACCAGGATACCAGGTGAATAACCTACCTTCGGCTCAAAGGCCTATGTTACGGAGATAAGCATCGGGGGTAAGTGCCTCTTGGCGTCTACCTCCACCTTTCATGCTTCTCACTCCCCTTAGAAAGTGACCTCTGATCCCTTGACCCACTGATACACAATTACTCTGACAAATACTGCCCTCTGTTGAGTTTAGGTGGAATACCCAGATAGACAGGTAAAAAAAGTCAACAGTCAAGATGGGTCAGTTTTGTGCCTATCGACGACACGGGGACCATTAAGGCAAGCAGTCAGTTTTTGCTCAGTCTTGCCCTAGGATATAACCCGCCATATTCGGTGCTACATTCAGGCACCCAATTATATTCGTGGATAAACAGGTGGGGGGAGAGAGGAAGGCAGAGTCCACAAGTCCACCACTCAGTTTTTACGTGCAGAAATAATCTCATGTACACGTGATCACAGTTCCAGCTTTACCCCCAAGTAGCGAGAAAGGGTGAGTGTGTGTGTGTGTGTGTGTGTGTGTGTGTGTGTGTGTGTGTGTGTGTGTGTGTGTGTGTGTGTGTGTGTGATTAAACTAACATACTAATATTCAATTGTGTTAACTAGACAAGGCTTAACGGAGACTATAACAACATTCAGCGTTTTGGATGGGTGTGTCGGGAACGTAGCAATTCTTTCGCTATATTTGTCTTTTATCTTATCTTGGCGGATCCTTTATACACAGTGCGTAAATCCTTAATGACTATCCCTGTATGGTGGTTTCGATGCTCAGCGAATAAAAATCATCTACAGTTAGAATCAATATATATTTCTTCATCTCATAAGTCTACAATCAAAGGGTAAAAGGGTGAAAGCGGTTCGTATTCCCTGGACGTGCTCAGTTTCTCCACCAATATGACTGACACAAAATTTAATATAGATATCTAGTTAGTATTCGCGAGGAGAGTGTTAGCAAGAGTAATTCAGTTTCTTACATACACCAACAAACTCATTCAAAAAACCTTGCAGCCGACATTCCTTTTCATTTAACAAGGCAGTATCACCAGCAAGACAACGGTACAGGAAGTTTCCACACCCACCTCATTAGAGACAATCCACCATCCACTGCCCTACCTCGTATGTTTAATTCCATCCATGCATAAACTGAACAACCACGGAGCCATGATACCCCCTGCTGCAATCCAACAGGTAGACCAAATAATTCACATATGGGTTTTAAATTGATACCATGACCTTGGACCGTGATCCTCAAGGTCACAGGTATTCAGGGGACTATAACTAGAAACTGTTGAAGCTGGAGATATTTACTATTTTCAAGATATAGAAAGTCTCATATGGACTTTCATTTGGCACCATAACCTTTGATCTTGAGTGACCCTGAAAGGTCAAACGCAAGATCACGGATTTTCAGACGGCGTAACTTGAAAACATTTGCGTCATTACCTTAGACTTTAATTGTGTACTGGCAATAAATGGCAGTAACGATTAAGTGTTGTTCCGCCCCCTCTCGTGTCCCCAGTTAGGAGTAATCCAGAGGTCTTGATGTAGTTTCAGCGGGAGTTTCTTTGGAGAAGGCAAACACAGGTCCAATCCGTTCTATTCGAGCCCCACAACTGAGAGAGTAGTTGCGGGGAGCCAGCTTGGAAGGCGTTATACAGGTGTTAGCATTTTTTGAACTTTGCTGCTACGTGCACTAACTGTCACGTAGGCACCCAGTACTAGATACATATAATGTTAACTTATTCACTTATACATTGTTAGTTCTAGTTTGCGATTCCAAGAGATTATCAACTTATGTCCTTTCTTGTAAGTAATGTTTTCCTGAACAAGATACCATTATTTAACATGAACTCATCTCTTGGCACTGGCAGAATAGGTAAGGTAGAATTATCTCCCAGTTCTAGGAAATAAATCACCTTAGGCCACACAGGGTCTTTGCGCTGACAAATTTGAACGACCTCGGTGGTTAAGGTGGTGCTAAAAGTTTCGTTTGGCTGATATGATGAGACTGCCGGAACTACATGACGTGAAAGTGCGTCTGCAACTACATTCGATTTCCCTGGCACGTAGTGAAGGGTTGAATTAAAGACTTGGATGATGACTGACCATTGAGCCAGACGACTTTTAGGGTTTTTTCTCTTGATCAGTGCACAAAGAAGGAGGGGGTCTGTCTGGATATCCATTGGGTAACCACATACTATATTTCTGAAATGTCTTAGGGACCAAACCACTGCTAGGGCTCCCCATTTCGTAACGCTGTAATTACGTTCTGCGGGGTTGCGGAAGGGACTAACATACACTATTACACGCTTCCTTGTTGCCTGATCAAGTTGCATCAATACTGCACCGAGTCCTGCACCTGACGCATTCGTGCGCAAAAGGGAGGGTTTCGTATGGTAGTAGTAGTAGTTGTAGTGTTGTCTTGCAGTGTTAGACTCTAATGATAATGATACATCACAACAAGTACAGTGGAGAGAGAGAGAGAGAGAGAGAGAGAGAGAGAGAGAGAGAGAAAGGCGCATATATATAATAAGGCTATATATATATATAGATATATATATATATATATATATATAGATTTATAGAGACACATAACATATGAGGGAGAGAGAGAGATAAGCATATATAATAAGGCTATATATATATATATATATATATATATATATATATATATATATATATATACATTATCATCATCATCATCAGCCATTGCAAGTCCACTGCTGAACAAAGGCCTCCCCCAACCTTTTTCACAAATTCCTTGACTGAACCAATCTCTGCCATGTTTTCCCTATAAACTTCTCTATCTCATCTCTCCAACTCCTGTCCGCCCTTTTTCTGCTACGTTTACTATCTCTTGGAGTCCAGTAAGTCAGCCTCTTGCTCCATCGATTATCCTTTATTCTTGCTACATGACCTGCCCACCTGCATATCTGTTCTTTTACAACTTCTATAATATCTTTGACTTTAGTCTGCTTTCTCACCCAAGTTGATCTTTTCCTGTCTCTTAGAGATATTCCCAACACTGACCTTTCCATTGCCCTTTGAGAACGGATTAGTTGATTTTCCATCGATTTTGTCAGTTTCCAGGTCTCACAACCGTACGTCATAGCTGGAATTATACATTCGTTATAGACTTTTCTTTTCATTCCTATTGGCAAGCTACTTTTCATGATGTCTCTATGTTTACCGAAAGCTTTCCTCCAATTGTAATGCGTCTTTTTATTGGCTATCATGATCTTTCGTTAATTTTAGTATTTACCCCAAGTAATTGTACTCCTCGACTTCTTCAAGAATTTCTTCTCATATTCTGATGATGCTCTTTGGTGTATTTAGATTAAACATTAGTTTTACTCCGGTTCATCTTTAGCCCTACTTTGAGACTTTCTCTATTCAGGTCATTTAACATTTCTTGCAATGCCTCTGCTGTTTCTGAGATTAGGACAATGTCATCTGCAAATCTTAAATGGTTTAGCTTTTCTCCATCTATTTTTACTCTTTTGTTTTCCCAGTCAAGCTTTCTGAAAATACTTTCTAGGCATGCTGTAAATAATTTTGGTGAAACTGTATTTCCCTGATGGACGCCATTCTCAATATTAATGTTTCCCAAGTCGATATGTAATTTAACTGAGCGGTTACCTCTTTCTATAAGTATGTTTTCGAGCAGTTTTACAATGTTCCCATTTACTCCTTGTTCTCGCAATGAATTTATAATTGCTATGTGCTCCACTGAGTCGAAAGCCTTTTTGTAATCAACAAAACCTATGTACAGTGGTTTATTATATTCTGTAGTGTTCTCAGTTAGCTGATTCATTGTGTGTAGATGATGAACAGTCGAATACCTGCTACGGAATCCTGCCTATTAACATGGTTGGTTGTCGTCCATATTTGTTGTTATTCTGTTCGTAAGGACTTTAGTGAAGCGTTTGTAAATGACTGATAATAAGCTAATGAGTCGATATTTACTAAGATCTTTTGGGTCTCCTATTTTGCAAAGTAAAGTAACTATTGCATCACACCATGTTTTGGGAATTTTCTTGTTTTCTAAAACTGAATAAATAAGTGGGCGAGCCTGTTCTGTACTTCCACTCCTGCATCCAACAATAACTATGCTACTATTCCATCTTTTGGGGACTTCCCTCTTTTCATACTTTTAAGAGAAATGTTTACGTCGTCTGGTGTTGCCTCGGGTATTTCACTTGTGTCAAATGAAAAGTTTTATTTAGATGAATGCCTAACGCCTAATCTTACTAATCTAGCCTAACCTAACCTAAACAGCCTACATTATCCCAGCCTAACTTAACCGCAGCCTAAATTAACCTAAACTTAAGTACCCCATCCTACTTTAAACTCATTTCACCAATTCACTAGAGATTTCATGAAATCACTGGTTATATAAATCCCCTGTAATATATATATATATATATATATATATATATATATATATATATATATATATATATATATATATATATATATATATATGTATATTTATATTTATATATACCGTATGTATATACTTATTTATTTATTTATTTATTTATTTATTTTTATTTATTTATTTATATACACTGCTGTCTCTGGCATGGGCTTTTTAAGGTGCACATTATATCCGCGCTCTGTGTTACTCCCGACGAAACCTTAACAGTAAACTTTGAATGAATCTCGGGTCATTTTTTGTTTCTCCTTGAAGCTATTACAGCCAACACTGCTTCTTATTTCACTAATCGTTAGAGTTTAAAGCCTCTCTCTTAGGCTGACTGGAAAGTTCTGGTAACAGCAAGATTATACAGACTTACATTAACGTGGATGTACTAGCCTTCCTTCTGCCTCCCTCTCCTTCCTCGCCCGGCGTCACTACCTCACTGATTAGTCTCCCTCCATACATGTACCTCTCCCCTCCCTCCCTCCCCCTCTACCCTTGCCCTCCTGCCCCATATTTACTCTCCCATCACTCCCCCCCTTACCTTCCCTCCTGTCCTTCCCTCCCTTTACCCTTCCTCCTCTCATCTCCTCCCCTAGTCCTCCCTCCCATTTCTCCATTTACCCTCCCTCCCCTCAGCTCCTACCCTAGTTCTCCCTTCCTCCTCCCCTCCCCTTGCTCTCCCTCCCCTCTTCCCCCACCCTTACTCGTCCTCTCCTCCCTCCCCTCCTCCCCCACCCTTGCCCTTCCTCTCCTCCCTCCCTCTCCTTTCCCTCCCTCACCTCCATACTCTTTTTCTCTCTCCTCTCTTTCCTTAATCTTGCCCTCCCTCATATCCTCCCCTCCTCCTTCCCCCCCTCTCTCCATCTCTACCCTTGTCCTTCCTCTCCTCCCCCCCACCCTTGCCCTCCTTCCCTCCCTCCTTCCCTTGCCCTCCCCCCACTCCTTCCCCCCCCCTTCCGCTCCTTCCCTCCTCTTACCCTCTTTCCCATCACTCCTTCCCTCCTCTTGCCCTCTTTCCCATCACTCCTTTCCTCCTCTTACCCTCTTTCCCATGACCCCTTCCCTCCTCTTACCCTCTTTCCCATCACTCCTTCCCTCCTCTTACCCTCTTTCCCATCACTCCTTCCCTCCTCTTACCCTCTTTCCCATCACTCCTTCCCTCCTCTTACCCTCTTTCCCGTCACCCCTTCCCTCCTCTTACCCTCTTTCCCATCACTCCTTCCCTCCTCTTACCCTCTTTCCCATCACTCCTTCCCTCCTCTTACCCTCTTTCCCATGACCCCTTCCCTCTTCTTTCCCTCTTTCCCTTCTTGTCTATCATTGCCCTTCCTCGTTAGCCATCCTCTCCCTTTCTCCTCCCCTCCCTTTGTTCCCCCTTCCAAATCTTCACAGGGAATCTTCGTTATAAGTCGCCCTTTTTTTTCCTGTTACCATTAATTTTTCACATGGATCATTTACTACATTTTTTAAAGGGTTGTGATATTTGAAAACATATCCTAAATATTCCCTGAAAACATCTCCTAAATGTTCTATAGCCATCTGACACCCCATTCCAAAAACAAAATAGTAAATTGTATATGATTATGACACCCCCATTTCGGAAACAAAAACATGAATTGAATCTAATAATTTGAAAGTATATTTTAGCACAATGAGCCCGGGGACTATTTTTTTTTCTTTTGACATTCCCTAACTATTCTCTTTGGCTCAGAACAGATTTTTCAAGCTAGAGACCCGTATTTTCGTCAGGTAAGGAAGCTCCCTAACACCTTTTCTTAAGCGATTTATTTTGCTTATTACGCCTTACTCTACGTTTGATGCGGGAGCTGAATTGATGCGCACTGACACTTGCAGTAACGGGTAACAATAGTCATTCACTGTAATTTCTGTACTTTAACGTAGCCTGTGGTAAAAACTCTACGGCTGCCACTTCACTTGTCAACAGGTAATTTTGTTTGTTTAGGTGATATGTCAAAACGACGGTGTTATCGGAGTTTGGGCATAGAGTAATATTGTCTTTAAATAACCTCTATCACTTACCCTAAAATATACGTGAGGCCGTTATGACTCACCCCTTATAATACGTATGTGTGTATGAGTATGCATGTATGTACGTGTGATACAGATAGATATATAAATAGATAGACAGATGGATAGACGGATGACCATGATACACCTTTATGCGAGTGTTCTAAAATTCGATCTCTGAAATTCTAACAAGAGAATTACAATGATGTCAATAAATTCCACGAGAATTTCTTGACCATACGCAGCCTTCTACTGCCCAGTTGTGGAGAATTATTGTTAGGCTGAGAACCACTGAGAAAGAGTTCGATCAAATTAGACGTAAAGGCGGGACGGACAGTATCAGACGCTTAACTGCGATGCACATTACATCTTCGAGCCTGTGGAAGGTTGTTCAGTCACTACCCTGGGATACAAGGCCACAGCATCATCCAGGTTACCACAGTTACCGCTAGTAAGTGTTACCCTTGGTACCCCCTTGACCTCCCAACCCACAAAGGGCGGATAGCCACCTGAATCGAGTGACGTTTGCTGCCTGCAGGAGGAGTCAGGCCCTGGTGCCATCAGGCCAACAGCATTATACCTAGCAATGCTAACCACTCGGCCACTGCGGCAAAGACGCCTAGTAAACTGAATTCCGGTAGTCAAAATTTATAAAGAAAATGCATCCACATTTGTTAACCGCGTTCCAGTGCCGAGCCAGCATAACTTAGTCTGCTTGGCTGACAGTCGGCATAACTTAGTCTGCTTGATTGACAGTCGGCATAACTTAGTCAGCATGACTGACAGTCAGCGAAACTCACGGTCAGCACGGCTGACAGTCGGCATAATTAAGTCAGCATGGCTGACAGTAGACATAATTGAAATGTTAGGAAAAAAATTATGCTAAGGAAAAGAAAGCTCCAGTGCACAAAAATGTGCTAACAAGTATTACTTCAGAGTCATATTTTCTCATCACTGTTGGGTTATCTCAGTTGTGTCTTGCATCGTCTTCCTCATGATTCCGTCTTTCCGTCTCTCCATCTGTACCACATATCATGGCCATTCGTAATTTTAAAAACACAGTGCTGGGCAAAGAGGATTTTTTTATTTATATACTTCTCAAACTGTATTTCTTTATTGACTTGTTTCATTTTTCAGGTATTCATGTGAAAATTCGGCCTTTTATATACCTGATACAAGCATCTATGGGCCAAAAAGAAAAAAAAAACATATACAGTATTAGTGTCCATTTTACCCCAAGGCAGGCAAGAAGCGCGACTAAACACACACACACACACACACACACACACACACACACACACACACACAGAAACCGAGCGAAACACTAGAATTTTAATGTGTAATATGGACAATAAATCGGGAAGGGAAAAGTGTTGCGGTATCTTCAAAGGTACTTAGAATACCAGCCGCGTCATTAAGTAGATCACAATTATTTTTAATAATATATAGAAGGAAATTTATTGCTGGACGTTATGGTGATTCTCTCTCTCTCTCTCTCTCTCTCTCTCTCTCTCTCTCTCTCTCTCTCTCTCTCTCTCTCTCTCTCTCTCTCTCTCTCTCTCTCTCTCTCTCTCTCTCTCTCTCTCTCTCTCTCTCTCTCGAATTTGGTTGTGAAGTGGCTGATATCTGCATGAGTGAGAGCAAACGCTATACACAAACAATCTCACACACAACTCAAGCTTAGGAAAGTTTATGAATATGACTCCGGATATCAGTTCATTGGCCCGCATTCTCTTCGATTCAAGAAGTTCCCTAGCAGCTGTTCCTTAGCTATTTATTTTTTATATGGTTGGTTAATATCCTTCTGTACGTTGTTAATGCAGAGTAAGGCGATGCTGGAAGGCTTTACGTAACTCAGAAGAGGACAGTAGTGTGTAATAAACAAACTAAATCTCTCAGGAAAAGGTGGTAAGGAGCCTGATTCACAAAAACAAGTGTATGATCAATTACTTACTGTAACCATGATTGTGTAGTGTTGCCGGGAGACACCTTCACGTGGGGGCATCAATATAACTGGGTGGTGGAGCTACCTGGTTATACAAACATCCCTCAACTCCCCTCCCTACCCCCCCGAGAGGAAGATGGTGGACTGCCAAAAAAGGATAACCTCAGCCTGCAGTCCACCGGGTTCACGTTTTAAATGAACCTGGGGCTACAACTCTCAGAAATAACCAATGTTTGTTTTGGGAAGGACAAGAAGAGGAGAATGCAGTTTTTTTTTTTTTCCATGTCTCCTACTCCTCCTACGGGAAAAAATATCCTAATTAAGAGAGAAATTTGTTTGATATATTGCGTTTTTTGCAGTAAGAACAAAAGGAATGTGGAGAAATTTCCTTGGAGAGAGGTACCCATTCCAATGCAAATGAACAGTTCAGTGAAGAATTATTATTATTTTTTTTTTTTTACTTGCTACCTTCAGACGAGGGGCTGACGAGACGCCTAAACATGGTGGTGCTGTGAACCCTGGGTGGAGCAGCTGTGGCGTCCACCCGGGAGACAAATCTCATATTTCCCCGTACCTCGCCGTGGAAAGGTTAGGCGCTTTCTACCGCATGGGGGTGCTGGGTCTACGCACGGTGCATGTATTGTACTGTACCTGCTGGACGGCCCACAGAAGCAGTTCCTTACCTGTGATATACGGGTTTGCTCGGCCAAACAGACCAGGGTTAAGCAACAACAACTTCCAGACGATTTTATCCAACTTAGGAAAGATGTCTCGTACTGAATTAATTGTGTATCCAACCCCACCAATACGAAAAGTGGCACCAAAGGTAAACACAGTGGTCTGAAGATGGTAAGATTACAAGGAAAAGAAAGTACATCAGTGTGCAGCAGTTAACTGTTACAGTGTTCACTAGCCACGATGTTCACATTTCTGCCTCCGTGTCTGTATTTATGAAG
Source organism: Coenobita brevimanus (assembly GCF_032717465.1). Lineage (NCBI taxonomy): Eukaryota > Metazoa > Arthropoda > Malacostraca > Decapoda > Coenobitidae > Coenobita > Coenobita brevimanus. Next base: position 4,568,108 of record NC_137024.1, on the reverse strand, counting down.
TCCTGAATCCGCTGACCTATTTTTTAGTTTATTCTTGCTATCTCCAAACTATTTATAACTTAGAAAAGGTCTCTCGAAATGAAGGGGTTAATGAAGGCTATTCCCAACCTCTCCAATTCGAAAAATTTTCCTAAGCAGAATAAAAACATCTGGAAATAGCAATAATATAATGTAAACAAGAACGGGCATCCAGAGACTTAATTTTGCCCTGTGACCTTGACCTTAAACGGATTATTCTCAAAATCGAAAAATTGATCCATGCCTGACCCTCAACCCCTCCACAAAGTTTGGCCCAAACTGAACCAATGCTGTCTGAGCTGACCTTGCCCTGTGACACTGACCTTTAGCCTGTTGGTGTCAAAATTGAGTATCCTCATCCTTGCCTGACTCAACCCACCCACCAAGTACTCACCAAATCAGATCAAGACTATAATTCACAGCTGTGTTTCTTAGCATTTCTCAGCAGTGACCCACATTCTGGAAATGAGGCAGTCGCGGCGATCCATGACGACACATGGATAAATTTCCCTGGTAATGTACTTATGAGCTATGCCAAAATAATTTATCGGTAATATAACATGTTCATAATTATTAAACATACATTAATATCATGAGCCAAATACATGACATAAGCACCTGATACTAAATTACAACTTCGTGGGTTTTTTTACTAAACTTTCATATAACTTTGAAAATATGTAGAGTTTTTATGCTTCCAGTTTACACATGCATAACCCCCCCCACACACACACACACAAATACAGACCACCGCGTTCAGACACCGATACTTTCAGTCTTTTATGTATGCAACTAATCTTCTCTGAAACTGGCTTCCTCAGTCTGCATTCCCCTCTGTCTATTAGTCGTGGCATTTCAATATAAACGACATGCCTGGACACATTTTCCGTGGAGAGGGCAACTTTTTTTTTTGGGGGGGAGGGGGTTCCACTCATTGCCCCTTTTTCTTGGCGTTAAAAATAAGATTTACAAAAATAATTGGGTAATAAATCTAACATTGTCGTGAAATAATAGAAATGTAGTCAGATCAAATAACTACTCGCATTAAAAATAAAAAAGAAAGTTACGGTACAAAGCAAAGCAGTGGGTCTAAGGCAGGTAATGGAAACTCTGCCTTTAATGCAGTATGTGAAAGATCTTAAGACTTTGACTGTTTGACTGTAGAGATGCAGAGCAATGTGATTTTTCAAAAGTTGTTCATGAAATATATATATATATATATATATATATATATATATATATATATATATATATATATATATATATATATATATATATATATATATTGTACATCCCCCTCAACGAGGCAGCTAACTTACTGATTGTCTAAAATTTCTAAAGGTGTGCTATAATGATAGAATTATGGATTGTACTGTGGGGAAGGAGGGAGAGGAGGGCAAGGGAAAGGAAAGAGCGAGGACAAGGGAAGGTAAGGAGGAAGGGCAAGTGTAGGAAAGAAGGGGAAGGAGGACAAGGGTAGGAATGGAGGGGAGCGAGGGGTAGGAAGGAAGAAGGACAATGGTTCGAAAGTTAGAGGAGGGAGGGGAAGAGAAGGGAAGGAGGGGAGGGAGGAGTAAGGCAAGAAGAGGGAACGAGAGACAGGAGAAGTACAAACTGAGATGTAAGGAGGCAAATCAGTGATTCTTGGGCACTGGGCGAGGAAGGAGAGAGGCAGAGGTGAGACAGGAGAGAGGGAGAGGGGAGGCACGGCACGCCACAGCATTGTAAGTATATCTCCAGTGAACAATATTTTTTAAACCCTTCAGTATAGCGACGGCTTGTTACCTGCACATCAAGAATGGTATATACGAACAATACGAGCTTGTCTTGTTCATGGTCTTGCTGTTAGTGGAGGATACATTGAGAGGGAATCGCTCTTTTCAAACCATTCATCTTACAACACACAATTTCGCTGGGTATGCTCTCATGGCTCCTCCCCACCACCACCAAACTTCAAAATTCTAGCTCACTCCATCCACTTCCTTGTCCCCTACACCCATTTCTTTCCCACTACCTTAACACTTCCATTTTTAGAGGGTATTTCGAAATAATCCTTCACTACACCTACACTACTGAACTGACGACATCTATTTTCACAGGGTATACTTTCCTGTCCTAGCTCCACCGCCCTCCTAATTTCCAGCCCATCCTCCCTGTTCGTTTGCTTACCACGCCAAATTCTTTACTCCACCTCTGACGATTTCGCGGCACGGCACTGGTTTCGCGATCTCTATACCCGTCTATCTAGCCTAGCCTACTGTATTCGTGTTACCAGATGATCTTCGGGTGGGATACTCAGAGATATCTATGATCGATTCCCGGTCGTAACTTAGGTATGTTTCTACAGGAGGAACTAGACAAGGGAAGACATTGCACTCCTTTCGCTAATCTTCCTGCAGAAAACAATTATAACCTGCTGTCAGTTTCGTCTCTTAATTTAGATCTCTTTAGGAAGCTTGAACAGGAGACAGAGGAAGATTTGACAGCACCCTCGTCTTTCCCATTTTCTTTTGCTATTTTGTCCATGGAACTGTTATTTCACTTGGACCTATTTTACTCATGAACCTTTTTCATTCATGGACTACTTTCTGTCAAACGGGAAACACTGAATATATGCAGCGACTTATTTTTCTTCCATGGACCTTATTTCCCCATGGACCTTTTCTCATCCACTATAAGTCTTTTTCTACTTACACCCATGGACCAACATCTACCATGAACCTATTTACCTACTGGACCAAATTCCTCTGGACCTATTTCCCCACTCCACCCACTCATCCTTCTCACCCACTCCGCCCACCTTATCCACTCATCCTTCTCACCCACTCCGCCCACCTTATCCACTCCATCCACCCCGGTCACGCTGCCCACCCCACTCACTCAATTGCTCCAACCAACAAACCGACCCTGCCATCAAACTCCACCAGCAGGATGACTCGCAAATTTCCTCAGAGAGAGGGGGGGGGGGGATTCAGTGGCTTTTATAGTACTGATATTTTTTTTTTTTTTTTTAGATATAATTCAAACCATGTATTATCCTATGTCGTTGTCGTGTCACTTCTTATTACAGTATGAATATAGCGTAGCTCTGCAGTAATTAATGCTCCCTCGAAAATATGAATTTCGCGTTTTCAAAGTAATATACAAATGACACATCGTAACTTTGCTTACTCCACTATAGCTTAATGCATACTTGTAGGCCATACCCACAAGAAGGAACAGCCACCCTAGGAGCCAAGGTAAGACAGGTGCAAAAACTTCCTTAATTAGATGTATATAGACACTGTATATGGGGCACTCACCATCGACTCTCGAGGGAATGCTGCTCTAATGTTTCGCTATACTGAGTGACAAAGTCGATTCCTTCTACGCAGAAAATCGTTTACAACGCTGTGTAGTAATCAGGTAACCAAATGACTCTTGGTTGCCTTGTGGGTTTGGGTGTTCTAACCGGATGAGGCACACACCGGTTTTCATTCATAGGTGGCTGGAATTTACTGCTCATATCATTCCACTCAGGGGCGAGAGATGTTGGTCACCCTCGAATTCACTCACACACACACACACACACACACACACACACACACTCTCCTGCTTATTCAGGGGTTGAACTCTTCTGAGGATGCCTTTGCTTTGATGAACAGGGAGGGATCAACACGTCATAATGAGAGGTCACATTGTATCGCCTTGAACTCGATACTCAAGGAGCCTGAAGATATTTATTCATGAACGGGAGGCGGCAGGCTTGCAAGACAATATTTCAACACCTAACTTTTCTGGCGACGCTTATGTTCTTCTAGAAATTCGTGCATTGAAAAGCGGTGGATTTTCTTCCGGTGTATGATTCTGGTATCGTGACATTGTTAGAGGCAGTTGTTTGGTTTTTGGCCAGCTCATGCAGTCCTTATTGTCAGTCGCGTCCTCTTGCTTGGTTCCTTCCTTTTGGTCTGTCTTTCGTGTTAATTATTCTTGGTTGGGATGTAGTCCTTCGGTACCGCCATAGAGAAGTGACTTTATATACTGAAACTCACTGTCGGTCGCTGACAAAGCTTGGTCCGCTTAGAGCTGGTCATCTAAGCTGGTCATCGCCACCTATCGGCTTGTTTTTCTGGTGTTTGTTTCCGGTATTATATCAGAAAATCAGATGCATGGTTTTCTTCTGGTGTATGACTCCGGTATTTTGACACAACTGCACGGATTTTCTTCGGGTATATGATTCAGTATTATGACACTGTTGGATAAGGAGTTGCCTGGTTTTTCTTGTGGTATATGTTTCCGGTATTATAACACATTGTTGGAATAATCAAGAGTAGAAGGGGCACTAAATATGAGTAAGATGGCCCCATTTTATCTGACGTTTGTGGGGTCATTCCACCCTTGACTCCCCTCCCTCCTCTCCCCATCCGTCTTTGCCATCCCACATACAAACAAACACAAGTAGCGTCCCAAACTCTGACGAAAACATAGCGGAAAAATCGAACCATCTGAAACACGTACCAACACAGATAAGGTTTTCACTGTACTTCGCCAGTTGTCAATTTTCTTCAGAGGGGCTTTGGAAGATGGCTGTTTCTTTGACCGCACAGTTGCCCCCAAAAAGTACAGGTGACACATTTAGCCCAGGAATCTGACACCACAGGCAACAGTTATTACAAAATGCCCGATAATGCAAAACCCAATTCTAATAACTTGCATTTATAAGGATGATCTATGTCGCTTGCTTGTGACTCTTCTTTTACACTAACTTGGCCCAAAATTCGTATCTCTCTATCTTGCATGCTGAGATGTAACAATAGATTAATACTAGAATATGGTGCTAGTCACGAAGATGTGCTGTGGAAAGGATGCAGAGCGGTAGTACTGTCACTTTCTGCCACTCAGCTACGTGAAATAAGCTGCAAAAGGACGAATATCTGAGCCAAATTAAGGTGAAAGGGGTACAGTAGTGTCATCATATAAATATTCAAGTACTTATAAATTCATCACCTTAGAACGCGGAAGCAAGTACACAAAACACTTGCGCACACACGTACATGCATACATACAGTATATATACAGTACATCCATAAATACATACAAAAATAAATACATACATACACTTGCACGCACACACTTACATGCATACAAACACAAACACATACATATATACACATAGACACAAACATACACAAAACACACACAAGCACAGTCACACACACATACATACATACATGGACAAATGCAGTACACACAAACACACAAGCACACAATCACACACATGCACACATACACGGACAAACACACACAAGCATACACACAAGCACATACAAACACACACGCTTTTTTTACATCATCGTTTTTTCTCTTGCACGATACTTTCTGGATCTACCGCACATTACACTCGGGGAAAAAGTTCTACTAATTTATTACGTTCAAGCCGCTCGTAGATAAATGAGTCACTTTCCCTCTTGACGTATCTTATCGACGAGCATGATTTATGGGAAGAGAATCATGCCATGTCCTAAGCCTTGGAATATTAATCAGCAGAAGTGAGGAGCATAAAGGGTGGAATATTTGGCGAAGTTTGATGAGCAGAAAAGGTGCAATATTTGGCGAAGTTTGATGAGCAGAAAGGGTGGAATATTTGGCGAAGTTTGATGAGCAGAAAGGGTGGAATATTTGGCGAAGTTTGAGGAGCAGAAAGGGTGGAATATTTGGCGGTTTGAGGAGCAGAAAGGGTGGAATATTTGGCGGTTTGAGGAGCAGAAAGGGTGGAATATTTGGCGAAGCTTCATCCGCCAATTCCATCATATTTCAGAACATTCAGATAACGACCTCCAAAAAGATCATTCTCACGCCGAAATAGCTGATGAAATGGTCTGTGATCTCTCAGTCTTTGCTATCAGTGCTCTCTCTCTCTCTCTCTCTCTCTCTCTCTCTCTCTCTCTCTCTCTCTCTCTCTCTCTCTCTCTCTCTCTCTCTCCAGTATACCAACACATAAATAATACTCACAATGAACTCTTCAACTTCCATCAAAACACACACACACACACACACACACACACACACACACACACACTACAGAGAGAGAGAGAGAGAGAGAGAGAGAGAGAGCGGGCTCACTAAGGGTCACTTATATAACATTCTCAGCACCCCCATCTCAGCGAATTATCCGAGTGTATACCTTGTATGAGTGACATCCGCTGCCATTACTCCTCCTCGCTGCCTAGACTCGGGGTATGGGAGGATTCTTAGCAAATCTTCCTATGTGATTTATTCTGTTTACTTCTCCTTATTCTCTTTATGTGCAATTTATTTCGTTTTAAAACCTACATAATTTGCATTAATAACAAGCAAGAAAAGAGATGTAACTTGAATAAATCGCTTAGAAAAAGGCGTTACAGAGGCTCAAAAGTCCCTAAATTCCCGCCCTTACTACAGACCGTCCTCTCATTGCCCCTAGATTCTTCGTAACACCTCTTCCTTGGCGATTTATTTTGCATAGAGTCCCTTTTAATCCTCGAGCATTAATGAGGCAAATAATATCGATCCTTAAAATATATCATCAAAGTAAAACACAGGAGAAAATCAATGTGTAGCGAAAAAAACATCGCCAAGAAAAATTTGCTGTGGTGTCGCTTATTCCACCATAAATACGTTTCTCGGGACATCATGTGACGGGAGACTTCATACCGTAGCACCTCTGCCTAAGTGATTTATTTTGTGCACTGGAACTTAACATTGTCTTAATAAACCCCTCCAGTACCACAGATCCTTCGTGAGCTGAATGAAATCGTCCGGTTGAAGCAAAACAGAAACTGAAAAATACACCATCGAAGTGAAGTGTTTAAAAGATCCTGCTTCTCTAACACCTTCTGCCAGAGGACAATTTTTTTCCCTTATTCTTGCTTTCAATCATGGTTTCATTCGCGCCTTTATTCGTGCTGGTGATGCTGTCCAGGTTTGGCGTCGCGTGCTAGGCTCAGGACTCTTATAGGTTAAGCTTTGGGGTTCAGGTATTCTTTTGAGGGGAAATGTATCACAAATTTAGTAACAAAAATTAAAAAATCTAGAAAAAAATCTTAATTGTGACCGTACGGTGTGAGTGATATCTAACATACTGATCCCAAATTACTGCAGTGATTCAAAATTGTAATGTTATTTATATTTCTTACTGTATTTCCTATTATAAACATGAAATCCACGTTAAATAATGTGCTGCATGCTACGGAATTAATGGCGGCAGTAGGTCTATCTATCTATCTATTGCCAGACGCCTCAGTCTCGTATGAGGTGGCCATAAACAAATCGTCTCCATGTCACCCTGTCCAATGCCACTTCACTGCCTTGCTCCCAGCTCACACCTGCCTCTCTCATATACCTCTCCGCTCCATCTCTTTTTCTCATCCTCGGCCTCCCTCTCCCTCTCCCACCTTCCACTTCACTCGCATACATCCGAAACCCGGAAGCGAAGCACGAGCCGCTCACTGTTCCCCGAAGCCCAGAAGCGAAACACGAGCCACCCACTATTGTTCGAAGCCAAGCAGTGAGACAGCAGCCACCGTCTCACTCACACTCTCACTTCCACACAGACAACACACCATTCCATCCGGCCTTGAAATCGTTGCTATCATGTCCATATCATTTTACACAATCATTGCTTCATCATACATTCATTAATTTTGTCACCATTAAATACAGTCTTCCTGTCCACAGAACTATATCTTTATTTCGATTACTCGGTACCTTAGCCATTCGATACCATTTGTCTGCTATTTTCCAACCAACCATACACATTCTCCACACTTTGCGTCTATAATCTCCACCTTACATTTAAGCACCTTCTTTGTCTTGGTAATAGTATCTGTGCTATTTGGCTGAAGATACTGCAGCTTTATGCCATCGTATTTTGTGATAATTTTCTTATTAGTTCGCTTCTCCCATCTCGTACTTATCCGATTTGTCATTTGGACTATATTGTCAAAATTACAAATACTCTGACCTTTTCTTGTCGTTCCCCCTGTGAGCCTTTGTGATGTCACTGAAATACACAAAAACGTCTCCCAGATTAGCCAGGAATCGACAAAGGTGCTTTTGATTACTGAATATACCATATAGAGAGATCCATAATACACTAACGTAGATTTCAAGACTAGTTTCGGAAAATCTATTTCATGTTGTTCAGGAGGTGCTGGAAATGGTGTGATGTGTGTTGATTACAGAATGTTATAAATTTTTCGTCATCCTAATCTCACTTCTTTCCTAAGGATGGGGTGATATAGGATCCAGAAAACAATGAAACAGCACAAGAATGGGAGAATACCAACAACATGCCCAGCTAAATGGGCCTATCCAGTCACACACCAGTCAACCCTCAGAATCCTGACTAACTCAGACCTATCCATCTACACTTTTTACCCCCCGACCTGACATGAAAAAAGTCAGAGGAGGGTGTTGTTATCACTGGTATCAATAGGTGTAGGTCCGTAAAGTTGGGCGGCAGGGCGGCTGGCCGGGCATAGAGATTTCGTTTATGGGCCAGAACTCAGAAAGTATTCACTATTGTCATGAAATTTCACATAGTTATGTTCTTATAGTGAATTGGTGCGTTTTGATAGGTAGAACGCTCTGTCATAAGTATTTTTTTTTTTTTAATAAAGTAAAAAATAATATTTCGTTTCCGGGCTAGGACTCGGAAACTAAGAAAGGTACAGGCTTCAAACTCTCCAGGAATATGTGTTAATATGCCTCCTGGTGCCTTTTGGTAGTTACAATGCCATGAGACTATATAATGTTATGAAATGACAAAAATACACAAAACTGATTCCTTTAATGCATTTTTCTACTAAAACATTGCAACTATTACACCTGGGAGGCAGAAATTGTACATGACAAATGATTATATGGATATTTAATTATGTATGAAGTTCCATGGCTGTACCTATTATGTAATCATAAAAAATGGCTACCAAAATGAAAAAGCATGAGTAATAATTTCATCAAATCTGCTCATAACTTCGTTGTTATTATGGATAAACTACTGAAATTTATAAGTTTTAATGTCCCTGTGTTGCACGGGGGAGGGGGGGGGTCGTTATGCACTTGGTTAGGTGTGAGGGGAGGTGGGGGGTATGTGCTTGGTCATATGGAGGGTTGCAACAGTGTCATGTTACCTATGTTTATTGATTATTATAATGTGCTCCTCTGTATATAATTCATTCATCCCATCACGATCCCCATCCAGTTCCTTAGCCTTACCAACTTCCATACCTCCTCCTCCTCCTACCATATGCATCCAGCTACTAAAATTGTTATATCTCCTCTCCACCTTCGAACTCGCTAGCAGATGTCCTTTCTTCATCACTGTCTACATCCATTCTACGCATAAGACCTAATCTGAGGACATTCTTATCTTTATACCCCCAAACCAACAGACTTCCCTGCTCTACATACTCCACTTTACGCATTCCACTCACATTCCTTAAGAATCCCATTTCCACTGCTCTGACTCTTGGTTTTTCTCTCTCATGCCGTGCTAGTGTCACACCCGTACGTTAATGTAGGCACTACCCACCTTCACGACAGTACATCACAACAAATTATAAAAGTGTGCGTCTCTTGTTTCCTTACGACAGTGTGAGGGAAAACGACAAAACATCCGTCTATATCCATCTGTCAGTCAGTCTGTTTACTTATCCATTGCCAGAAGCCTTAATCCCGGAAGGGGTGGCCACAAGCAAATCGCCTCCTTTCTACACTCCGTCGTCAGTCTGCCCTCTCTCTAACTCGCACCCCGCTCACACGTATACCTCTCCACCACATAATTTAACCTAGACAAAATGAGTGCTCATCATATGCGATAAATATTAGTCCCTGTCTTGGCCCTCACCAAACACATTTATTTGTGTTATTCATTTATTTATTTATTTATTTATTTATTTTTATCTATCTATTTACTTTTTATTTTGAGTATTTGTCTCCCAGAAAACCTGTGCCCGTCCCTTCAGGTGGTTAAATGTGACTCACGTACAATAAAAGGTGGACCCAGTGAGGCCGTGGGATGCAGGTGGTGGTGTGTGGTGGAGTGTGGTGGAGAGGGATGGACCTTACACTGGCCCCTTCTACTCCCTCATCAACACTGAACCTGGCGCGGAGTTTGAAAGAATGAAAATTGTCCGCCGTAACCTAGATATACAAAAAAAAAAAAAAAAAAGGTTACTTATTCTCGCCTCATCGTTCATTTTAATAATTTCCACATTTGGGGAGCCACGAATTTCTCTTGAGCTTATAGTAAAACCGTGTGTCGTTGGTCGAAGTAAACTGTAAAGAAATTCGCAGGTAAAGGACTTAGTGGAGAGTGGTTTTGTCTCTCAGTCTAGTATTTTATCCCTGAACTAAGTAAAATCATCCTTTATCCAAAAATATACAATACTAAGTTTATCATACTGAGGAAGTTAACCTATTTCTTCGCGGTGTTTGGTGCATTTGGATATTTTTTTTTCAGTTGAGAGGAACCCTGCTTGTGATAGTAGTTCAGTCGTCGTCATCATCATCATCATCATCATCATCAGAGCCCTATTTCTCACTCATACAAGGGGGTGCAGGAATCGTAGAATTAAATCAGGAAAGAGCATATGTTGAGAATCGCCAAAATGATACCGAGTAATATGAATTATCCACTTACTCATCACACCCCCATTTACTCATACTCACTCATATATATTCTTTCTTCACACTCTCATTTATGATGGGGACATTGTTATGACTGATAAATTGATGGCTTTCTTGAGAGAGACCGGACTGATCAGAGTGATGTGACTTTTTTACTGCGTGGTTATGGTTTTTATGAACAGTAAATATGTATATATTGTAATATTAATTAGGGTTGACAGTTGACATATTTTAAATAGTTCCTCCTCCCACCGATCTATTTCTAATATAGATGTCCCCTACATTAAGCCAAGTTCCTCGCCTGACAGTCACCAGCTGATGAGTGCAAGTGTGCAATATAGGAAGGTATTGGGCACTTGTAGTCGATGGTGGTCTGCTGGGCGAGGTTCTTCACTTTTTGTACAAATTATGTAAATACATTATATTATCTTGCTTAAGTTGTTCTAATTAGGGACGACAGCTGACGTATATGGAAATGTTCCTGACTCGTCTGGTTCCCTTTCATATATTGATGTCCCCTATATTAGGTTGTGCCTCGACTGACAGTCACCAGGTGATGAGCGCAGGTATGTCATGTAGAAAGTCATTACATATCTGCAGTCGATGGTGTTCTGTTAGTCGAGGTATTTTTACCATTAGTGTAGGTCTAGCTATTTGTCTCTGTAGGATTTAGTATAGGTTAGCGATTTGTCTGTTAGGTGATTAGTTTTAGGGTCTTTAGATTAGTTTGTCTTTATATTATAAGGTATAAAACATATAAAACCAAGAAAAAATTAAAAAATAAAAATACAAAAAAATAAATAAATAAGATTAAAAATATTATATATATATATATGTACGTTTGCATGAAAATGTGTCTGTATGTATGCATGGAAGTGTGTGTGTGTGTGTGTGTGTGTGTGTGTGTATATATATGTTTGTATATATATGTATATATATTTAAATGTATATACATATATATATATCCATGGCCTTAATAACCAGGGGCTTCGGCCCCGATGGTTGATAGGCCGGGTAAAAAAAAAAAAAAAAAAAAAAAAAACTCATTTATATCCAGGGCTCTCAGTTTTAACCCGTCACGTCCCGAGGTTTTCCGCACCTCCGACATCCCCCAGTCCCAAGGTAGTTTCGAAAAAAAAAAATTTGGCTAAAACCTCTGCTTTTGGTGAGAAACATCGAAAATTCATAGAGAAATCGCTCACCTGAGGTTTAAAATACTCAATCCAGGTAGGAGTTCCTCCTTACCTGACTGGGTTTTCTAACATGCTGGCACCAAAGAAAACGAGTTCTATGGGAGGGTAACTATTTTATCCACTCATAAACGGTATTTATTTATTTACTTGGTACGAATTTATATGTAGTATGAGAGTATATTGGTTTTCAAGCAGTAATATAGGCATTATAGGCATTGTTTCACTCACTAACTAATCACCATTCATGACCTTTTTTTCCCATATTACCTGATCATTATTTCTGACTGTTTTTTCCTCTAATGCTATGTAAACCTTATCCTCCACATTGTCATCGATTGGGGAATCACTCTGGCCCTGAATGTCTTTATTGGTCAGGTCACTGGTAACAGGTGAATTGCCGAGACAATGGCGTGAGGGGGGGAGGGGGGAGGTTATGCGGTGTAAGGCATTGTCCCTGCTTGGCATCTTGTAGAGGAATAGAGGAAGGTGTCCCGTGTATACGTACGAAAAATTACGTGCGAAAATTGAAAATTGTGCAAATTAGGGACCTTGCAATTGCACGACTTACCGGTACGTCACCGGGACTGGCAAATGCAAATCGTTGCAATGTACCCATACGTCGACGGGATGGGGCGGGTTAAGGAAATTTCCTTAGATTGAGAAACCTGAGGTTATATGAAGAAATTTTTAAGGATACGGGGATTTTAAAGAAAATCTGAAGAAATTTGATGGAATTTACTTGAAATATCTGAGGATTTTTAACAATTTTTCGAGAAAAGCAGAGTAGGCAGTGGCTGAATCGGTAGAGGCGGCCTACAGTCCTGATGGACCCAGGTTCGAATCCCGGCTGGGGCAGGGAACAGTTTAAGGATTTGAATTTCATAAAAAACAGACTTTCCTGATCTACCAGAAGACCCGCCAACATGTAAAAATACCCCCGCTAATACCAATACACCAGTCCTGTATGAGACAGCCCTAGCATGTATTCAATATGGACGGTGGGAGTTAGTGCGGAAGTGGTGACATGAGGAGGTGTAGGAGGACTACTGGGCCCTGGGACAGGCTACTGCCCCCGAGATATAGGCCCTCTAGCCTTTGCCCAGAGTCGGACACACACACACACACACAAAAAAAAAAATAACAATCAACTGTCAGGAGGAGGCTATATGATGTCTTTGTTTTTTTTTTTTTTTTATTATTATATCGCTATCAAGCGTTGGTGAAAAAAAAGATAATTCATTAAAAATTATTTACAATTAAGATTCATAAGTATGGTTATTATGCATTTGGAATTTTTTATTTGATTGTGAGTTATGGCAGTTATCGAATCGGACGATTTGCAGTATTTTGTATTGCATGTATTAACTGCAAAGCTTATGAATGTGTGGTCATTGTATTTTATTTTGTCTGCAAGTAAAAGTGATGTTATTATGTCTTTGTTTAAGAGTTTTGGCCTGCTCAATAATTTTTATACGTTCGATTTACTATCTGAGGAAATAGGATCAAATTTAGAAAAAATTTTACAACTTTCCAAGGAAATTCCGCGAACAAGAACTGAGAGCCCTGTTTATATCCATTCTCTTCATTAACAAAGCATCAAAACACACCCTTCCACCTTTTGATCACCATACCTCGTTACTACCCGTCTCAAGAATTGAGACGTTTTCTCATCATGTGCAGCTCAGGTAACTCGCATATACTCATTAATTCCTTTACTTCAATAGCATATCATTGTTTATTATTTTAGCTACCAGATTATTTATTTTATTTAGATTAGAAGAGCCTCCTTGTACTGAAGGGGTTAATAAGGGTGTATCTAACCCACCCACCCCGGTTCGGATAGTCTCTCTCAAGCAGGTAACTGATCATCTAATGGAAGCAAGAATGATCAGAATATACTCGAACGTAGTGAAGTGGCTGACAATTCCTTCTCAGAAACAAGTTACATCCTTATTATCGCCCGCCTTTAGCAAGGCGGAGCGATAATGTTTTTGCCCGCGTCTGTGTGTCTGTCGGTGTGTGTGTGTGTGTGTGTGTGTGTGTGTGTGTGTGTGTGTGTGTGTGTGTGTGTGTGTGTGTGTGTGTGTGTGTGTGTGTGTGTGTGTGTATTTTCTCATTATATCTCATGAATGGCTTGAGCTATCAACATGAAACCTTCAGGGTATCAAGATATGGCCAAAATCTTGGACGAGTTCGAAAATGGGCACTCGGGCCAAGGTCAAGGTGACCAAAACGGCAGCCAAAGGTCAACTAGTTTTAATATGGACTGGCTTTTGTGAAACGTGGTGACTGAATTCCGTGGAGTTTTGTGAATTTTCTTCACATTTGTTTGTAAGTAGCCTGTAACTTGGCCAACAGCATGTTCTGGCCACCGATTAGCATTCGGCTCCCGAATGCTTTTGTTTCATTAATTTGTTATCAAATTACAATTAGCCTACTATGTTATATTAGTGTAAACATTTGAAAACACTAGACGTCACTTTACTCAAACAGTATAACAAATGTGTATTGCCATATCTTTTTTTTTTTTTTTTTATGAGAAATGCAGAAACGTAACACTACACACATAGGCTTAAAGGGAAGATTAGATAAGTCTCTACAGTCGTATGAAGTTTATCTTCATGAACAAATGATAACGAAACTCATTAAATCCATGTTTCATCCAAATTATTGTACAGGACAACAGAACAAAATCACAAGGGAATCCGAGATTGAGGCACGATTTATTTATTTATTTATTGTAACGCAGTAGAATTATGATCCTCGTCCTTTGCAACAGTGAAAGTGAAGTGCTCATTTTCCCCCTAATCCCTCTTTATCCAACAGTGAAGCTGGGGACGTGTGTGTAAATGCCAAGGTTCTGTGTCGTATTCTAAGGGAAAAATTGTGACCAAGAATTTATCCAATGCCTTAAAGTCTCGTGCAGTCGATAGGCACAGATCCTAAGCCTTCCTCTTGACGCATTGTTCCATAATGACCTAAAGGGAACAAACGACAATATAATCATCACTCATTTACCTTCAGGATACATCATTTTAGGTTTAATATTTTAGGTTTTATAGGTTAGGTTTTATATTTTAGGTTTTTTATTTTAGGTTTTTTATTTTAGGTTTTATAGTTTAGGTTCTATAGTTTAGGTTTTCTAGTTTAGGCTTTTTATTTTAGGTTTTATATTTTAGGTTTTATATTTTAGGTTGTATATTTTAGGTTGTATATTTTTAGGTTTTTTATTTTAGGTTTTATATTTTAGGTTTTATAGTTTAGGTTTTATAGTTTAGGTTTTAGGTTTATATTTTTAGGTTTTATATTATAGGTTTTTATATTTTAGTTTTTTTTGTTTTTTATTTTAGGTTTTATAGTTTAGGTTTTATATTTTAGCCTTTATATTTTAGGTTTTATATTTTAGGCTTTATATTTTAGGTTTTATATTTTAGGTTTTATAGTTTAGGTTTTAGGTTTTAAGTTTTATAGTTTAGGTTTTAGGTTTTAGGTTTTATAGTTTAGGTTTTAGGTTTTAGGTTTTATAGTTTAGGTTTTAGGTTTTATATTTTAGGTTTTATATTTTGTTTTAGGTTTTAGGTTTTATATTTTAGGCTTTATAGTTTAGGTTTTATGTTTTTGGTTTTATAGTTTAGGTTTTATAGTTAAGGTTTTATGTTTTAGGTTTTATAGTTTAGGTTTTAGGTTTTATAGTTTAGGTTTTAGGTTTTAGGTTTTATATTTTAGGTTTTATATTTAGGGGAGTGCAAGGAACAGCGTGGTGGACTGAAAAGGTGAGACAGGCTGTGGCACAAAAGAAGAAAGCATACAATGAATGGATGAGAAATAGGGGCGTGGAAGAAGTTGAGAGGCGGAAGAGAGAGTTATATGTAGAAAGAAAGAGAGAGGTGAAAAGATTAGTAAGAGAGAGTAAGAAGAGAGTGGATAAGGAATTTGGAAGGAATTTGAGTGTAAAGTGGAGAGACTGTAAGAAAATGTTCTGGAAAGAGGTGAAAAAAGTAAGACAGGGTGGAAGTGAGGTTAGCAGGGGAGTGAAAGATAAAAATGGTAGATTACTAGTGGAGAAGGGAGAAAAAGTGAGCAGATGGAGAGAACACTTTAAGGAATTGTTGAACATAGAGGATGGAAGTAATGCGAGTATAAGTGGCTGGGGAATGGCTGGGAGAAGGAGGGAGGTGAGAAGACAGGAAGAAATCAGTAGGATAGAAGTTGTGGAAGCAATGAAGAAAGTTAAATCGGGCAAAGCCCCAGGAATTGATGGAGTGTGTGGTGAAATGCTGAAGCATGGGGGAGAGATAGTAGTAGAATGGATGTGGAAGATGTGCAGATTGGCCTGGGAGGAAGGTAGAGTCCCGGAGGATTGGAAGTCAGGTATAATTATTCCCTTGTACAAAGGAAAAGGGGAAAAAGAAGTGTGTGGTAATCATAGGGGCATTTGTCTTCTTAGTATAATAGGAAAAGTGTATGGTAGGATACTTATTGACAGAGTTAAAGAACAGAGGAATTAGTTGGAGAAGAACAGGGAGGCTTTAGGAAGGGAAGAGGTTGTGTAGATCAGGCATTCATTCTTAGATCTTTAGTGGAAAACTTTCTAGAGGAGGGAAAGAAGTTGTATGCGGCTTTCATGGATTTGGAGAAAGCATATGACAGGGTGGATAGACAAGGATTGTGGAAAGTATTAAGAATATATGGAGTAGACAGGAAGTTATTGAATGCTGTGAAGAGTATGTATGATGGTGCGAAGGCTGCAGTGCGTGTGGAATGTGAACTGAGTGAATTTTTCTCTTTGAAGGTTGGGTTGAAACAGGGATGTGTCATGTCTCCATGGTTGTTCAATCTGTACATGGATGGGGTAATAAAAGAGGTACAAGGTAGGGTAGTGGATGTTGGAGTGGCCCTGGTGAGAGAGGATAGTGTTTGGAAACTCCCTGTACTGTTGTTTGCAGATGATACTGTGTTGTTGAGTGAAGACGAAGGGGAGCTGCAAGGCTTGGTGGATGAGTTTGGGAGAGTGTGTAAGAAACGGAATCTAAAGGTGAATGTAGGGAAGAGTAAAGTGATAGTCTTTGAGAGAGGTGAAGTCAGTGAATGTACAGCGAGGTTGGATGGTGAGGAATTGGAAAATGTGAGTACGTTTAAGTACTTGGGTAGTGTGATGAGTAAGGATGGAGGTTTGGAGGGTGAAGTGCTTGAAAGGGTACAGCAGGGAAGAAAGGTTGCTGGTTCTTTGAAAGCATTGATAAGAAACAGAGAAGTGAGCATGCAAGTGAAAAAGTTACTACATGACAGTATTGTGATACCAACTCTAACGTATGGAAATGAAGCCTGGACGTTGTTGGAGGGACACAAGTCAAGAGTGAGAGCAGTGGAAATGAGTTATTTAAGAGGAGCCTGTGGAGTCACATGGAGAGACAGGCTGACGAATGAGGATATGAAGGAGCGTTGTGGTGTGGATGTGGATGTGATAGGAAGCGTTAGGAGGAACACACTGTTTGGCCATGTGGAGAGGATGGAGGGTGAGAGACTGACGAAGAGAGTGTATGTGAGTGAGGTGGAGGGGGGAAGAGGGAGGGAGAGGCCGAGGATGAGATGGAGGGATGGGGTGGAGAGGTATGTGAGAGAGGGGGGTGTGAGTTGGGAGCAGGGCAGTGAAATGGCGGGGGACAGGACGACGTGGAGGCGATTTGTTTGTGGCCACCCCAAACGGGATTGAGGCGTCTGGCAATAGATAGATAGATATGTTGTTATGATCCCGGCTCATCTGGACGTGGACCCAGTGGACTGCAGGCTGGAACTGCCCTCCCTCAGAGTACGATCCTCCCTGTAGGTGGTATGGAGGCTGGTGTGAGGGAGGTGAAGGACGTTTGTATGACTGGACAGCAAAGTTACCTGGTCATTTATGCTAGGACTCTGTAATCCATTCTCAGAGGGCAATATTAGCAAGCATGTTTATTGATAGAACGCGTACCTCATTCCTCCCCCCTACACAGACAGACAGACAGACAGGCAGAATGGGAATGAGAGTGCGAGTGAGAGGTGAAGAGAGAGAGGCGAAGGGGGTGCGAGAGGGAGAATTATTATGTACAGTCGCTGACAAGAATATCGCTCGGAATTAATGTGTCCAACCATTACGAAACGCATACTCAGTGTCTTACAAGCTTACGGGGCTCAGGGGATGGCACTACCGAGTTCAAAAGGTCGTTGTTGCTGTCTCGTTGTATATCGAAGGGAAGTGTATCGCTATTTATGCTCCTGTCTGTACTGGTGAGACACGGGGATATCCACTATGATATTTTTTGTGGTTTGTATTTAAAGCCTAACTACCCAGTGGTCACGATTTTATTTATTTAGTCATTTATTTGAGTGTGTGTGTGTGTGTGTGTGTGTGTGTGTGTGTGTGTGTGTGTGTGTGTGTGTTTCCAACTTGAGAGGTAGAGCTGCCAACCTGTTCCCTGACGACCATTGGTTCTCCTAAGTGCAATGCACCTTCACACGTAACCACTTCAGTGCTAATATCGACTCTTCATACTGAATACATGCTAGGGCCGTCTCCTTCGGGACTAGTGTACTAGTGTTAAAAATTGTATTTTTGCAGCACCCACTGGGGCGGCCAAATATTGTTTGTCCTTAACTGTGTCACTCACTTATGCACTCACTGAGTCTTCATACTGAGATTTAGTTTTAGTATGTGTCTAAGGAAACGCTTATGTTATTGAAGTACTATATACATATCTCTCTATCTGTCTATCGATCTATCTATCTATATCTATCTATCTACATCTATATCTATCTATCTATCTATCTATCTATATATATATATATATATATATATATATATATATATATATATATATATATGGTACAGTATCATCAAGTAATTAACTTCTTCAGTCCGATGACGGATATTCTGTTTTAATCTTGCTTGCCGGGGCAAGGAACTGGTCGGCTCTGCTGCCCGGTTTTACAAACGTCCCTTTACCCCTTCCCTGTCCACCGAAAGGGGGAGGGTGGATTGCAGGAGGAGGGTACCTTCAGCCCGCGGTCCACTGGGTTCACATGAAGATGAGGCTAGGGTTGCAAGTGGAACTACTGTTACTACCACTACTGCTACTACTACTACTAACAACAACAACAACAACAACTATACTACCACTAATAATAATTGGCAGAACACCGTAAAATTGTCCAAGAACGATTTTGATACAGGAAAATTTCCCACGTCCATTGCCTACTAGAACTCGAGCAATAGAGGAACCTTGAGATCAAGGTCACTGATCTTGTGCATGTCACCTTAGGCCATCACAGTGTATAAGTCCACCGAGTTTGGTGGCTCTGTCTTTACTCCTTCATGGAAAATTAGGCGACATCCGGAATATCTGGAAAAGTCCCAATTTTTGACCCCAGGTGATCTCAGAGGATAATCATCCAGTTGGAACCATACTGCCTTCCGGCCTGCGTCCACTTTAAGGTTAATTTGTAGCAAAATATCAGCTCCCTCTCTTAGGCAGTTTTTGAGACAATATGGCTGAGTCACTTTTCCGTGTTCCGGATAATATCCGGAGATCTGAATGACAGCTTGCCACGATATGTGGCCAAAAAAAACAGACAGCTGTCTGACAAAGTTGACCAAGTTTGAAGGCTCTGGCCCAAATAGCCTTTGAAGTATAACTAAATAAACAGTAGCAGTAGTAGTACTAGTATGGTAATAGTAGTAGTAGTAGTAGTAGTAGCAGTAGTAGTAGTAGAAGTAGTAGTAGTAATAGTAATAGTAATAATCTATCTATCTCTATCTATAGCCCGACGCCCTAATCTCGCAAAGGGTGGCCGCAGACAAAACGCCTCCAAGTCACTGTGTCACCCACCATTTGACTCCCCTCCCCCCAACTCACCCCCCCTCCCTCATATACCTCTCAACTCCATCCCTCCACCTCATCCTCGGTCTACCCCTCCCTCTCCCTCCCTCCACCTCACCTACATACACCCTCTTAGTCAGTCTTTCATTCTCCATTCTCTCCACATGTCCAAACCACCTCAGTGTATTTCTCCTAATCTTTTCAACCACATCCACATCTACCCCACAACGTTCCTTCACTTCTTCATTCGTCAACCTGTCCCTCCACGTCACTCCACATGCTCCTCTCAAGTAACTCATTTCCACTGCTCTCACTCTTGACTTGTTCCCCTCTTGCAAGGTCCACGCCTCGCTTCCATACGTCAGGGTAGGGATCACAATACCATCATGCAGTGACTTCTTAACTTCCATACTCACCTCCCTATTTCTCATCACTGCTTTCGGTGTACCAACAACCTTTCTTCCCTTCTGTACCCTTTCACGTACTTCATCCCCCAAAGTTCCATCCTTACTCATCACACTACCCAAGTACTTGAATGCATTCACATTCTCCATATCCTCACCATCCAACCTCACTGCACACTCTGTGACTTCATTCCTCTCAAACACCATAACTTTACTTTTGTTTACATTAACTTTCAGCTTCCTCCTCCTACACACTGTCCCAAATTCATTCACCAAACCTTGCAACTCCCATTCATCTTCACTCAACAATACTGTATCATCAGCAAACAGCAACACCGGAAGCTTCCAAATCTCACCCTCATTCATTAGGGCCACCCCCACATCCACTGCCCTACCTTGCACCTCCTTTACAACCCCATCCATATATATATTAAACAGCCATGGAGACATCACACACCCCTGTTTCAGTCCCACATTGAGATCAAAGAACTCACTCAGCTCACCATCCACTCGCACCGTAGCCCTAGCTCCCTCGTACATACTCTTCACAGCACTCAACAATTTCCCCTCCACTCCATATATTCTTAATACCTTCCACATACCTTGCCTATCTATTCTGTCATAAGCTTTCTCCAAGTCCATGAAGGCAGCATACACTTTCCTTCCCTTCTCTAGATACTTCTCCACTAAACATCTTAGAACAAATATCTGATCTACACACCCTTTTCCCTTCCTAAATCACCCTTGTTCTTCTCCAACTAGCTCCTCTGTCATATGCCTAACCCTATCAATGAGTATTCTACCATATATTTTACCAGTCACACTAAGAAGGCAAATACCCCTATGGTTACCACATACTTCTCTCCCCTTTTCCTTTGTACAGAGGAACAATTATACCTGATTTCCAGTCCTCTGGAACCCTTCCCTGTTCCCAAGCCAATCTACACAACTTCCATATCCACTCCACAACAATCTCACCCCCATACCTAAGCATTTCACCACACACTCCATCAATTCCTGGGGCCTTTCCCAGCTTAATCTTCTTCATCGCTTCCACTACTTCCGACCTACTGATCTCTTCCTCCCTCCTCTCATCTCTTCTTCTCCCAGCCATTCCCCAACCACTTATACTCACACTGCTCTCACTCTCTACATTCAACAAATCCTCAAAGTGCTCCTTCCATCTCCTCATTTCTCTCTCTTCTCCACCAACAATCTATTATTCCTATCTTTCACTCCCCTACTATTTCCCCTTTCACACTGCCTTACTTTCTTTACCTCCTTCCAAAACAGTTTCTTACTCTCCCTCCATTTCACACTCAGATTCCTCCCAAACTCTTCATCCACTTTCTTCTTACTCTCCTTCACCAGTCTCTTAACCTCCCTTCTCCTGCTCACATATACCTCTCTCTTCTCTCTCTCATCTTCTCCCCTACCTCTACTCGCCAACCATTCACCATATGACTTTTTCTTTTGTTCCACAGCTCGTTTCACCTCATCATTCCACCATGCTGTCCCTTGCACACCCTTGCATCTCCTCCTCACTCCACAAACCGCCTCACACGCTGCGCTTATCTCTTCCGTGAATATCTTACATACGTCTTCCACCCCTTCCATCTGCTCTAGCTCATACCTTCCCTATCTTTCTTCCACTATGCTCTTATACTCTGTCATTTTCTCACTATCTTGCAATTTCTCCACTCTTCTCACAGGAGCTGCTTCCTCCTGTCTTCCCCTTCGTCTCCTCAACCACTTTCTTTGCAGCTCTACCTTGGCCATCACTAAGTGATGGTCCGAGACTCCATTCCCCCACCCTCTCCACACCCTTGCATCCAACACTTGTCTTCTCATTCGCTCATCCACACACACGTAGTCTATCATTGCCTTTCGTTCAACAAGTTCACCATCCATCCTCCTCATTACTCTCCATGTATACCGGTGGATCATCTTATGACGAAAGTAGGTTTTGGCTATTGCCAACCCCTTACCAGCACAGATGTCCACCAAAGCACTACCATTCCCATCTACTTCAGCTGGCACACCCCACTGACCAACCACTCCATCCACTCGTACATTCCCAACTTTGCCATTCATGTCTCCAATCAACAGCACTCTCTCGCTCCTCTCAAACTTGTCCATACATGCTTCTACTCTCGCCCAAAACTCATCTTTCACTCTTGCCACTCGATCCTCTGTTGGAGCATACACACATACAATCGCCCATGCTTGTATACCTACTTTCATCCTCACCCATACAATCCTTGCACCCACTGTTCCATACTCTCTTATATTCTCCTTCCACTTCTTGCTTATCATCAGACATACTCCCTTTCTTGCCCTCTCATTCTCACTGACTCCCGCACATATACCTACACCGTATTCCCATTCTCTCATCCTTTCACCTTTCCATTTAGTTTCGGTCAATCCACATATATCCACTTTTGCGTCCTCAAGCACCTGGACAATCTCTCTCTCTTTCACTTCATCATTCACTCCTCTCACATTCCATATTCCTACCCTCAGAATGTCCTTTGTCCGTTCCTTAGTCGTCAACGTATGGTCCGTCCGGGTCCGAGGCGCTTTATTTGCTTTTTTAGTTAGTTCTTTTTACGGGGTGGGGCACTGACCCACCACCAACCCTTTTAGTCGCCTCGTACGACAAGCAGGGATACTGGGGGAGTATTCTTGAAACCCCCCTACCCCCAGGGGGTAGTAATAATAATAAATAATAATAATAATAATAATAATAATAATAATATTAATAATAATATTAATATTAATATTAATATTAATAATAAAATAATAATAACAATTATAATAATAATATTAACAAAAGAAAAAATCCCACAAGGATGTGGGAAGTTTTGATAATAATAATTAGAACGGCGTAAAATTGTCCAATGACAGTTTTGATACTAGAAGCCGTGCTATAAGCGAACCTTGAGGTCAAGGTCACTGGTCTTCTGCATGTCACCTTAAGTCATCACAATCCATGAGCCCACAAAGTTTGGTGGCTGTAGCTTAAATCCTTCATGGAAAATTAGAGAACATCTGGAATATTTGGAAAAGTCTCAGTTTTATAACCCAAGCGATCTCAGAGAATAGTCAACCGATTGGAACTATACTCCTTTCTGCAATGCCGCTGCCTTAAGACTACAGTATACTGTGTTGTGCTAAAAGTTCTGCTTCTTAGCTCAAGAGGTTCTTGAGATAGCGTGGCTCACTCACTTTTCTGTGTTCCGGGTATTATCCGGAAATCCGATTAATGAACTGTCCCTATATTTGGCCAAACGAAGCAGACAGCTGTCCGACTAAGTTGACCAGGTTTGAAGGCATTAAGCCAAATAGCCTTTGAAATATAGCAATTCTAAAATAAGAATAAGAATAATACTGACAATAATAAAACTTCATACAGGGATGTGCGAAGTTTCAATGATGATGATAATAATATTAATAATAATAATAATCGTTGTCCTTTTGCTTCCCAAAACTACCAGGGAATGAACTGCGCAATTTATGCCCAGAAATGTGTGAAAAGAAAAAATCAAACTGCTCTTCCTCGCATCTCCCTCATGAGGACATCTTTCGCTGGTTAATTAAGTCTGGTAGTAGGGATCAAGAATAAAACAAAAAAAAAATAGTTCTTAAAAGGAGTTAACGACCATTGTTTGACCCTAAAGTAGAAGAAAAAATCCAAACCTGAATAAAATCGTATGAAAAGAACTAGACTAAAAGAGAAATTCGTGTCATCTTTGAAAGCATTAAATCATTCAGTACGAGTATGTCTTGCTAACCGCTGAAGATCTTATGCAGTTTAAGGAGGATTTCTCAACAGTCTTGATGAAACCCTTCGCTAGGTTCTTCCCAGTATGTATAAGAAATGGTTCTGGAATCTGGTTCTACGGGACACATGAACCCTGCATGACAGACAGATAAAACCCAGTGTTTGTAATATAAACTGCACCCTGTAGAAGATGGAATAAGGGATAATCAAATTCACTTATGTTGCATTATCTGTTTACATAAGCTGTTGATTCACCATAATTATGTGTATCAAAAGAAAAGCACACATCCCACAAAATGTTGAAATACGTAACCTAACCTAACCTAACCTAACCTGAAAAACGCATTTGTTAGTCACGGCAGGTATACTTCTCCAGGTGGCCACAAAAGCAACGAAAACAGTAACAAGATGACGGGCAGCAGCAGCAACAAGTTCGACGACATTCTCTCCCGACTGGGCACTGGCAGATGGAACCTCTTCATCCTCTTTGCCATGTCTTACTGTGAGTCCATAACCCCAAGTTTAACCATTCCATCCGGATAACGTCGTGTGTTTGTGCTTTGATCTGTCTTCTCCCTGGCATAGAACAGATATTGGATGTGGAAGGTGCTGAGAATATGTGGAGTAGACAGGAAGTTGCTGAAAGCTGATAAGAGTTTGTATGAGTGTGCAAGGGCCGCAGTGCGTGTGGAAATTGAACTGTGTGAATTCTTTAGTCTGAATAATGGACTAAAACAGGGGTGTGTCATGCTTCCAAAGTAGATTAATTTATGCATATGGATGACTTTATAAAAACAAATCATAGGCAGAGCAGTGGATGTTGAAATGTCCCTTGTGAGGAAAGAAAGTGTTTGGAAATTGTCTGTACTGCTGTTTGTTGATGATGAGTTTTGGTTATGTGAATACGGGTGGGAGTTGCAAGGCTTAGTGAATGCATTTGAAAGTGTATGGAAGAAACTGAATTAGAATGTAATAATTTTGAGAAGAATAATAGTCAGGGAGTGTACAGTGAGGCTGAATAGTAAGGAAACGAAAAACATGCGTGTCTTCGCATATTTAAGGCTGTGTGATGAGCAAGAACATGGGTTGCCAGGATGAAGTGCAGAAAAGGGTGCAACAGTAAAGAAAGGCTGCAAGTTCGTTTGAGGTGGTAATGAAGAACAGGGAGGTGAGCATGGAAGTAATCATTGCAGGACAGTACTGTGATTCCCTCTCCAACGTATGGAAGTGAAGCATGGACTCTGTTGGAAGGATAATAGTCATGAATGAGAGGAATAGCAATGACATATCTGAAAGGAGCGTGTGAATTATGTGGAAAGACAGCCAGACAAATAAGGAAGGTCGGGAACGTTGTGGTGTCGTGTGGATTTGCTGGGAAGTGTGAGAATTACTCTGAGATGGTTGGTCGATGTGGAGAGAACAAAGAGACTGACTAGGAGGGTCTGTGAGCGAGGTAAAGGGAGAGAGGGGGAGGGGGAGACCGAGGATGAGGCGCAGGGATGTAGTGAAGAGGTATATGAATGAGGGTGGTGTGAGTTAGAGAAAGGGCAGGGTGATGGCGGAGGACAGGGTGACATGGAGGAGCTTTGTTCATGGCCACCCCCTCCGGGATTAAGGCATCTGGCTATAGACTGGTGGAAAGATTGATTGATAGATTTAATACTGACGCTGTTTATATCAATGGCTCTGTAGAAGAGATAAAAATTGATGACTCCAGTGTGGCATTACCAGTGATGATGATGATGATGATGATGATGATGAGAGAGAGAGAGAGAGACAGAGACAGAGACAGAGCATGTGTGTGTGTGTGTGTGTGTGTGTGTGTGTGTGTGTGTGTGTGTGTGTGTGTGTGTGTGTGTGTGTGTGTGTGTGTAAAACGCTTCTCACAGTCAAGTTGGAATCCACACCACATTCCTTTTCCTCACCCTTGAATTCACCACCCAAATGTAATCAGTTGTGTCCATGTGCATTTATTATCTACGTTACATCTAAAACAGTAAATAAACTTTTAGAAAACACAGTCCAGCTTAGGTATCTCCCATTAACCCCTTTAAACCCGCGAAGTATTTTTTTTTTTTTAATTTTCAGATCGTTTCATCCCGTATAAGAGCAAACTTTCAGAACCAGAGCTTTTTTCTTTTACCACTTCACTCCTAAAGATCCCTATTAAAGCAAAATAAAGCCATTTGGAGGCAGCAAGAATGAAATATAAAATACGTGATAGGAGTGATATGGTAAAGGATGAATTATTTGCACACACAGGGATGACACAGATACCGTTCCAAAGTTTGTCGGGCGCCTTCCTCACGCCGAAGGTCCCACACACCTGCCGCAGCCACTCACCCACCGCCAACGCCACCTCTATCACCAACACCACCGCGGCAAACTACACCCACGAGGAGTAAGTACATTGACTATAAATCCAGGTCACTAGCCTGTTGTGGGTTAATGTGAAACGTAAGTGACACGCAGCCTTTACTTGATGCATATGTTTACTCGACCTTATAGTCAGCAGTTTGAATCATCCATCCTCACCAGATACGTAACTACAACAATTACCTCTTTACTCTTTGTCAGTCCCTCTCTCTTCTGTAATTAACCCTTTGATTGCTGATGTCACACCTACTTCTACAAGGCCACCGCTTTCAATAGAGGGAAATGCTGGCCGTCAGAAGATTAAAACTGTCATTATTTTTTACCTATAATCGCATCAGGGTGACTCCTCTCCTAGCGAGTGAGCGGGAACAAGCACCAGCTTACAGGCCTTAGTTCCTCTGACGCGTAACATGGATGGAATGAATATCTTGAAGAACACGCGTGAAAATGAAGGAATTGGTCCTTCGGTTAGCTGCCCCATTTGCTTGTTGGAAGTGGTCGAAATAAGGATAATTCGTCCTTTCGTCTCAACACTTGCTAGTGCTAATTCAAAACGTATGGACTCGCCCCCATCCCATCTTTCTTTCTTTCATTAATGAGTGGATTTTCTAAATTGATTAGTCTCATTAATCATATATATTATAAATAATTCTGGTGTAGTATTTTTATTAGCAAAATGAAAAGGGCATTCTGAGAGACTTGGACAACTACATAATACAGCAAAAACATGATAAATCTTTGACAACAATTATCTGAAATTTTAGGTTACACTAAATTTTATACTACTACAAATGTTTTGAGACTATTGTACCGGCTAAAGCAGTATTTGATTGTTAAGTGAAAACATTAACACAAAAAAAAGTTTGCAGCCCTATTGAGTTCGCTGTAAATACCCTGTAACTAGCCTTGCACTGGTAAAGGGAGGGGAATATTGTGGTAGGGGCATCTCCTGTGATAATAAACAGCTGCCGTCAAAATTCCTGTCGCCTTTCCTGCTTTCCTCTCTCCAAGGACTCAGCAAATCAGTCTGGTGAGTCTGCAGCAACTGACACTAATAATTATGCCACAGAACCGGATTGTAGAGAGATTTTACAGCGCCTCTTCCTCAGCGATTTATTTCCTCATCTCTTTATCGTTTACTGCGGTACTGAGGAATAGTATGTCGATAGTAGAGGTATATAAGTAACATAAGAGAAAACATCGTGGATTCTTTGTGTACCTTACGTATTAAAATCACAAATAAAAGGGTCCCACAGTGTCTCCTATGCCACCTAGACCACGGCCCTCTTTGTCACCCTTGTCGGTTGTTGTGGGAGAGAGAAACTGGAGGCAACAGGACTTTTGCTGTGGATTGTACAGCACATAAAACCTGGGCTTGGATTCACAAACAAGCTTAAGACGAAATCCCTCTCGTAAAGCAGATTTTTTTTTTTTTTTATTGTCAGGAAGAACAAGGGAGGTATCTACATCCTCCATCCCTTGTCCTCGTTGGGGAAAAAAAAAAATGTGATAATTTTCGTTTCGTCACTGCTCTTTTCCTGTTACAAGAATGTCACTGAAAATTCAACACTTTGTCTTTCCTTCATAAACAAATCATTATAACGTGAGAGTTGATTGTAAATGTGAATCCGGTCCGTGGTTTTATTAAGTCAGAGAGAGAAAGTGTGGGCAAACTCTGAATAACATATGATTTCTAATGCACATGATGAAAATTGAACATGCCTATAGCTTGTTTATATCGTACCTGACTGCGCTTTTTTATTGTGGGATGGAGGCTAATCGGCTCTAATAACTTTTCCATAAACGACCATCAAAAAAGGAAGGCTTATCGACATACAGTATCTCCCCTCTCAGTGTTAATACTAATCCCGTGTCTTACCTCTTATGTGTCAGGTCTCAGTGTTCCTACTTGGTGATGGGCGCCAACGGCAGCGTGGAGGAACACCCCTGCACAGAGTGGGACTTTGACCAATCCATCTACGGCGTCACACTGACAGAGGAGGTGAGCATCAAGGACTTAGTTTGATTCCCCGTTGTCCCTCTTCACCCAACAGTAAAAATGGGGACCTGGTTGGAACACTATTACTATGAGAGTCATGTTGTACGTGGGGGAGGTTGGGATTCGGCAAAAATAAAATGTCTGGCTTCATAACCTTCGTACAGTTTATAGGTATATGAGTCTAATCCTTGTGACACGCCATCTATATCTATCTTGGATCTCCCTGATAGATATTAGAGGTTCAAGGTACTTATAAAATCGTTCATATTAGTGTCTTAGGAAAGCTACGATTTTCCCCATATTTACCTCTGTCGTGAAATCTCATACAACAATTCCCTAAACTTCGTCCGTCCACTGTTTACTCTAGCAGTGGAAGTAGCCTCTGCTCCTTCTACTCTCAGCATATCTCCCTGGTAGTAGTGGCCCTACACGCATACCAAGCAGCTGTCACTTCATACAACACTTTTCGTTCCGTAGTCAAAAGCCCCAGCGCCCCTACATTCCCCTCACTGATATTTTCTCCCATCTTGCAGTCTACCTCCAACACCAAAATCTCTCCTGTGAATCCATGCATTACAAGTTTTAAAAAGGACAAAAGCCTTCCCAATTCCCTTTTTCCACGCTGCACAAGTTCACGCATCTTCTTCCACGACAGTACTTCCCTCACACCATATAATCATGTCCTTTGTCTTCCTAGTATTAACTTTCAATGATTACCATACAAATTATTGCTTCGACTACCGAATTAACTACAGTGCCCAGACTCAAAGTTTATCCTTCTCCTGCCGTACCTCACCACCCATCATACCAGCCTGTCCCGCCCACTCATTTCGCCCTCCCCACCCAGCCCTGCTACATCTGAATTAACACATCTCAAAACCACAGCACCGATACAGGTGATTTTTGGCACATGCCCTCAAAAACATAATCCGAAGTTATATGTACTGACCTGAACTGACTAGATGGACCTGAAGGGACCTGAAAAATATTAAATGTCATTGAGAATCTGCTCCCACCATAATCTGGTTACGGATTTCAAGTTTGTTACACAAGAGGCATGGTAAAATTTTTAGCGCCAACTTTATTCGATAACATAGTGTTAATCTATCATTCTGAAATTTTGATTGTAAGTAGCAGAGGCCAAGATGATTCGCTTTAGGCCAAGTTGAGCCAGTTCCAGTGAGTCGAGTCATATCAACCATGCTAACATTATTACCGTGGGTTAGAAAAAGTAGACTTTAATAACCAAAATGGCTTGAATCTATCTTGTCTGAGTGAAGTGAAACCAACTGGAGCCATGGTAAGTGTGGTTTTATTGATAAAGTATTGAAAAGAATGCAAAGAGGTTACCAAGCGAAGTATTTAGCGAGCAGCGCCAAAGCTCACGTTCCGACCCTCAAGGCAAACACCTATCATTTTTTTTTTATAAGATCCCCAGTGATATGCGTAAATCGACTAGTGCTAATAGTCTACGAAATAAATAGTTTCGGTGTTGTTCTCTACCACTCTACAGTACTACTTGTCTGACGGTATTCTTTCTCGCTTCTCTTGATTGAAAAGTGATATTTGTGTATATTACCTGAAAATCTTATCTTTATTATTCCTTGCCTCGCGTGCAGTCAGATGTTCATATTAACCTATTCCCAATGCAGTCGAATTTCAGGGTGGAATTTCTGTGATAATGATAGCCATACATACATACATACTTACTTACATACATACATACATTCTTGCATTCATACATACACATATATATACAACAGATTTTTCCATAAGCAAGTTCTGCATTCAATTCTGGTTGATCTATGTATTATTAAATCCGGAATTGACTGATTAGGAAGATGGCACAAATATCTAATGGAAAGCTAATAAAATCAATAAAAAAGGGCCATCTTCTTAGCCCATCACCTTCTCACTCATCAAAAAAAGGAAAGAGAAAAAAGAAAGTAAGACAAGAGGAAGGAAGAAAAAATGTCAGCTATTCTTTCCTCTCTATGTTCATTCATTTGTGTGTTAAACCAAACATTAATGATAACCATTCCTGATAAATATTCCTTACCTTTTTCTCCTCAATTGACGGTCAGGTGTAGTCAGACTTGAGGGTTAATTGGACTAGTTACCAAGGAGACTCGTTTTTCCCTCATAATTAAGGCTTACCGATTTTTACGCAACCACAGCTTAATTAGTTTTAATCCAGTATCGCCAGGTGAACGCCAACCAGGTATACTTCCTTGCTCTCTCTCTAGGCACAAAATGGTGAGGTAATTATTCACGCTAGTCCTTTACCTCGCCATGAGACATACTTACGCAGACTACCCCTCCCCCCAAAGGCCTCACTTACGATGATATTAGCTGTGAGATGACCACCAATCCCCCGCCATAAGAAGCAATATACAAGGCATCAATCACCATCAACAGAGGCAACATAAAAATCATCAATCACAGCTAACAGAAGCAACATAAAAAGCATCAATCACAGCCAACAGAAGCAACATCAAAAGTATCAGTCAGTAATCTTCCTACCCACACATATCCTCACCGTTTCAGTTCCGGCTGGTGTGCGACAGAAAGTTCCTGAGGCCTTTGTATAACAGCATGTACTTCTTTGGGTCATTCTTCGGCTCGCCAGTGAACGGATGGATTGCAGACAGGTATGGTAACGCTTCCTAACACTTCCTTGACTCTTCCTAACGCTTCCTAACACTTCCCTGACTCTTCATAACACTTCCTAACACTTCCCTGACTCTTCATAACACTTCCTAACACTTCCCTGACTCTTCATAACACTTCCTAACACTTCCCTGACTCTTCTTAACACTTCCTAACACTTCCCTGACTCAAAACTTTGCTGTGTATAGATTTAGTGAATGACATAAATATTAGAACACATTAGTCTACATATATCCTTGTGTTTTTCGGTTATTCAGTTGAGTTCTAGCTCACTCCCTGACTCAAAATTTTGCTTGTCAGTCTGCTGTATATAGATTTAGTGAATGACAGTAATATTACAACATGTTAGTCTACATATATCTTTGTGTTTTTCGGTAATTCAGTTGAGTTCTAGCGTATGAAAGTCGAGAAAATCCCTCGTAATTAAATAAGCAGTAGGAAGTAGGGATGCAGTTCCAACCACCTGCCGAGTTCTGCTGCAGGTACGGGCGTAAGATGATGGTCGGGTTGGGCACCGTCATCTATAGCGTGCTGGCCAACCTTATTAGCTGGATGCCAAACTTCACAGCCATCCTGGTGGTTCGTTTCATCGTTGGCTTCTTCCATACTTCTTGTCTTCAGGCCGGGTACTCGTTGGGTAAGTTGGTGCCACTGTTTTGACTGCCATAATGCTTGTAGTATCTTGCGTACCATCCACCTTCACACGTCACCACTTTTGCGCACGTGTCTTTGCACCTCACAGAACGAGCTGTTTTGCCTACGCCCAGGGTCGGACATATAAAAATAAATACTAAATGGTTTCAGATGTTTGCTGTATATAATGAAGTTAATGGGAGAGACGAAAAGTTACAATATTGACGGCTCTTTTTATAACGCTGGGTCATGCAATAATCTGTGTGTGTGTGTGTGTGTGTGTGTGTGTGTGTGTGTGTGTGTGTGTGTGTGTGTGTGTGTGTGTGTGTGTGTGTGTATGTGTGTGTGTGTGTGTGTGTATGTGTGTGTGTGTGTGCGTAACTAGGACGTGCACATCTGAGTCTGTCCCACGGTAACACACAAAATAACACCAATCCATTAGATCATTTGAAAACCACTGGAAAGTTAACCCAGTAATACCATAATATAATAATTAGTCTCAAAATATAATACATGATTTAGTAATGGCAAGGCAAGTAGACCCCCCCGCCCAACCCCGACCATTAGCGAGGACAAAACCTTCAATATAAACTAAGATGAGTGGTGTTGGTGCGGGCCACTGGGTTTAGGGTTTCGGTGATTGAGAACTGATGAGGGATTGGTGGACAGTCAGCGGCAGTGGTAGGCGGTGTATAATAAACAGCAGGAGTTGTACGTGTCCAGACAGGGGGCAGAGAGTCACCAGGGATGGGTGTGACAAGGAAAACTGGCAGAGATGAAGAGGAGAATAGTGCTGAACGAATTCTTCAGTGTCAAAAAGCCACACCAGGGACATGAATGCTTCGGACCCGGTCGAGGTGATTGACATCAGAGAGAACATCAACCATTTGGGAGGAAAAGGACGGAGAAGAGGGCGGAAATTTGGTCAGACATTGTGCAGCGAAGCAGACACCGTGCACATGAACTGAGTCGGTAACAGGACACGGATTGAATTCAGTATGCATGTTTACTACTTTGGTTGACCATGGACAGTGAAGAATGATACGTGTGACTTATTGAACAGGGACGGTGAACAATGATACGTGTGGCCTATTGACCGGTGAAGAATGATACGTGTGGCTTAATTCCGTGCCACTTCAAGAGGTGGGAGCTGTTCCGAGGAGACAAGGAAGAAGGGATGACATGATAATCAAGAAAGCGAACATACATCGGGTAAAATGTCCGACAATGGAGATGCTGACCCCCTACGAGCCACTAGTGAGGATATCGAGGAGGTCAAGTCTGAGCCTCGCTGGGGTTGGATCAGGTCCTTTCCCCGCGGCGATGTGCAGGGAAATATGAGGAGGTTTGGCTCCCGCGTGGAAACCACAGCTACTTTGCTTCTCCCAGGATGCACAGCGCCACCACGTGTAGGGTCCTCGTCAGCGCCATTGTTAGGAAGTGTGCCAGGCCAACGAGAATACAGGCCAGCATTCTGCTTGTTCTCGTTGGCTTAACAGGCTTTGTATCGCCTTTCTCTCTCCGATAATTTTCAGATGCGGGAGCACCTCACGGAGCGGCTCAGTCAGTTAATCACACCTAAGGACTTTCACATGCACGGCAATTCACCCAAGCAAAGCCCCATATGGAGACTCGCTGAATGCTGTTAAGTTTCGCAACGTTGGTGATGCGTAAGAATAACTCGATTTTGGACTGAGTGATTTACTGCCATTTTTTGTGAGTTAGGGTGTGTGACTTCCCCTCATAAGGAGATACGAGCAAATATTTTGAACATGAGTAGCGCTGAACAGTGAGGGAAGGATTATTTTAAAACTGATTAATGTATATGATGGTGTACTTCTTGCTAACAGTGAACGAGATATTCGGAGACTGTTCAGAGTTTTGCTGAGGTCTGGCAGCGGAGAAATCTGACAGTAAATGAAAATATGAAAAGTAAGGATTGTTGAGAGAGATGGAGACTCAGACAGTAATGGGTTAGTGAACAGGGAAAAGACTTCATTTAGTGGAAAGCTTAAATACCTTGGTCCAGAGATAAACAAACAGTGAGAAGTATAAACAAGAAGTGGAAAACAGCTGTATGAAACAGCTTGAAGAATTGAAATTAACAGACGAAGAATAGAAATGGACGGACGAATAATGTTTGGAGATAAAAATAAACCTATTTTTAAAATCTGCGAGTCAGTGGAATGGTTTCTACCCCACATGACGTGGAATATGTACGGTCCAGTGTCGATGCCCGATATACTTGTGTTTATCCTAAGTGTTCTAGTTTCTTCATTTTCTATGATGAATGGTACACCCAGAGAGAATGTGATATCACCAAATCCAGTGTGGCTGCAGCTTTGATATTTTTAAAATCTGCTCTGTTTGGAGTGATTACGAAGCTCAAGTACAGTTGCATCCACAGGTGCCTGATTTACCCAAGGTGGAGAGTATGGAGAGCGTCTAACCCTGCTTGATTGCAAATAACTTGCTTAAATTAGTGGTTTTCAACAAGAGAGGCGCGGCCCCTAGGAAGGCGTAAGGAATTTCCCAGGGGATGAGCGGGGGAGGATGACGAAAAAAAAACAAAAAATCTCGATGTGCGGAGGGGGGTGCTTCCATAGAGGGGCGTGAGCAAGGACCCAGATAGAAAACAGTGGATGAAACAAGTGTGTGTGTGTGTGTGTTATTCACCGGGTCGGTCAGGATCAGTTGATAGTTGTGATGATCAGCTTTTACCCTCCCGGAAGGGAGCTGAGAGCTCATATAGTCCGATCTAAGGGCAAGGCTTGACCTTCACACACGCACACACCCGTCCCCTTGCTCAAGGGGGACAGTAACCATCCACTTCGTCAGTGAAACTTTTCGCAACCTGAGCGAGGCGCGAACTCCCGTCCACCAGTTGGCAAGCGCGAACGTTACCACTGCACCAGCGAGCGGTGTGTGTGTGTGTGTGTGTGTGTGTGTGTGCAAAATAACTCGAGCAGTATTTATCCGATTTTAACCGAACTTGGTGAAAGGGTAAAAACCAGTGAGTCAACCTGATGTTTTATAGAATCGTAGATTTAGAACTGTGGATCAAAGGTCAAGGTCAAATGGCCAGGTTAAATGTTTACTTAATAAATTCAAGTTATATATTTTTATCCACTGTAGAAAAAAATTAGAGAAATTATTGAAGGTAAGGCAAGAAAGAAATGATTCATTTTTAAAAGTCAGTCAAAGATTAAGGTTACAGGACAAGGTCAAAGTTCGACCTGTGTGGGTGACTGCTTACAAAATTATACAGTTTTGCTCCAGTATTAACCAAACTTGGTGGAAGGGTTGAGGATAAAGCAAGAACGAAGGCATTCAGTTTTTTAGAACAACCAGTCAAATATCAAGGCTACAGAGCAAGGCCAAAGTTCTACCCGTGTGTCTGTGTGTGAACAAAATAACTAAAACAGGTGTGAACAGATCCGGATCATATATGGTGGGTAAGTTGATGATCATCCAAGAGGTTGACCTTTTTGGGGGGGCGGGGGGGGAAGGCTATGTCAAAAATTAGGGTCACGTGGCCAGGTAAACTTAAACAACTTTATATGATGGAGACTAAACTTTGCGGCAGATATTATGTTATGACAAGGATAAACATATTCGATTTTGAGAACAACCAGTCAAAGGTTAAGGTCACAAGTCACTTCAAACGATCTTTAATTTATCTGACCAAAAGTTGCTGGAAGGGTTAAGGGTTAGGCAAAAATTATGTGATTCAATTTTGAGAGTAATCTGTCGAAGGTTACGGTCATAAGGCAAAGTCAAATATTCGAACTTAGACCAGCTGGTGGGCGCGGGCATTGCACCCTCTGAGCGCTCCTTCTTCTCTGAATATTGGATACCTGATAGAACATTTGACCTGCATTTGAGTGCTGAAAACCTCGTAATTAAAACACCATTTTCAAAACTAGAATACCATTATTTACACTTGCCATGAAGCCGTTTTCCTCTTACAGTTATGGAGACATGGGAGGCGCGGTACAGATCAGCGGCAGGATTCATTGTATTCGTGCCCTTCAGTATAGGAACGATGGTGCTTGGAGGGCTGGCGTCTGCCTTTCACGACTGGCGGTGGCTGATGTTCACTGCGTCCCTCCCCTCGCTGTGTTTTCTGCCGCTCATCTGGTAGGTCAGACTTCTGTTCAATGATACAGCCATAGAATTAAGTATCTTGTCTAAACTTTGGTGATTACATTGTTAAATCGAATCCTCCGAAACATGCAATAGACTTTAGTTTTGTCTTACTACTTTTTAAATAGTTTTCAGAAGCAACTGGAAGGGATTATCTGTTTGAACAATTCAGAGGTGTCATTTCATATTACCAAAAGGAGCATAGCAAACTGTGAACTCAATTACTAATATTTTGTCAGTATTTGGTGATGAAGGGGTGAGATTTCCACGTGATCTGAAAATTGCTCTGAGAAATGGGGGGTCAGTGTTCTTAGGTTCGAAGCTGCCGACCCGATACCGTCAGGGTTCAAATTCTAGACAGCTGGCGCCATTTGACTCAGGTGTCCATTTACTCTTTGTGGGACAGTGGACAAAATGGGTGACCTGATGAACACCCAGAGAGGTAACCCTAATGACCTTAATGATGCAGTGACCTTGTATCCCACGATAGTAGGTGATTATTCCGCCACAGACACCGCTGCTCGTCACCTCATAGCGTTTGGCCCTACCTCAACCTTTCATTTTACACCAAACAACTGGATGAAGAACGAGTCTGTGGTTGTACAAGGTGACTCCAAACAAGCTGTACCAACTGTGTGACTCAGAAACAAACTCGGCGCTGCTTTTATGAGGTCATCCTGTTTATATGGGGAACGTTGATGCTCTTAATTAAGGTGATTACAGAGGCCTGAAACTGTTAGGTCAGCTGATGGAGTCAAGGAGAGAGTTTTGGACCGTATGACTGGGGAAAGAGTGATTACTAACGAGAAGCAGTTTGGTTTCGTGCCTGGCAGAGGGATCATTGATGCAGTATTTACTGATAGGCAACTGCGGTAACAGTTTGAAAAATTATGTTCACATCTGGAGGAACTGCTGACACGGAGAGATACAACAACATTGACCTGTTATGGAGAAGTTGGGTGGGGGAAGTAGGAAAAAAAGATGGGAAGGAAGCAGCAGGAATGTGAAGAAAGGGAGAGGGGGGAGGGGAAAGAAGAGATTGTGAGGGGAAGGAGTTATGGAGGAAAAGGATTAGGGACACAGAGATGAAAAGAAATGAGGGCTAGGTGTGTCTGCGTATATGTATGTGTGTGTGTGTGTGTGTGGGTGGGTGGGTGGGTGGGTGTGTGTGTGTGTGTTAAAGTATACGAAGTTCGGTATTCCATTTTTCAATTTTCCTGGCGAGTTTTACCAATACAACATAAATAGACAGAGATATAGATATAGATATATTCAGGTTTCTTAATAAACCAAACTGGTCAATAGATGGCCGAGTTGCAGCTGATTTTTAACATCACAAATTGTCGGAAAAGGTAATTGAAATATAACAAAACATTTAGCCTTACATCTCCCGAACTAATTCTCCTAGACATATGAAATTCGGCATGGAACTACTATTATAACAGCAGAAAAATGTGTATGAATATTAACTCTTTACTACAACAAGTGTGTATTGTATACCTTACCACATACCTTGCTGCAAAACACTGATAATTTCCGCTGCATGGAATTCGGAATGTGGGATACGTGATTTATTTCTTGACAAGGGCTTTACTAATAATAAGCATTACCTCACCACTGGGGATCAATAGAATACCAGCATATTAGGGATGTCTGTGAATTTTGGTTGTTGAGATTCATGCTCCGCTACTTTTCGGGCCTATTTATATACAAACATAGGTCTTGTTATGCACCAAAATCAATCTAAAAGTCTGTATGTAAATCAGAGGTAAAGAAGCAGAGGTAAACACACACACACACATTTCAATTTTTGACCCACATTCCCGTGACAAATGGCGCTTGAGACTAATACTTGTGCCAACACTATCCCTATACAGCCTACATTATCTACCGACACTGCGAAGACTAGGATAGCAATAAATGACCTACAGTGGATTTTTAACATTGCTGCCAGAGATCGTGCAGCATGGACAGCTAGTATCGGGTGAAAAAGTTGACATATGCAAGGACAATCGGCATGAAAATCCAGTCGCCTTTCCTCTGTGTGTGTGTGTGTGTGTGTGTGTGTGTGTGTGTGTGTGTGTGTGTGTGTGTGTGTGTGTGTGTGTGTGTGTGTGTGTGTGTGTGTGTGTGTGTGTGTGTGTGTGTGTGTGTGTGAACTTTGAAAAATAGTCTCTTGAACCCGAACTGAACGACATTGACACCTGTGCGCAGTTAAGGCCATCAGCGTGTGTAGCATTGGACTCACCTGAGAGACTTTCAAGATCCATAGAAACAGATGCAAAAGACTTGACAGAGCTTTTGTTGCAGATAGCTCAGTGCCATGTAGTATAAAAGGAATAAACGAAATAAAAGGATAAGCTGGTCATCTATGCCACGATAACTCCTTACAGGTACCTGGACGAATCCCCAAGATGGTTGATTGTCAGTGGGCACCATAACAAGGCTCTACAGGTGCTCAAGAAGGTGTCTCGCATTAACCACGTCTCACTCCCACCTGAACGTGAGCTGCGAACGGTGATGGAGGACATTATGATGGAGGTACAGTCATCATCATCACCATCATCATCATCATCATCGTCATCATCATCGTCATCATCATCATCATCGTCATCATCATCGTCATCATCATCATCATTGTTAATAAGGATAACTGGAGCTGGGTTGTAAACATAATATGGATTGAACATAATCCTACTATACTCCTCCCAAGGCTGCATTGCTCGGTTGATCAATTGCATGGTTTCAAACTTGGGTGAAGTTTATGGATTCCCTGATGGCTTTCGATGGCAAATTCGCAAGGAACTGCTTCAGGTGATTTGAACCTAAAAATGTACATTGAATAAATATGAAAGGCATGCAGTAACGTTTTATACTTGCGTTCAGTGTCTGTTTCACTGATGAAAGAGAAAATGTCATGCTTAGTAGAGATCATTATTATTTTGTGTTTGTGCTGATCCCAGTTAATAAGATATTTAACCTGGAAGGAAAAGGAAGTATTTCGTGTATTGTGATGAGGCTGCCTGTTATGAATGGCACATAGATTACGAGTACAATTGATATAAGTGTGAGTGTTGTTTTCAAGTATGGATAAAATAGCATCAAAAAATTGTGACAATAACTTCTAAAGAGCTAATTTTCACAACAGTTCTGTTCATTTTAGCGTCTGTCTTCAAGTTTTTAATCGTTTAATTTAGCAGAATTCTGTTTCATGACTAATTGGTTCTGATGTACAGGGATTTAAGTAGCCTTACTGAACTTTATTTTCTTTAGATCATGTTGGTTGATCACAAAAATGTTAAGAATTACTCCACTAAGGCCAAATAAACCACGCTGACCCCGTGTGCTAGTAATGATGTCCGTGTGTGGGTGCACTGTCTGTGGGCATATCGTGCAAGATTGGTAATATGACTGATTTGGCGAGGTGTTTCTCCCACATATACAGTCCCATGGCTTCCCTAATGTCTTGGTTGGCCTAAGATCTCTGAAATATACGCCACTGGACCTTGCGATCCTATACAGAGTGATGTGTAGGTCCAGTAAAGGATAAAGACAAACCTCGATGCTAACGATGTCTTTCACCACCGCCGATGATGGGTTTTGTGGGCTTTATATATGTCTGTAATTATCCCATTGCCCAGAACATACCATCCCAATCGCCCACACTTACCTCGAAAACTGCTTTCTGCCTCGTTTGGTGAAG
Source organism: Coenobita brevimanus (assembly GCF_032717465.1). Lineage (NCBI taxonomy): Eukaryota > Metazoa > Arthropoda > Malacostraca > Decapoda > Coenobitidae > Coenobita > Coenobita brevimanus. The sequence goes on along the minus strand of NC_137024.1, from coordinate 4,528,679 downwards.
AAAGATCAAAGAAGAGCTCTATTTAGGATCTTCCCATCTCATCTGAATCTGGGAGACGTGATTAGTCACGGTATTTGTCTGTGGGAGACTTGGTTAAGATGAAGATGATGATGATGATGATGGTGGTGGTGGTGGTGGTGGATAGTACTGTAGTAGTAGTAGCAGTAGTAGTAGTAGTATATCAACACAGATAGTTTAACACAAAACAAAGTGTATATATTCTAATGATATGATTTTTTTTCTCACGACCACCGCCATACCGCAGTCCAGCAACCTTGACGCGCCAAAGAAAGGGGGTCTGTCTTCCCATATCAGGACCCTAATTGGACACTTCACCATCCTTTTCAAGTAAGTGACTTTTATACACAAGGTCATCCACTGAAGAGCTCTTATCTTTCCACTTCAGATTCTTACCGATCCTTCAGAAGCAGCCAAAGATCCCTCCAACAGTTTAACTTTTTCTTTCCCTCATCTTTTCCATAGTCGGTTCTGCTGTGTTTTTTGCCTGTTACCCTGGATGACTGAGGCCTTGTGATTCATCTCTCCTCCCTCCTTTGTTTTTTTATTCCTTCTATAGATGTCCTTTCCACTTTCTCTTGCCCCAATAAAGCGTATAGTTCTGTTACGGTCCCCCTATTCTCAAGACCTGTACTGCTTCTGTCCTGGAAAGCAGTACTCTTCCACGCATTTTACTATATGTTTGCTCTCAGTCATCCCATCTAAACGAAAGGTGACTATTCTCAACACTGTAGCTGCTTATATCTTGTACCGTCAGGCATCGGCATTCATGAAACGCTCTTTTCACGAATTATAATATTCATATCAAAGTCAAAAGCTCCATTATCAGCACAGTCACGGATACGCACTCAGTATTTGCCGGAAAATTACCAGTGAAGCAAACGAAAAACTGCACTTTCAGACACCTGACATTCGTGCATAAACTCTGCCACTGAACCAAGTATATAGACATGGAATGTATAGAATGATTTATATGATGCAGAGTACTTGAGAATGCCTTAGAGGAGTATAGCGTTTGTATATAGCTTTTTGTTGGTGTCCAGAGAGTGATTTATAAAGCCTAGAGTACTTGTGGAGCATGAATGAGAGGACCATAGAGTGTGTGGTGTTATACTTGTCTATAATGTGTGTGTGAGGAATGAATTATATAAATGGAGTGAAGAGGTTGACTTTAGCCAAGAGGCCAGAGCCAAAGTTGCCTCGTGACATTGATTTTATTACATGGCATATGTGGATTTGTTATTCACGTGTGAATTTCATTGCCAATCAGTGCAAATGTTCAAGCCCGACTGTCTTTCCAGAGTCTCCAAGCAACTCTTTATCCGGAGTTTTTTTTTTTTCTATTCGCATAATCTATTCTCGGTGTGGGCTCAATCAAGGACGTTTTACTGGCAATATCCTTAACCAGAAAGCCATTGTGACGCCACCTTTACATTCCTTTCAGATCAGACCAATTAATCCAAGACCCTCGACCAAACATGGCACAAAACTTTTCTTTCAATGTGTTTTATCAATTGGTCTATTCCTTGCGCACATTGTCTCTTAGGTCAGTCGTATTTTGTTAAAGATGGCCACTCTTCTTCTAAAGCTGTTAACGGGGGTTCATCTCAGTGTTTGATCCATTCACCAGCTCTCTTCCGATCATTCATAAATGATCTTTTGAACTGTACATCTAGTCCTGTCTGTTCTTGTGCAGATGTTTCCACCTTCTTTTATCTGTGCGCATCTTGAAATGTCCACCACATCAGTTGCCAAAACCTTGCCTGAAGCGGCAATGGCACACATTAACTCTTAATTTCACAATAATTTCTGACGAGGGGGAGAGAAGCATTTAGTTGTGTTTAATGTAAAAAAAAATCAGCATATCTTTCTACAGTATATGTCACGCCCTTCACACACGATTATCCCCTTGCCTTCACTGGCACACAACTAACTTCGCCATTTCTCGGTATTCTTAGTATTTCCTTATCTTGTGATCTATCCTGGAAACCGCTCAACATTTTATCTTGCAGAAGGAACACCTCAGAGGTTGCTGCTCTGAACCAGCGCTGTGCTTCCTTACTTTGTACAGTTGCTTACTTGGTACAGACACCTTATTTATCACTGTGGTGAACGATGTGCAACATATATATATATATATATATATATATATATATATATATATATATATATATATACTTTGAATTTCTTAAAATCAGACTTTACCGATCTACCGGAAGACCAGCCGACATGTTGTAAAAATACTCTTGCTAATACCAGTACACCAGTCCTGTATGAGACAGCCCTAGCATGTATTCAATATGGACGGTGGGTGTTAGCGCCGAAGTGGTGACATGTAGGGGTGTATGGTATGTAGGAGGACTACTGGGCCTTGACAGTAGGCTGTGAAGCCTATGCTCAGAGTCGGACTCATATATATATATATATATATATATATATATATATATATATATATATATATATATATAAATGAGAGGAGGGAGGAGCCAGACAGACAGACAGATACAGAGTTGTCATGTGGTGGGTGAGCCTACTATGCACAGCGCTTACAAAGTGAGTAGAATTAATGCTTTTTGCCTCAGGTCTAACACTGGGCACTGTTCTTATAAACTCTCTGCCTTCATGCTCTCCTTTACAATGGGCTCCCAGGACCTGTTTATCCACACACACACTCTCCCAAAATCAGTCTAACCTTAATGCATGAATCTAAGTTTAACGCAGTTTTTTTTTTTTTTTTTTTTTTTTGCATGTACACAACTGACCAAGTGAAGCATATCCCTCCTCAGTCTTTCTTTGACATGCAGTGTGCCCAGACGTCTTGAACTGAATTCCAGTGCACTTTTAAGTATCTGTAGATTAAATATTTTACAAGGTTTCAACCCTTGGATCCCGCGTTTTTTATCTGGTCCATATGAAGAACATGAACAGTCTTTCGTATTTAACTATATTTCTTCAACAGGACCAGGCGAATACGGCACATAACACTGACCCTGTACTTCCTGATCGCGTCGTGTGGGCTTGGGTACTACGGGTTGTCACTGGGCGGGGACACGTTCAGCACCAGCCCCTATATTTACATGGTGGTGAGCGGCTTGGTGGAGTTGCCAGACAGCACTCTCACCATCCCCCTCGTAAGCCGCTTTGGACGTCGCTACCCCAACATAGTCCTGTTTTTCGTCACAGGAATCGTCGTCCTCAGTCTGGCCTTCATTCCAAGAGGTACGATGATGTGGTATATTATCTCACCACTAGTAGTTCTGTTGCTAATAAAACAAAGGGCTCACACTTCTATCTGTCTGTTGCCAGACGCCATAATCCCATAAGGGGTGGCCACTTTACTTTGAGTTATTTGCTTTACGGAGAGGGGCACTAACCCTCCACCAACCCACTTGTTGACACGTAGGGAGCACGTATGGTTTGATTATATGGTTACCACCCAGCGTTGTAAATGCTTTCTTGGCTTACAGGAAACCATTTGGCTTGTCACTTAACGATAAATATTCCATACTGCCTGGATATTGTAGTCATAGAACTTTAAAGTGGCGGTAAACAATTGATTAATACTGAAGTGACTTACAGCAGTGCCTCCTAATACAAAAACAGGATTTTTATTTCAGAAATAAGTTGGTTGATGATGACGATGGCTCTGCTAGGAAAGCTGACTCTTGCTGCCGCGTATCAGATTGTTTACCTCCACGGCACTGAGCTCTTCCCCACTGAGGTGCGCACGAGAGGTCTGGGCACTTGCTCCATGATGGCCAAAGTGGGCTCCACCGCTGCCCCCTTCCTCATCGACTCATTGGTTAGTGCACATGACCACACGATGGTTTAATGTACCCTGTTTTTACTTGCTTCACATCTACAAGGCAAACTTTTACTCACTGTGGTTTCTCTACTCTCATTCTTATGTTTGTGGAAGTCAACTCTGTATCCTACTGAATGTTACATATTTTGAGCTTTAAGTAGGAATTTCTTGATTTGGTCAGGCTACATCCTCTCCGAGCTGACACCCCTGAATATAAAGAACGTCTTGTGCCGTCTCAAAAGGCTGACCGTCAGAAGTTGAAGCAAGGAAGACTTTATTGTGCTCGAGGAATGAATCACAACGTAAGATGCAGCAGGAAAAGCTCAAATACAGTACATCCTTCTCTCACCATGCAGGGCCCATGACCGCCCGAATTTGAGGAGAACTCAGGGCTTCTTTTATAGGATGCCTTATCTTTTTCAGTATCTTATTTCACTTGTCAGAAAGTTTATTGTGTTAGGTGGGAGCGCCAGTCGTCCACTCACTTGTTATAGCGATGCAGTGCCTACAGATGACTACATTCTGTGACATGCAATATTATTTCCTGTCTTTCCGGAAACTATTTATCATGCTTTTATGGCTAACCTAATCATTTCTTGGGGATAAGGGAGAGAGAACATTGCCTTCACATTCACTGTATACCAAATAGACGAAAGGAGAGAGGATGGTGTGGCCGAGTGATCCCCCATCCCTATATATCTCCCTTCCAGTGATCCAGGAACCAACATATCTGGATTCCATGCCTACCTGAGTCCCATGAAAACTAGACAGGTCGGTATGGCTCTGTGGATTGTAAGGTCTGCTAATGAAAAATATGAGAGAGTGAAAGCAATGTGTGTAGCTGACGAAGAAGGTATTGGGTGATAGTTCTATACAACATTAAGATGAAGGGGAGTGACCTGAATGAATGGGAAGATGTGAAATGTGTAAAGTCAGGTATTAGCAAATTTAGGCAGAGTAAAAGGCGAATTGTGTTGAACGATGAGTGTCGGTGGGGAGTGATAGATAAATACATCAACTCATGGTGCCTGTATGTCAAGAGTAAGACTGAGAGATGGTAAAAAAGTTGCTGATGATTACATGTGCTCTTTGTTATGATGACGATGTGAAAGAGTGGGAAAGATTTAGGACCAAATAAATAGCGGTAGGGTTCAGAGGGCAGTGGAAGAAAAATACGGAGGTGGTTGAGGTGGATACAAGAGAGGAGTTAGAATGAAAGAAAGTTATGTATCAGAAGTATTAAATATGTGAAGATTTAATAAGACAAGCTTTCTTAACCAGTCAAAATTTGGACAGAAATGGGGTGAGACTGAAGAACTGAGGAGAGGGAGAGACTGATAGGAAGACTGATGGATGAGTCTTTGCAGTGTGTAGAGGAATGAAGTTATCTGAGTATTATGATATTTACTGGAGTAGGGTTAGAAGTGGATGGAAGAAGTTTAGAAAGTTTTTATCTCGCTTTACATATGAGGGGATCTTCTTTTACACTTTGGGAATTTGCATGCTGTGTGTGTGAAAAGTGTATTGCGTTATGGTATCAGAGTTTGAATATGCAAAGAAGAGAGGCAACCACAGACTTACGCGTGTGGAGCTGAGGATTCGTAGATGGAAATATAGTGCTTGATTAAATGACAAAGTTGCACATAGGAGGATAATGAGTGAGTAGGGGAGACTGAATCGGATCTGAATTCATTGCTGATATATGCGTAGAAATAGATTTATGTGGTTTGGACATGTGAGAAAATTAAAGGATGAAAATAAGGTGAAGAGATAAAAAAGAAGACATAGGATGAACAAAATAGCTTTAGGGTTAGGGACGGAACAGATGCTGCCAGGGATCAAGCAGTATAGAGATCTGCCATCAAGTGAACAAAACTGACACATGCAAGTATATGTATGTCCTTATAATACACACACACACACACACAGTAGAAGCGCAGGGATGTTGTTGTCTGCCTTCATCACATGTTCTACGATACCACTTCACACCATCTTGTCTGAGGTGATTTAAAATGATCAGTGAACTGTTTAGCATTTCGTGAGTCTGTATGAGAGGAACTGTTTGTGCTTTTGCTCCAGAGGATAAGGTAAAAGTTAATTATCCCCACCAAAAATAAAAACTATAATTACTTAAACATTACGCCCTTCCTGTTATCTATAGTATAAACCTTGGTGGCTATTTTACATATCTGTGCACCAAGATTCATTACTTTTTTTCCACACTAAATGCAGCATCCTAGAGCCTTCCAGTTTACCTTTCAAATGCTTACGAAAGAAGGACATAATACCCAAGTACAGGTGTAAACTCAGTCGGGTATTTACTGCATGATTTTGTCCCATGTCAGAGATGTATGTAATCCAATGGCTGTGACTACTTGCAGCGGATTGTGTGGGAGTCGGCCCCCTCCGTGGTCCTTGGCTGCACCTCATTGCTTGCTGCAGCCGGAATTGTCTTACTACCGGAGACCAAAGACACCGCACTGAATGACACTGTCGTCTCCCTAGAAACATCTGGCCTTGTTAAGTATGTCACTTCATCTGCTTGTCTTCAAATTAGAAAGCATATTCAAGGAAGCATCAAAATAACTTGTGACTTCACCTGTAATTATGCATTATTCGGCATGTATTATGTTGAAATTGAATACCATGAACTTACAGCAGGGTATAATTTAATCTATCTGTCTATCTATTGCCAGACGCCTCAATCCCGTAAGGGGTGGCTACAAACAAATCGCCTCCATGCCTCCCTGTCCTCTGCCATTTCACCGCCCTCCCCCTAGCTCACACACCCTACTTTCATAAACTAGACATCAAGGAATGTTACTCTTCTTCAACCAGGATAAAGGAGCCGGGCAGGGATGAGATGAACTTCACTGCAATACACACTACAACAAACAGTGGAAGGCCCGACCCATGAACGTAATATACAAACCCCACAAGAGAACCACCAGCTTGCCTGCCGGTGTTAGGCTTGTAAAGTTTATTTCAGGTATTGGTTTTAGATATATTTGAGTGCCAATGTCCTAAAACTCTTTCCAATATATAGTGCAGCGATTTTGAAAGGCCGGATTTTTTCTCATGTAGGAGGTTGAAGTGTTTTTCGTATTCTTTTTTTTTTTTCTCATAGGAGGTTGACATGGCATCAGAGGACATTAAAGATCAGATATATGTTCATCACATTTGCCAAGCAGTGCATTATGGGGATTGTGCCAACACTGAGCATATCAAGAAGAGATGGATTCCCTCCAGTATGCTTAATACTGAAGAGAAATTGCCCCTAAAGTTTCTGTCTTACTTGGCTGGTGTAAAGAGTGGTTTTGGTACCGTTAAAGCCAGGCAGAAGAGCTGCCTATTCATGCAAGCAGTCGCCAGCGCTCCCATTTGCTAACAAGAGGACAGCGAAGAGCAGCAGAGGGGCACCTTCAGCCTGCAGTCCACCGAGTTCACATTTAGATGAGCCTGGGGCCAAACCAACAATAAAATAGGGAGTGAGGGAACCAGATTAATCATTCCTCAAGGGTACGTGCAATAAGAACCAGGGATGTGTTACGTAGTTAGCAAACCATCCAGTTCCTTTCGGTCGTCAGCTCAGAGCCTGCAGGTAGTATGATGATGCTGCCAGGAGGGCCTGTCATTGAATCTGGAGAATAGACTTCCTTGCATTTTTCCTTTTTTTTTTTTTTTTTTTTCAGTAAACGATCTCTGTAATAAAATCCAGAGGGAGTGGAGTTAAAATCCTAAGGGTTTTGTCAGATGGAAAGATGGCCAGTGGCATGGGTTTCGCAAAAGTGGCTTAATTTGGAACCAGTTAGCATGGAAAGATTATTTGACAGTCTAACCACAAGTTTTTCTGGTATGATGATTTAAGATTTTATTTCCTCTCTGTGACTGACTGTTAAGTCACTTGATGTACCAAGATCAAGGCTGTATTTGGCCTCCTGTATTGCGAGAACATAACTTTTTAAACACACTTAGCGACAGGTGTAATCCTGATGTGGTGGTATGGTCTGGAGCTTCGGGTAGTCAGATCACTTGCTTGTACGTCTTCCAGTTCTAATACAGGTCAGTCGCTCCCTGGTTTGGACATTTAAGAGGGCGCAGTATTTCACCTTAATATGTTCGCACGTGTTCGTCTCCTGTTAAAGTTCCCTGATAACACACACACACACACACACACACACACACACACACACACACACACACACACACACACACACACACACACACACACACACACACACACACACACACACACTCTCCAACACAGCTTCCACATGCACTTTCCATCTTACACTCCAAATGCATTCCACACTTACACCCATCCATGTTGCGTTGGATAGGGGGCAGCTCACTTCCCCCAGTATCAAAGTGGTTCGTTCGTTCGTTTAAAGTTTTCTGCACTTGTAGTGCAGGCCGGGCCATCTATTAGCCCCGTCAATGTGGGAAGGCTTGTATAGCAACAGGGAATATATGGCATGTGCACTGCGGTGCCCCAAGGGCTTAGCGGCACACTGCGTTTTTCTGCTGATTTTTTTTTTTTTTTTTTTTTTTGGGGGGGGGGTTGGCTATTGAGGAGGTGGGGCGGTTTGTGCCACTTCTAAGAGGGTGCGAGTTGGTGCAGTGGCGATGATGTCGGCGGCAGCCTTGTGGAGCATGCACAGGAGAATAGGATGATTTGGGGATCTTAGGATGTCGGGGTTAGGGTAGGGGGGTTTGACCCGAAGACGAGATGTGTTCCTCGACTCTGCAGATCGGTCGCCCTTCAGGATTCGTAAAAATTGGCTGTGTACCCATATCAGGCATGTGTAAGCCGGGAACTGCAGTACATACCCATAGATATGGCTTTAGGGTATGATTAAGTGATTGATGATGTTTCCTGTGCCAGATTATCGACAAAGTTCAAAGTTACTCGTTTGACTTAGAAATTAACCATTTTTTGTATCACTCGTATTCATAACAGATGGGTTTAGGAAATAAAAGTCATTCCCATTCTTTCAAAAATGACTGGAGATAATTTTATGTATTACAAAAATATGACGGAAATAATGATTAATATTACGAAAATGCGACGAAAACATTTTTATGACGAATGAGTAACACACCCACATTAAAGGCTTACTTAATGTGTTTGATCAGAAAATGTTAACTCTAGAATAACGCCATAATCTCAAGTCAGCAAAATCCTGATAATTAAATGACAGCACCTGCGAATCTTGTCACCATCCGCATTATTAATTCAAGAACTCCATTTGTTGTATGGTTTTTACTTACGGTCTTGAAAGCAGTAATTTCGCACTGAATATTCTGTTTTTTTAATCAGCAAGGATTTCGAGATAAACTCAGGGTAAATTAAATCAATCCTCCTTCAACACCATCATTATCGTTATCATTGGCTTAGTGTCACTTATTCAGCGGCTTAGAACATGAAAATTGTACATAGACTGGAACATTTTCATATTTCGGTTTTTCTTTTTCTTTTATCTGGCTCTGGGCATAGGTTTAACAGCCAGTTCCCTGAGGCCCTGAAGTCCTACGTACCACACATTTTTCACACATCACCACTCCGGCGATGACAACCACCGTCCATACTGAACACATTTCTCATTCCGAACTGGTGTACTGGTATTAAAGGGTATTTCTACGGCATGTCGGTGGATCTTATGGTAAATCAGTAGAGTCTGTTTTAACTAAATTCAGCTCCTTAAACTGTTCCCTGCCTAATAGATCGAACTCGCGTCCACTGGGAGAGGTGGCTCAATCGGTAAAGAGGCGGCCTGAAGTCCTAACGGACCCAGGTTCGAATCCTGGCTATGGCAGGGAACAGTTTAAGGATTTGAATTTCATTAAATCAGGTTTTACTGATCTGACCCGCCGACATGTCGTAAAAATACCCCCGTTAATATCAGTACACCAGTCCTGTATGAGAAGCCAAAGCATGTGTTCAATGTGGACGGTGGGTGTTGGCGCCGAAGTGGTGACATGTGGAGGTGTATGGTATGTAGGAGGACTGCTGGGCCTTGATAACAGGCTGTGAAGCCTATGCCCAGAGTCGGACACATAAAAAAAAAAAAAAAAAAAAAAAAAAACTCTCTACTCGCAGCTCTCAGCAGCGGTGGATCAGGGGACGGACAGCGGTCGAAGGGAGACAAAAGTAATGCTACCTGAAGTTTTCTTGGAATGTTTCACTTTAGTCACAGTAGCTCCCTTTTCTGACCTGTGAGCCCAGTGCCATTGCTTCACTTCAGACATACGCTGGTTGAGAGGTGGTAACCCTGTAACCTTGAGCACAGTTACCTGCTCTTCAGAATCACTAAATTTGAGGGGGGATGGGAATCTCTGGTAGATGTCAGAAACAACCTTTTTATATTTATCATTGATCAAAGTTTATTATCCAGTGCCGTAGGTGGCTGTGTTGGGGTTACACCCTGTTAGCTCGTGCATTGGCAAGAGGGATGGATGGTAGTGTTCATGCTTTGCTGTAATATAGGCAATATCTGTTTGTACACAATTTCTTACAAAGGACCCCATGATCACGGTTAATTCAAGTTACTCTCCACTGCAATATTAAACCAAAAAGAGCAAGCATATTAGTAGTGTAACCACCAGTTCTTATCTTAATGGTTACACCTGTTAAGGCGACATTGGTGTATGCCTTCCCTGCCATGATATTATCTCCAAAAATGCAAGGTTATGTCCTTGTTGTACTCTGCCACAGTCAGGGTCGAGGCCTTGCCTGCCATGACCAGTTTGTGATCATGAGAACAGTATACGAGGAATTTTGCTCATGTAGCTCTTTATCGTTTAAATGGTTCTGTTTCATCTTGTTGACGGTAACTCAGGCTGGCTTTCTGAGCTGATAAAGAACTTTTCAGAAACAGCTGTTGAATCCTGCTGAATTTTATAATCAATCGTCTCCTTACACGTTGGTGGAATACTCCTGATATCAGTCAGAGATTAGAGAGAGGTCTTTCAGCCAAGTAGTTACTAATGGATCAGATCCCTTACGATGCCATTGATAGGGCAATGCAGACCCCTTATGACGCTGAAGAAATTAATTACTGTAAATGAGGTGCCACCATTACATGCAGTTACTTTCACAACCAAGTTATTATTTAAACTCGATCTCTTAGTGCCTTGCCTAACGCTAACACCAACATGAAGCATAGATGGTGGATTTGCCGGTACTTCATTTACAACGTGGTTCAAGTTCAGGTTTCAGCAATTAGCCAGATCAGTGAGGCATGCATAAACAGTTTCTTGATAAATCACAACAAGATCTCTCACTTCGACACGCTTCCCTTTGGTTGTGAACGGGACCATCTGCCTGTTAGCTGTTTTGCGGAAGCCCTCTGATCGTGAGGACACAAGACAACCGTCTGATGTTGCTCCGTTTCTGTTACCCCATGATTGGCGTACTTACCTGCAGTCTATCCGGTAACAGTGCTCTGGGTGTGTGATGCGGCGACGGTACGATTATTGCAGTGAACACAAATTCTCAACACCTTTATTATTATTATTATTATTATTATTATTATTATTATTATTGTTGTTGTTGTTGTTGTTGTTGTTGTTGTTACTGTTGCTGTTGTTGATTCTTTTTTAGCTAAATATTTACCTGATCACCTTTGCCCATCTCTTTCGGGCCAAGTATCAAAACAGAGGCAGAAGACATCAACTGTACATAGAGCTCCCATTATTATAGGCTCATTAAGTCCCTGCAGATCTCCAAATTTTTGTGGTGTATTTCGTATTGTGCAACTTACTGGGATGCATTTTGTGGCGACTTGATACGGTAGTAAATAATAAGGTCTGTTATTTTTACATACATAGTGTTTTAAGTATTTTGTACATACGTGATGTGCAGTTAGTTTTGTCACTTTTAGAACTTTTTATAGTAGCTGAGAAATAAAATCTCTATCTCTCATACTTACTGTAGTGTCACTGGGGAGTTTTGTCCCTATAGCTAGCATTTTTTTTGTAATTCTGATTTTAGCATTGTTTAAGTTATTGATGTATTATTCTCTGAGTCACAGCAACTGAATCTGGGTATTGTATGGCAGCAGCCAAGTGTGCTAGACATAGTGCTTCGATATTATGATAAAAGATTCGCAAGCAGTGAAACCTGGAAAAAGACCACGCTGGCAGGTGTGAGGTAACAGGCCCTCTGACCTATTTTGATAGTTGTTGTAGCCTCATCTGAATTTAAACCCGGTGGACTCCAGGCTGAAACTGTCTTCAATATGTAGTCTACCATCCTTCTTTCGGGGGACGGAGAGAGAGGTGAGAGTCATTTGTAAAGCCAAATAACGGAGCTGCTTGGTTTGAGTTGTGCCACCTGTTTAGAACAATAAAACGGATAATAAACCTAAATACCCTACTGACCCGAGAGGAAGTGAATGAAGGGAATGGGCAAGGGTCCATGTGAGTGTGTCTGAACATGGCTGAAGGAACCTGTAGTATTTTAGAACACAGGGGCTTCACTTGACTAAATAAATTCGTCTTGTGTCAGCCAGAATGAAGTACACAGATAAGGACCTGCTCTTGGAAGGGATGAAGGTTACATTTGGCTATTGATTGATTTATTACATCTAAATATATGTTTAAATACACCGTTCAGTTTCTACAATCAGTGAAATGGTAATCAAGATGTTGCTGTTTCTGACAATATTATATGGTGCTGATGATCATGAGTTCAGGAGATAAGGCTTGACTCTTGACCAGGGCAGGAGGCGCCACAAAAGGAAGGCAAGAAGGTCATATCATCCAGTGCACTACTGAGTTTGAAAGGCTTGTCCCAGGAAAGTAAGAGGTGGCAACTCCATGATGGTCCTTGAGGGAAAGTGACTCACAGCATCACCCGAAAGTAATCCTTCACATGTTTGCAGTACACTAACACTTGTCTAGGAGGAAAAAGGAAGAAATTAGCAAACAAAAAAAAAGAAAAAGAATCAAAGGCTGAGAAAGTTGAACAGAAGAAAAGCAAAATCAAGATCCGTTCCTTGTGAGCTGGTTGTACAGATTGCTTATAAAGAATGAACGTCAATGGTAGAGAAACATGATGAAGACTGTTTTAGGCCTAACCAGCTGTGTACATGGAAGACTGAGGGTACCAGTTAACTCTAGCATTAAAGAGTTGGACAGAAAAGCGGTGAAAATGAATAGCAAGATTGATACTGTTTGCACGTTGTAGTAGGGATGGGATGCAAAAAGAGCAGTGACCAGAGGAGTATGCCTAGTCATGAGAGAGAGAGAGAGAGAGAGAGAGAGAGAGAGAGAGAGAGAGGGGCTAAAGGGAGCCAGCGAGAGGAAAAGAACTTATTTCCGAGATGAGAACCCTTTGACTCCACTCTCTGTAGAATGACAATAAATGGCGACCCTCCCCCCCTCACAGGAGAGCCGTACTCCACATAAGGAGAAATAAAACCCTTGTATTAAGCCAGAAAATGAGTGAGGGTAAAGAAAGCACGGAGTCGGTACAGCACACCTAACCTCCGTGAAGCAGATTTTGTAAGAGAAGTCATGTGATATTTCCACGACAGATCATGAGAAAAAGAAACGCCAAGAGTACGGAAGAGATGGAGAACAACCACGCACTGTGTTCTTGGAGGTAGTGGATCGTAATGTGGAAGACGGGCGAGTCGAAAGATGGACGAATTGAGTTTTTGAGACATTAAAAAGAACGAGATATTTTTATTCCCAATCAGAAATAATACACAAGTTAGAAGTCAAGAGTATCAGTGTGTCGTTCTGTATATATATTGTAGTGACTTGCGATGGACACCGTGGAAAAAAGGTGGAGGAGTGAAAGGTGGAGCTAGAGGGGAGAAATCGACAAACACAAAGATAAAACATGGATAAGGGACTGGAGGGAGATATAGGTTACATATATGTGGTCATTATGCCCACTGATAAACGTAGACGAAGGAATTAATAGTGCTGTGTAAATATGTAAGTTTTGTTTGTAATCATTATCTTCTTATAATAATTCATTAGAAGGTTACTGTAATTTTGTACTTTTAAAATAAACTATTTTTTCTTACTGCACGGCATGCTGTAAATATTCCTCCGTGCTACTACTTAAAGCAACGAAGCAATGTGGGTGGGATATGCGTATCGTGGACAAGTGAGGCGGGATCAGAATTTAGGAGAAAGGTCAGTTAACTTGGTATAAAGCATTCGTGACAGCCAGGTCAGAACCATAGAAAGTGAAAAAATATTACTATTAATAATTTATGATATAATTAATTGTTTAATGTTACAATTCAGTTTAATAATAACCTTTCTATCAGTAAAATATTTAAAAGAATACCTTACAAAAAATCAAGGCAACTGCACAGTTCATACAAGTCTTTTACATTGCTTCGAAGTGCTGGAGAAGGATGCCTTCATGTGGTGGCATTGATACAGCCCAAAGGATCATTGTCCGGTTGTACAAACGTCCCTTAACTCACAAAAATGAGAATGGTGGACTGCAAATGAACAACGTAAGTCTTCCGTTCACTGGGCTCACGCTTCAGTTGAGCCTGAGCCCACAACAAAAACACTGCCTCGAAATTGTCATAACCTAATGAAATCTTCGTAATCAGATCCTCAATATTCAAGCGGGCTTCTGAAGAGACTCATCTGAAACACGAGCACAGTGGACTGCACGTTGAAGTTGACACCATTCTGCAGCTCACCATCCTCCTTTCGGGGGATAGCGAGGAATTTGAGACGAGTGCATAACCATGCAGTGGAGCAGCCTAGATAATATCAGTGCCACCACGTCAACATATCCCTCTCCAGCACCCTCCCCAGAAGTGTAAAAGGATTATTGAACGTGAGTTAATTATTTTATCATTCGTTTCTATTCTTAAGTTAGTATTAGGGTATATCCAAACACACCGCTATTTAGAAAAGGCACTTTATTATTGTCTCCTAAATTGAGCACAGAGCAGACAGTCTGTGCCTACACACTCTACCAAAAGCTTACAAAATGGTTTACAAGCTAAATTGTACTCCTATACCTGTATTTTGCCATGCACGCGTGAAGTGTTTGTTTTGGCGAGCCTGGACATTCGACACTACCAAGTTATCTAATTTTTTTTAACTAGTCAAACATAATCAGGACCCGGATTCACAGACAAACGATCAATTGCGCGACATAACTCGTTTATATTTGCAAGAAGGCGTAAGCTGCCTTCACGGATCTAAGAATGCATATGATAGAGGGATTGTGAGTGTCTGAGAATATATGCAATTGGTGTGAAATAATTAGATGTTTTATGAATACGTTTCAGCGTGCAAGGACGGTACCGCACACTTGGAAAATGAGGATTCTTTTTTTTTTATGTTGGATAGATATGAATGTGTCGTTTCCACAGGCATTCAATATATTTATGGGTGGCATTAAAAAAATAGGCAGAGGATGTTGGAGTGACCCCAGTGAGAGAAGATATAGTGTGAAAATTACCTGTTGTTGAAGGTGCTATCCTAATTAGTGAAGATGATTGGATATTACAAGGTTTGGTGGGATATGTTTGGAAGTGTGTGTAAGAAACAGAAATTGAAAGTGAATGTAGCAAAGGGCAAAGTTGTGGTGTTTTGAGAGGAATGAAGTAGCGGCGTCAGGAAATGAAGAACGCGAGCTTTTTCAAATATTTAGATGTAATGAGCAAGGATGGGAGTTGATAAAATGAACTGCAAGAAAGGCTACAGCAGGGAAGAAAAGTTGCAGGTACACTGAGGGACTTGATAATGAACAGGAAGGTGTGTAGGAAGTGAAGAAATTGCTGCATGAGAGAAAAATGATCCCCACACTAACAGATGGAAATGAGGCTTGAATTTAGCTGGAAGGAAACAAATCAAGATTGTAAGGAGTGGAAATAACTTATCAGAGAGGAGCTTGTGGAGTTACGAGGACAGACAGACAGACAAATGAGGAAGTGTTTTGGTGTTGGTGTTCTGAAAAGTGTTAGGAAGAGAGACCTGAGATGGTGTGGCCATGTAGAGAGAAGGAAGAATGAGAAAATGACAGAGAGAGATATATGACTGAAGTGGAAGGAGCGAGGGAAGGGGGAGACCGAGGATAAGGTTGAAGGCTGGCGTGGAGAGGTATGTGAATGAAAGTGGCGGGGGAAAGGGTGATGTGGAGGCGATCTGTTCATGGCCACTCACACCGAGGGTAAGACATGTAGCCATAAATAGGAAGGATATGGACAGCACATAAACTTCCCATGTCTTTCGTTCCTCTTGTTGACGTATAGTTACAAAGGGAAAATTATATGTTTTGCTTTACAGGAAGGTCTAAGAATGGAGAAGATAAAATATTTCAGCGTGTCTCTCTTCAAAGAAAAAAAAAAAAGAGAGGGAACTGAAAATATGTCTCTTCGTGAATCCGAAATCCTATGTATTCAAACTAAAAGAAGGTAGAGACTTAGAGGATACAATGGCTATTTTTGTATAGTTCTTTCACCTTAACTTGGCCCAGATTTTCGACTTTATGAAGCTTTATTCACATATCTCCGTTGCGGAAAATTACAGTGATAAGGCTTTACATCCTTGCCATTGCACTTCTTCGTGACTGGCACCATGTTTTCGGTGGTGATCTAGTGTTACAACTTAGCATTCATGACAGAGATGGTAATTTTAGATCGTTAGATTCAAAAACAAAAAGTAAGGTACACAGCCATCAGGTTCGATTGCAGTACCTGACTGTCTAAGATACACGGTACAATACTTACTGGCTGAGTGATTAGGAGCTGTAAACAGGGTAAAACTCAGAATAACTAACTCTTCAACCTGTTAGTATTCAGTGTTTTAAATCTTAAGTCAAACAACCTTAAAATTACAAGGCTGCGCTTAGTTATAATATATGGTTGTATAGGAGGATCAACGCATTTTCCTTAGCGATTTATTTGCGTAGTAACTTGACAGACCCTTTTATAACTGACTGAAACTATGGCAGTACTGAACAGATATTACTCAGATATTACCAACACACACGACAGTACTACGATGTAATCTGCAAGATAAATCGCTGAAGAAATGGTACTAGCCTCCTACATGAGCGACAACATACTGTATCCGTTTTTATTATGCAAGTTAACGCTTACAATTTTTCGAAAAAGCTAGTTAAAAGGCAAAATGTAGAGACAATTTTTACTACTGCCCTCAGCCATAGAATATTTTGTATTTAAAAAGGCATACATGAGTTATCCCATACGAAGCTTAATAAGGCAAGATTTTTTCAAGCATTAGAGTGTCCCTGAACAACTACAGGCTGTAAGGGCTAGAGAAGGCTTCGTAACATCTTTCCCTGGCAACTTATTTTTCGTATATTTCACCTGGTCGGTCTCAAACATATTATTTTTATCAATTTCATATCGAAGAACTGTGCATCTGTACAAGGGCATAGCAAGGTGTATTAAGGTCCTTCCACACGATCACTGGGCACCTGAAGTGTAAAAGGCTTAGGGAAATGATCACGTAGCCTGGATGAACTGAGTCACCATCCCTTTTGCTCCGCTCTTTATGACATGTTTCGTCACCATGCCTGGAAACTGGTGAGGAACGTGCCTGGAAAACACAGGTGCCCCTTGACTGTCTGGAAGGACCTTTGGGGAAAATAACTGCTGAGGAATAGATGGTAAGGAGTCTCCTGAGCCAGCGAGAATGACCAGGTGTTTAGCACTTGGGGTATACGATCTAACTGTAGACTATCGTAACAAGGTCATTGGGCGAGTTCCATAAGGCCGCTAGCGATTGAGAGCATAAGGCAGTTGAGAGCAATCCAAGAGCTTTAACACCTTCAGTACGATGACGTCTTTGCTAACTACTTGTGATCCACCTGTACAGTTACGCAGCCAATCACTGTACCACGATCAGGTATACGTTGCCTCACCTTCCCACATACCTGTAGGCATGACACCCCATCACCACTGCTGGCCTGGAGGGAAGAGACAACCCCTTGGCACTCGGGCAAATAGCAGCTTTTTATCTCAACCAAAACACATTCAGTAGAGACAGCATGACGGAAGAAACCTGTACTGCCACTGTCTGATGACCTGGTGTTCGATCCCCGGCATAGTATAGGTAGACTGAATGTGTTTTTTTCCGTGGCCCTAGAGGTTTCTTTCACTGACATCTTATTTGTTTTTATCTCCTCATGGTTTCATTCAGCTTAGTATAGGCCTTTCCCACTGAAAGGCCTAGAAATGCTCTCCTTAACCCCCATTAGTGCTCAGTTCAGGAAGGGTCTGTCGTGCTGAAGGTGCTAAAACGTTGCGCTATATATGCAAGGCTACTTCTTGGTTCATGCTGATGCCACTCGCTACGTTTCCTGAAGCCAGTCTGGACCCCACGCAAGAGATTGAGTCCTTCAAGCCGGTGATGTCTCGTTTATTGTAAGCTCCACATGATTTAATTCAGCGTAGGATAGACTTTTCGAACTGGGGAGGGTTAGTTATACCTCACACAAATCCCTTCAGTACCAAAGAATTTTCCTAAACTGAATAATTGATCATCAGGAAATAGCATGGATAAACAAGACAAAAAATGCGTCACGGGATTCAAAGTATTAATGCCTCACTACGATTACTTTTTCTTCTATGTTATCGGTGTTGCCGCCTGACTGTTATATTTAGCGTAAAGTAGACGTAACACAGTGAAGTGCTTAATGGATAATACTGTTGCACTACCTGGCACTGTAACTCACGGTCCTAGCACCCTAATTATCTTCCCACCTCACCTTCCTCGCTCCATCCAGGTAGGGACTGAGTAGGGGGGGGTCTTAGGTACGGATTGGGGAGGGGGTCCGTACGCCCCCTCCCCCTATTTTCGGCAAACCAGTAACTCACAAAAAAAGAGCAGTGTCATCGCAATAAATGTGTTAAATGTTATCATACAATCAATTCAATGAAAAGAAAGAACTGATAATAAACTTTGCTGAATCAGGCAGAGTCAGAGTGAATTCAGGGTTATGACAATTCTGCTAGGAATCTGCTCCCCCCTCTCCATTTTCCACAGGGCTAGATCCTGCACTACTATCATACCTCAAATATTTTTGTCGTGCCTACCGTCTCTAGGAGCCACACACACACACACACACACACACACACACACACACACACACACACACACACACACACACACACACACACACACACACACACACACACACACACACACACACACCACTGTTAACGCTAAGCGATGGCACAAAAGCATACGTGACATATTACTACAAAGGTTTTCACTGCTTTCATTAGATTACACGCTTCGGCAAAATTTTTATAAACGTATCAGTGACTGCTTTAAAAGATCCTAGTGAAATTTTGGAAAAGCTGGAACATAATGACAGGATTGAGCAAAGTGGTTGAAGATGCCGCGATACCACCAATGACTCGTTATTGGTTTCATTATGCGATGTGTGCACTTACGTTTGTGTCTGATAGGACTATGGAGGCTAGAAATGGTAATATCACTCTAATCTAGCAACACTTAATCCCTCACACCGCTCACAGTGTGGTGTGGGGCTTAGGCACACTTGATCTCTGATGGTACTTCTGCATCTATTCTTTTTTGTGTGAGGATGACAGTAACGTCGCGAGAGAGGCCACAATGTAACTTTTGAATTCGTCACACTCACTTGGCTACAGCACAGCCCCACAGTCCATCAGAACACCCAGAGCTCCTAACTTCCCTACCCAGCATCATATCCTTACAATTATAATTATCGCGGTAAACTCGTACTTGCAAATACATGGTCCAATAAACAATACCCTCTTGTAAACTATATACAATACAATGTGATGTCTTACTCAAAGCAATTCCTAAGACCTAACTAGTACTTGCAGCATCAACGTTTAGTAACTTCCACCATAAATCTATCTATCTATCTATCTATCTATTGCCAGACGCCTCAATCCCGTACGGGGTGGCCACAAACAAATCGCCTTCACGTCGCCCTGTTCCCCGCCATTTCACTGCCCTGCTCCCAACTCTCACACCCCCTCTCTCATATACCTCTCCACTCCATCCCTCCATCTCATCCTTGGCCTCCCCCTCCCTCTCCCCTCCTCCATCTCACTCACATACACACTCCTCGTCAGTCTCTCACCCTCCATCCTTTCCACATGGCCAAACCACCTCAGTGTGTTCCTCCTAACGCTTCCTATCACATCCACATCCACACCACAACGCTCCTTTATATCCTCATCTGTCAGCCTGTCTCTCCATGTGACTCCACAGGCTCCTCTTAAATAACTCATTTCTACTGCTCTCACTCTTGACTTGTGTCCTTCCAACAACGTCCAAGCTTCGCTTCCATACGTTAGAGTTGGTATCACAATCCATGACAGTATTGTGATAAATTAACTGTATTTAAGTACTCTGCTGCCATGACGTGATAATCCGTCCTATACACAAGATTCCAAGGCTTCAGATGCCACTATTTAACTGTTGCCCCTTTTTTTTTTAATCAGTCCTCGGGGTAACGAAGGAAATAATGCTGCAGGGTATTTCTTCGGCTGTGTTAATAGGCGACTTGAAAAAGGGATAAATTGGCAACCTGACTGCCCCTCTCCCTATACTGGCGTAGGGATGTTGATTCTCCCCCCCCCCTCACTTCAATACATCGTGGTTGACAAGCCCAGTACACTTCTTGGTTTAGCAGGTTACATCGTGGCCTGCGAGCACCGATTCCGCTAAGCGTCAGCGTTGACACCCTCAGGACGGGGACTATTTTTTAGTTTATTATTACAATTTACAGACGAATTTATTAAACTCTGGGAGACTTCGATTCGATGGGGTAGATGTAACAATGATATGCCTCTTCACTACTACAAGTCCTGAGTCGAATAAAATAGTCGGAAGATAGCAAAAATTCACTACAATAAGTCATCGGTTTGAAGCGCCAATTTGTCGAATTTCGTTCACGCCCTATGTGCTGTTATTGTTGCTGCTTAACCTCCGTTAGTCTGGTAGGGCTGACCTGTCGATCTAAGTCAAATAACTGCTTCTGTGGGGCTGTCCTACAGGTACAGTGCGTTCAGGAGAAACGATACACATCTCATTTCAGTGTACTATGGTATCCATTGGTGGTAAGATTTGGAACTAATTCCCTCACTTGTTGGCGCATTGACACCCAGTGCACCAGGCAGTAAGTGAAACAGTTCCACATCTCACCAACAGTAGACTCTACAGTAAATAATATTAGCAGATGTGTATCGTTTCTCCTGAACGCAACTGTACATACACCGTTTAGGGATTCGGTATTCCCTTGCGGTAGACAGCGCCTCTCCAGGGTCGGACCAACGTTCTTCCCCACAGCGAAGAACAGGGAAATATGAGAAGGTTTGGTTCCTGGGTGTATACCACAGCTGCTTCGTTCCACTCAGGGTGCACAGCACCATCATGTGTGGGCTCCTCGCCAGCACCTTTCCCTGTGTGCAGTACTGAAAACATGGTTATGATTATCACTTATTAGTCCACTTTACCGCTGCCATTAACTGAACAAACCATTTCAGTGCGATGCTTTCAGAGCTTACAGTGGCAGAAGTCTTTTATCACTTATCAAACCAGAAATACTCCTTGCTTACACACAAACTTCTTACCTCACCACAACAAACCTCTGTTAAAAGTATTGTGCTATCGTACTAAAGAAAAGCAATAAATACTATGTCCGCTAACAGTACTAGAAGCAATAATATCAGAAACGAATATATACTTATAATAGTTCCTTCAGCATCTAAATACGTAATACTGGGAATAATACAATATTTTACATTATATGACAGCCGTGGCCATCACTAAGAGCTTAATGTTACCTTTGCAGAAGCTCACTTTACCATAACCTCTCTTCAACATTTTAAATCCAACTCACACCATCTGTCTAGTGGCGAATGGCTGGTTCGGCTTCGGCCACTACTTATTTATTTACGTTTTCTTTTTCAATGTAACCTCTGCTTTTCTCATCTTACAGCTTTTTCTCGGTACTGTCACCCCTTTCCCTCATTTTTCTCTTCCTTTTTCTTTTTTTATTCAGTAACAAAGAAAGAAGTTAGACAAGTAGGTCAAAGGAACGATAGTTGAAAAGTGCCGTATTCTAAATGGGATAGAAGGCTCCAAAAACACCCCTTCTTCAGCGATATGTTTTGCGTGTTAAACCTTCATCGCTTGTATGTTAATTATACCACTTTAAACATCCATATAATATTCATCAGTGACATGCAAGAGGATAGTGATGAGCAGTGTGCAGAATAAAACGCTCAGGAATAGGTGTTAGGAAATTTCAA
The DNA here is from genome assembly GCF_032717465.1 of Coenobita brevimanus. Taxonomy (NCBI): domain Eukaryota; kingdom Metazoa; phylum Arthropoda; class Malacostraca; order Decapoda; family Coenobitidae; genus Coenobita; species Coenobita brevimanus. The sequence continues at coordinate 4,506,581 of NC_137024.1, read as the reverse complement.
AAGCCACTCAGAATACGATCCACATCTTTTTCCTACAGCCCCCACTCCTCTCCCTTCATCTAAACCTCAGACATCCAACTCGCCACGACCATCACTGCAGTTCCCACATAGGCACTACTTTAATGTGAGCAAAATGGGAGTAACTTTCAGCATTAATCTAACCACTTGTACATTAAGCTTATATACGCAAGTTTGATCAAATTTTAACCCTTTCGCTAGGATGGCATCTTTTAAAACTAAATTCTTGTTAATGTTAGACGATTTTACTTGCTTAGAAGGGCATCCTGGTATACTGAAGGGGTTATCTGTTAATGCCTCAAACTGCTATAGTGGGATAGGGCGTGCAACCTAGTATAATATTTGCACTAGATGCTCGAAGGAATAAGCAAGGCCCTAATTTTTTATGGTCTTTTGTGAAACACCTGTATATGTTAGATGTAATTAGCCTGCGTCCCACATTACAAAGAACTTTCACCAACGATTGAGAAAGGCCAGACAGTAGAAGAAATCCACGTGGTTCAGGAGCTATCGCAATAAATAAATAAATAAATAATCTTGGGGCCTGTTCACACCTTCGTCCACACCAGTTTGATAATAACCCTTCTAGTGTCTTCCCTTTGCCTACTGCCTCATGAGGAGAATTTTAAACATATTTAAGATAAATTCCATGTTGTAATTTGGATTCATTTTTGCAAGAAGAATGAGACAAAAAAAATCTGCAATCTCCTTTTTCGTGTACTTCTATTATTATTATTATTATTATTATTATTATTATTATTATTATTTTCCTCGCACCTCTGATTAACTTTTGCAGAAACAGCAGATGACACAGGAAGATTCTACTCTCCCCTCCTATGGAAAACGAAACTTTAATACGAAAGGCAATCGATCGTAAATTTGTTTCAAAATCCAGCCCCATAGCCTCGAAGTTCATAGAGTAGCACCAAGCCCGGAATTCCCTCCTTTATCAGCTTTAGAAACTGACCCCAAACGGTACACAGTCATTTTGCTAAGCGGTAAAGAGTTAATAATATTTACATCTGACCTCTCTAGCTCGAAGAGTGAAGATTATTGAGTAAAATCGTCTGGTGTCAGTAAGAATTATAAGAAAGACGTCATCATAGCGAAAGGGTTAATTATGAAAGAGGAATTTGCTATGTTGTACAAGATTCCCAGAAAGAGATCAAATGCTAAGCTCGCTCCATCCAAAAGCTAAGCCACTTTAATTAACATCATATTTCAGCACGTAATAGCACACTTGTTTTCACTGTCTTTGTTTTGCTGTATTTAACCCCTTCACTCCTATGACCTATGTTTGTTACCTTAGACGCTCTTGTTTAGCTTAGGAGAGACTTTTGCATCTAGAGGAGTTAGATAAAATCACCACTAACCCCTTCAGTACGACGCTTCTTTCCCGAACTGAACACAATCGTCTAATAGAATACACAATACGTCATGAGACTGAAGTGGTTTGGCGTTATTCATTCCTCGGACCTCAGGCGGAATTGTATAAGTTTGTAATAATCAAATACAGAGCAATTAATAGTAGTTTGCATGGTCGGTATTTTCGTCAGCTTAGAAAGCTTCTCAGTTCCTCTCTCTTACCGATTTATTTCTGTATGTGGCACGTGGATATTCTCTTGATTAATTTATGGGAAACTGTCGATATTAGAATTAAATATCCAAGAGAATACTTAGTTCCTCTTCCTTACCGATTTATTTCGTATGTGACGCGCGGATTTTCTTGTATTTAGGTCGATATTAGAACTGTAGAATTATGCAAGAGAATAAACTGTAATATGCTAAATAAACTGCTGAGGAAGAGGTGTTAGAATGCGTCTTAAACTCACGAGACCGACCCTATGGCTGTTTAAGAAATATATTATCAACAACAATAACATTCACACAACAAAGCAACTGAAAAACATACGAACATTATAAACTCAAGGACAAAGCAAAATGAATAGGCCACAGCGAGAATATACATACACGTCACAGCTTGGCCACATAATCCTTCAGGAAAAAATATATATGTGCCACGATAATACTGCAAATATAAACTGCAAACAATCTCTCAGAGAATATATATACATGTCTGCTAGATCGTACTGTGGAAATAAACTGCTAATGTACTTCCAACAAGGCACGAACAAAGTATACCTGGGAAATTATTCTCTTGAACAGTGTATTCATAAGCTTTACCTGTCAGTCCTCTTCCTTTTGCAATATAAACAAATCAGCAGCGTTCTTGTAATATTCATTCGTCTCTACACTCCACATCTTTGACAAAACGTTTTCTCTAAGTCCTTAATACACAAAAGTTTATTAAATACACAAAATTTATATATACAATAATAACTTCCAGTAATATTCTGTTCATATCTTTTAGTCCATTTCATTGGCTATAATTTTTTTTCCACACTTCAGATTTACCGACATGAAAAATCCATTACCGCTCTCACATCACTGAAAGACACCAAAGCGGCTTGGTCCATTCCACAAACATCCATTATAGTTATTATAAGGCATGTCACAGTCGCAGAGATACGTATTCAAAGCTCAGAATCACAGATGTTTTCCACTCTGGCTTCAACCCTTTAGCTGCGATATGCTAACGTCACACGATTTGATTCATCACAGGGAAGGACACGAAAAAAAAAATCCCGATCATTTTGGCTCATAAGAACTTAGTATGTTATTCCAGCTACAGCCAGACGATTTGCTTGAGCTCACAAACACACACTACAGCCCTGAGGATTGATAAGGCGTGTCCGTAATCACACATTTCGACACTCGGTCCTAATAAGGCAGTTTCTCATGACTCAAAATGAAAAATTACGAGTGTGACCAGCTATTCAACTACCAAATCTTGTTCATTTTCAGTGTATCCAAATTTACAGAAAAATCGAGAACTCCTTTTATATTTTCATTTATTTTTTTACGTCACTTCAGTTATGTCTTCAAGTACAGTAGCAGAAAAATAATATTCAGTCGAAACCAACTCTGTTTAGAGAATCACATATTTACGTCCTTCTCTCTTTTAGGTGTATTTAACTATAAGTGAGAAAGCAATGAACACAAAATATCCATCTTTCTCGGCGTCACTTTGTGGTTTCAAGACATTTATAACAAAAGAGGGAGTCGAACTGATACGGAGCAGAACAAAATATCTTTTCATAGCTACACACATACTTCCATTCGTCTTGTAGGTGCCTTCCTCTCTTCCAAGTGTATTTCGAACATAACAGAGCACAGAGCAACACTTTCGTTCCGTGTATTCAAGCCATGTTGTAACCAAAGATGAACATGCAGCGTAGAGCCAAAACTGATTATCTTTTCACAGTAACAGGTCTATAATTCCATCCGTCACAGATGCGCTTCACCCAAACCTTATAAAGCACAAAGCAACATCTACTTCACCGTTCTTTGGTCTCAAGGCAAGATGGTACCGAAGAGGGTATGAAGCCGCAACAAGTTTTATTTATAACTAAGCATAAAGCAATCTTCTGTCTCTGTGTCACTCACTGGTATTAAGGCATGGTATAGCCGAAGAGGAGAAAGTCTAGCAGATATGTCCTAAGGAAGCGGAGCCTGTCGTCAGCTGAGAGGCGGCGTAAATAGCGTCTGTGGTGCTTGCTGCCGTGGAAGGGTCTGTCCGGGGCGGGAAACCTGGTACTGTACTCCCTCGCGCCAAGCCAGTGCAGTGTGGCGTTGACCTCCTCTCGCAAATTCTCGTACTTCCCGATAGCGTCGTACTGAAGCAAAAACACGACTGAGGTTGGAGGGGAGAGGAAAAACTGTCCTGTTGTGGGTTTTGTAGATTTGTATTGTACCTCCTGACTATGGTGAAATATAGAAAGGAAACTGATGGCTGACAGTGGATTCTGATAAGATGGGTTAACTGTTGTAATTATACTTTAAGATTCGTATGCTTCCAGGTAACACTGTATGAGAGAGAGAGAGAGACAGACAGACAGACAGACAGACAGAGACAGACAGACAGACAGAGATTTCCCCCATATCCAACCCATTTATGTACCCTTCCGTCCATCAACGTACCATTATTTATCTCCTTCATCCATCCATCAGCCTATCTGTTATTCTATCTGACTGTCTGTCTATCTATCTATCTATCTATCTATCTATCTGACAAATATTCCAGCACAAAGTTTTTTTTTCCACAAAGATTTACCTACAAACTCACGAGAGACTTATCTCACCAAAACTCAAACTCAGAATTACATAAACTTAACCAAACTAACCAATACTTACCCAAACTATACTGAAATGAAATAAAAAAAATACCTCGAAACTGTGGGGATGCCGAACTCCTTCCAAAACTGTACACACTGCCCGTGGTTAAACACAAGTCTCTTAATTTCAAAACCTACCTTACCCACAGACTCACGACAAAGGGATCCTACAATTTGACAACATAGGCGTGCTGGGCGCTGGGCTGGCTGATGTAACATAGTCAGTTCCTCAGTAACTCATCATTTCCAGGAGGCTCCGGCAAAACTGGTTGAGAATGAAGGTTGATTTAGAGAATAAGAATCTAGTTTAAGCCAGAGGAGCACTGAGAATCGTGATAACTGACCTGATTCCCAGTGCAAAGGTCAACTACATGTCCCTTTCTGCCACTCACCTATATTACAGGTATATGAGGCGAACAATTTGACAACAACCTCCTGTGTTCGTGATTTTGCACAGATAAATTACCTGTTTCTCAAAGGTGTTCCTCAACCTGCCAGTAATTGTGTCCCTCAGTCTCCCTCCACCGGGCCTTTCATCTGTTTCGCTCAGCCTATCTGTCTACCTGCCTCAGATACAAGGAATACCTGTCTCTGCCTGCTTGCTCACCTGTACAGCACAAGGGGCACACAGCTCCACTACGGGCCTCCAGTGCTCGTTCCTCTGTGCAAAGGTCCAGGTGCCGTTCACAGGCGTCACCCACTGCACAAACTCAGAGAAGGTGACGTTCTGGCCCTCACCTGTCACCTAGGAGGGAAGAAGAAGATATAAGTGATTAGGGGTAAATGTGCGGCCATACCATAGCAGCCTTCCTTACACCTGGGGATATAGTTACTTGGGCCCTATTACTTTTTACCACCTCAGTCTCGCGATATGTTTTACTGACTCCTTCTTGCTGCCTTCAGACGATTTTATTTATCCTGGAGGCTTCTCGAACTAAGGGGATTAGATGTAGCCTTCATTAACCCCTTCACAGCGAGTGTCCCTCTCTTAGGCTGCATGAAATCGTCTGCAGATAGGAAACATATCTAAAAATACTGTATCGCAAGGGGTCTCTCCTAGGCTGAAGAAAATCCTATGGCTGAATAAAATAAACGTCAACGTACTGAAGAGGCCAGAGGGGACTTTCTAATCACTTTCACTACATGAGGTCTTCTATCTACTGTGTCTATAGCCCGACGCCCTAATCCCGCAAAGGGTGGCCCCGACAAAACGCCCGCAAGTCGCTCTGTCACCCACCATTTGACTGCCCTCCCCCCAGCTCACTCCCCCCTCCCTCATATACCTCTCAACTCCATCCCTAAGGTGTGTCCCCCACGAAGGCAACTAACCCCCGTCTTGGTGATATTAAAGTCTGTTATTTTCTACAGGTTCCTTTCCCTATCTTTCTTACCTTCCTAAATAACATATTCTGTATTTACTACCTCTTACCTCCCAGTCAAACTTTTCAGCTACCATCTTTTATACCTTCAAAGACTTCCCCTCCTTAAATCTTACCATCTTCCACGGCTTCTCTCCTCCCTGTCTCATCTCCTCCACTTGTGTAGGCTTAATCTCCAGTTCCTCATTTCCTTACCCTCTTGACCATCTTCACTTCCTTCCTTCCTAGTTCACCTTGCCTTCCATCTCCCCACGTCTTTTATCACATAATCTTCCGTATCTGCATCGCTCCCTCCTTCACTTTGCCTTTTCCCTCTTTAGCCTCCTCCCTCCTTCCTTCCTTCCTTCCCTCCCTTACCTTGCCTCTGACCATCTTCTCCACCTCCTGGCCAACCTCCTTGTGGAAATCGAAGGTGCTTTCCACATCCTCGCTCTCCAGTTTGTCCCTGTACGCAGACACAAGGCGCTCGAGGGGGTGGCGCACGAAGATGAACTTTTTGTATGTTCTCAGCATCTCCTCTTTTTTCTCTTCTGCGGGGGAAGGAGAGAGAGGAGGCGGTGATGGAGGAAGAGAGAAAAGAGAAAAAGACTTGGTGATGGAGGAAGAAAGAAGAGTAGACTTGGTAATGGAGAGGAGGGAGGGGAAACAACTGACTGAAGGAGGGAGTAGGAAAGATAAAGACAGAGGAAGGCAGAAAAGAATACGACTCGTTGATTATCATGGAGAGAGGAAAGAAAGCTTGAAAAAATGTTCAGTGAAAAGTAGAAGTGATCCAAGAAACTGCAGAAATAGTAACTTTTCGTAGGTCGTTAAGTGTCCCTCTTTCTCTATGCCAGTGGTTCAAACTCGGGGTGAATGACAACACTAGGATAACCGAGATTTTTCACTGGGGTACTTGCGTAAAGGGTACACTGCAAAAGAATGGGGAAAATACAAACAATACATTTATAGGGTATGTATGAATATGATACAGGTTTGGATAAAGATGATCTAACCCTCTTCTATGTGGTGTTTGATCTCAGATTTGTTTTCTGTGACTTATCCCATCCTTCTTTCCAATATCCAGTCCTGTATAACCCCATGGGGAATCAAGGCGCCTGAAACTACGCGACTCCATTTAGATATGTAAGGCGAAGACTGTAAATATATTGTATTTTTTACATATCAGCATACTTATTAATTGGTGTCTTGGGAGTTACTGCTTTCCGTGTAGCTGTAAAAACATATCCAAGTGAGAAGTTAAATCTGTTTTCAAAAATCAAAAATTTTCCTCAATAATACGATCGTAGTAGGGGATCGTAGTATTTCTCATTCAATCAAGTGGGGGTGAGGTCATTATGAAGGTGGCTATTGGGAAAAAAGCAAATTTCCCGAAAATTTCAGAAACCACTGTTCTGTCATGGAGGGAGAGAGTTTAGATAACACGGGAATGGGCGTCTGTTTCAATATATCTCCATATTTTGCCGACATGACATTCACCAAAGTTAATGACTATTAATAAGTACTAAGACATCTTTTTTGAATTATGGTTTACGAAATCATGCCATTTAATGAGATTCTTCATGATACCTTTAGAATTTACCCCCAGTCTGTCGGTAAACTTGTGTAAATAAATGCATACGAGTAAACTTATATAGACAAATTACGAACTTGTGAATTAATAGAGCCATGGAGCCTACTTACGCGTGTACTTGTATGACGCGAGGGTGGGTAGGTTGGGGCCGTGTACGATGGTTCTGGAGAGGGTGGTCACGTCCTCCTCGTCATCCAGTATCCCAGACAGCCAGAACCACAGCCGCTTCCACGACGTGCACGCAACCTGTGGGGCAGAGAAGGGTGGTGAGAAATGGAGGGAAAAAAAGACACAGGGAGGAAAGGGAGAAAGCTGGAGGAAAGAGAGGATTGAGAAACGGAAGCGTCACTGATCACTTCTGAAAAGGCTTGATTCTGTGTGTCTGGGGGATGATCAGAAAACGACCAGCCGTCTAGGAAGGATGGAAAGGAGATTTTTATGCAAAAGAAGAAGGAACCAAAGCTAGAAGCCCGCTATAACTGTTCCCTCCCAGTAAAAATACGATAGACAGCCAAATTCAAGATCCGTTCATTTCGAGATGCTTGGACACATTGCGCTTAGAAAGCTGGAGGTCAAAGGTAGAAGGAAATACAGACAGGGGAAGACAGTTCCAGAGCTGACCTGTTGCTTACATGAAGGACTGGGAGTATCAATTAACTCTTGCATTAGAGAGCTGGACAAAAAAGGGGTGAGAGTTTGCTGCTAGACGGGTGCTGCGCGCCCACCATAATGAAGGAGGGATGCAGACAGACAATTAAGAAGAGCAGTGACCAATAAAGCAGCGAAAGAAAAGAAATAAAAATGCATCAATGCGGCAAAGACAATGAGGTTAAAGGGAGTCAGTTAGAGGAGAAGAGTTGATAGCTGAAGAGACGCAGCCTTTGACCCCACTCTGTTTAAAAGCACTGTGTTTGGGAAGCCAGCCCCCTCCCCCTACATACACACGCATACATTCCAGTTGTACTCCACATAGAGGGAAATCAGATCCCTGTCCAAAGTCAATAACTCTGCAGCGGTAAATAAGGCGCAGGTGTTGCAAGGGACGTAATGTGAACATTCCGCGACAGATCTAGAGAGAATGCAACCCCAAGGATATTGAAAGAGGATGAAGGACCGAGCTGTAAATTGTTGAATATTCGAGGATACTCCTGAGAAAATTTTCGACGGCCCGAAAGATGTAGGAACTGAGTTTTGGATGAATTAAAAACAACAGGGTTTCTATTACCTACATCAGAAATATGAGCCAAGTCAGAAATTAGGTAGTCCATAACCTCATTCCGTGATCGGGGCAACAACTGCTGTGACGGACGTTGTGAGAAGCGGATGGAGAGGTGAGGGGTGGAGTCGTCTACATATAAATGGATAGGGTTAGATGTACTGGTCAGACGGTCAGTGATGAAAAAATGAAGGAAGAGAGTTGGTGACAGGACAGAACCCTGAAGAACACCACAACAGACAGCTGGAAAACAATGACACTTCTACAACTGCATCTATATGTCGACCAGAGAGGAAGCCAGAAATGAAGGTACTGTACACACAGAACTCCCCCGCCACTACAGACACTCTCTAACCACCATCACTTCGACCCATTTACTATCACCACACTCCACACCACCACACATTCATCTATATACCACCACTGACCATAGACTAAATGCATACACTCTTAAATTCTCATTTTAAACAGACAAAACATTTCTTATTCTATACTGTGAAGTCGTCCGTCCATTTCATTCCTCCATCTGGCGCGCATTACAAACGCCATTTTGCACTGTTAATGTCGCTATCTGCGCTACGTGACTAGAGACGCGTCAGATTTCGACACACCATCGTACTCCAGTCTCTTCCGGGTAATTATTCCTTGTATCTTTGTTCTCTCATTTATAACTCTTGATTGGTTTTAGTTTCAGCCTAACTGAGGTACAAATAAGGGGAAACTGGCCATAGTGTGCCTGTTGCTTCTCGTGATCTGCTTTGGAAAGTTTATGATACGTCTTTAACAAAAACAGCTTGGCAGTGATTAGGTGTGCTGAACTGACCCCGTGATTTCTGTAACTTCACTAAACTCCTGACTTTGTACAGATGCTTTATTTGTGCCTGCGTGGAGTACAGCGCTCACGTGTTGTGTGTGTGTGTGTGTGTGTGTGTGTGTGTAGGGGGGGAGGCGAAGGGGAAGCAGGACTCACCATATGCAACACGTCTAAACACAGAGGACTCAAAAGCCTTCCATCAACTCTCATCTTACTCTTCATTTCCTCCAGCCTCCCTTTTCCACACGCATTTCCCCCTCTCTGTTCTGTCACTACTATTTTGATCATTACTCTTTTGAACATTATCCTGCATTCCTCTCCAGTCACAGCACCGTCTAACTAACATTTCAAGCTTTTACTGTCCAACTTTCTAAGAGTTAAATGGTACCCTTAGTCTGTTACATATACAGTTGGTCAGCTGTAGAAATGTCCCTCCTTAAACTGTCTTCCACACTGCCGATGATTCTCAGTCTTTTAAATGTCATATCCTAGTACACTGAAAGGCACTGATCTTGAATTTGGTTTTTATTTTTTTTTATTTATTTATTTTTTTTTTGAAAGAGAAAAGCGTTCCCAATAGTCAGCATTATGTTCTCTCTCTCTCTCTCTCTCATAAAACACCCTCACCCTCATTCTCACCCCTCACCTTTGTCACCCTCACCCTCTGGCCCACCTTCACATTCACCTTCACCCTCACCCTCACCCTCACTCTTACCCCCACTTGTGTCACCCTCTCAGCCCCACCTTCCCACATACCTTGGGGACAAAACAGAAGAGCGCCTGGTGCCTCTTGTCAACCAGGATGTGCTTGAAGATGGTTGTGTCGAGCTGCTGGGTGAGGTTGAGTGTGTCGCAGGCCTCACTCACCCGCCTCACCCTCACCTCCTGAAGGCGCTCCCAGTCCACCTCCTCTTGTGGGTCCTGGGGGTACTGGAGGAGAAAAGGAGATTGGTGTTAAGGCTTCACGTGGTACGGGAGACAATGGAAAGGTAACACGGATGATTTGTGTGCGCAGAACAGGATTATTTTTACTAAATTAAGGGCAGGTTGACAGAGATTACACCTGCAGTATATATATCTATCTATCTCCTTACATACATACATATATACATACATACGACATAAAAAAAAACATACTTATATAGATTAAGTGGATTTGTTACTGAGTCAATCCCTGTCCAACTAAGGTGTCTCCCGCCTAATTAAATACTTTGAATCCAGGTGTCACGAGCAGGTCTTACAAACAAATCAGGGAAGGAGAAAGTGTGCGATGGTTCAAGGCATGTAGGAATGATTGGAAGGTACGAAACAGGGTAGAGTCCAAGGCTTATCGTCTCATTAACTCTCCGCCTTTCACTGACTTCCTTCAACCTCTCTATTCGCCGCAGTGCTGCATCTTTATCCCTCTACTGTAGCTGTTTCTGTGATCCCTGCTCTTCTGAATTCTCTGTCTGCATCCCTCTACGATTTCAGCAGCCGCGCGGTAACCGTTTAGCAATATTCTCTCACGCCTTTCCTAACTCTCTAACGCCAGAGTTTACCGATACTCTCAGTGCATTTTGTTTGCATCTCATCAAGTCTGGAACTGTTTTTCTCGCCGTATTTCCCTCTGTGTATAACCTCCAGTCTTTTAAACACAGTGTCAAACATCTCGAAAATGAACGGATCTAGAATGTGGCTTTCTTTTGTTAAATTTTTCCTATAAAGACCAACCTTTTTTGCAGGTTTCTAGTCCTTGGTTCTTTCTTCTTTGCATTTAAAGAATAACTGTACTGTATGTGTGGATAACAAGTATATACTGCTTTGAGGGCCCGGGTGTAGGTGGGTGAGTGTGTTATATTGCGTTTCCTAACTGATGCGTCGCCTCCTGGGAGAGAGAGAGAGAGAGAGAGTGGTTAAGTGAGTGTGTGGAGGAGGGGGATTGGGGTGAAAGAGGGAAGCGAGAGAAAAGTATGAAGGAATGGACGTATAAGAAAAAATATGAGGGGAGAGAGGTGGATGAGTATCGTGTGTGTGTGGGTGTGTGTGTGTGTGTGTGAGCGCGGGGGGGGGGGTAGGGGAACGAGTGTAGAGCGGCCAGAACGCGAAGAAGTTAGAAGAGCTGGGAATGTAAGAGAAAAAACGGAGAGAGTGGTATGTGAAACTCATAGGGCGAAAAATAATTACCGTGAGACAGAGGTGAGTGGAAAGGTGAGTCGAATTAGTAACTCACCTGCTACGGACAGCGGGATGTATAAAGAGTAATATGAAGTGTTAGCTCCGGGCGATTTTATTCAGAGCAGTCTTAGTTAACCCCACTGTGCTTCATTTATTTACTCTTGTTCCCCCTCCCCCTCCAAAGACTTTATTGAGCAAAGAAAGAGCCCACTGTAGCCAATGGGTTTGCTACGCTTTTCATTATTCTGCTTTATTACTGTGACGTTTTTATTGCTTTTTTTCCGACTGTCAGACACTTTTCTTCAGCTTGATGTTGATCTCTCGTCGTGTGTGGGTTTCCATTTATCCCTTACAGTACGACGGCGACTTTTATTCTTCCTACTGCCACAAGATTTTAGTGAACTTACATTTCCCCCCCCCCAAAAAAAAAAAAAATGGTGCGTGTTTTTTTTTTCTCTCTCTTCCTTCTTGGTGTTCTCATTCTTCTTGCAAACACCAAGTGCTACGCCTTCAAGTTTTTTTTTTTTCTGGGTCAACTGGCCTGAAATTTAGCATCTGTGAACTATTGCCATGAAAGATTGTTCTCCCAAATATGGTCAAGGGCTGTGCGAGGATGTGGCAAAGTAGCATGCATCAACGGCAACACCGCAAACTGTAGCCATTGGTGGAGGCCGTAGGATGTGCCAAGTGATACATTTATGATTACTGTTACTAAGAATTAGGGAAGGATATACAGACTAGGACGTCCACTACAAACCAGTTTCTGCTTGGCATTTTGATAACGGAAACTGTGGCATTATCAATTAGAATAATATTATCACTCACCCTCAAAGTGGAGGGTGGTGAGGGAGGCAGGGGAGGCGGGAGGGAAGGAGGCTGGAGAGGTACCGAGGGTTAGGTGTGTGAAGCGACGTCAAGTTATGTGTGTCTCGGGGAGAGTGTTGGGAAAATCAGTTTAAGCTTCGTAATCTCATAGCGCCTTTAAACACTTCCGATGGCAAATATCCATGCTGCTTTAAGGATAAAATTGGAAATGCTCTGGTGTGATGTTCATAATCAGGTTTTGAAGTTTCGAGCCGTCTCGAGCTTTGTCTTTGAAAACACCGTGTAATTAACAAAAATTCAAGCCCAGAGGTGTTTACTATGTGTCAACAAACTGGAATAACCATGCTATCTCACTGTGGCAAGGGGAGGCTTTTTCAGTTGGTTTCAAGAGGACTAAAATTCAGTGACAAATTCGAAGCCTACACTCACTGCAAACACCTATGGGTTTGAAATTCTTTAATTTACACAGTTTTCACATTTAAAAAGACGGGGATAGAGCCATCAAAAGACGTGTACGGAACCATCACATGCCAAAACAATCACCCCAGTACTGGCACGTGTTCTGTTTGGCTTCGAACAAGGCTACGGTACAGGGTAAGTTCGATTCATATGTTGCTTCTACCTCGCTCTATTTGTACCCACGAGAGACAAAGGATCCTGTGTTTAGCCCTGTGATTCCCAAAGCGCCATATCCTTAGTGTGCTGCGAAAATCTGCTGAAAATGCAGCTCTGTGCCATTGAACTACAGTAAATTTTCACCGTTCCTAATGTAGGGTGACTGATTAAGAAAAATTTGTGGTGCACGTTAATGTAATAAACCTCATATAAAAACTTTCCTTCTTCAGACAGAATTAATGCTTTGGCGAAAAAAGATGAGGCTCTGGAAAGTGAAAATCGGCAGCTTAGCTACAGTATGTTTCCAACAGACTCTTGATGCAAATAACAAAGGCAGTGTTCCACCGATACGGTATGTAGGCAGCTTGGAAATCTAAAAGAGAAAACTAACAATGCTTTCCAAATATAGCCTACATGTTGAAAATTACGACTGGCTGAGAAATCCATTCTTTCCTGGTGTGTTAAACTGCAACCGTCTCAGTCATACAGGAACGAACAAATAATCATGATCGAGGTCTAAAACCTGATTACATACAACAGAAGTGTCACTTGAAATATTCCACCTCTAATCTCTACCGCTTAACTGTATGAACTGGGTTTCTTAACCTCCCTAACATTAAGAGGAGGACAGTGCCAAGCCTGATAAGTGCTGAAGAAGAATGTGAGTGTGTTTGTCCAGTGTTCCTGCAAATACGGTATACGGCGAATATACTCGTACAACTCCTGTCTCGCTAATCAGGTACGTTTGTATTTTAATAATGTAATTAACGTATTTCCAAAGTTTACAGTTCTGTTTATTTATTTATTGTATATATATATATATATATATATATATATATATATATATATGTTAGTGACTCGACGACCTCAGGACTTGTGGGTGGATGGAGATGAGTGGCCGGAATGAGCTGGGATGGAGGTTGGTGAGAGTCCTGCGGGAGGAATTACAGCCGGTGAATATGAAACTAACTAGAAGAGTGTGTTAGTGAGGTGGAGGGGGACGAAGGGGAGGGAGAGACCAAGGATGAGATGGAGGGATGGAGTGCAGAGATATATGAAGGAGGGGTGTGTGAGTTAGAGGAAAGACAACCAAATGGGAGAGGACATGGAGACATGGAGGCCATTTTTTCTGGCCACTCCTGACGGGAATTAGGCGTCTGGGTATAAACTAATATATAGACAGAACGCTGTTGGTCGTCCTTTTTACAATATCCATCACATCAAAGCAAAAGTGGGTGGACTGGGAAGAAAGGAATGTGCAGAATGGGCTGGGATGGTGTGGGTCATGGGGTGTGCTGGAGTAGTAAGTGAAGATGGATGTTATGAGTATGTGAAGGCTGGTAAGGTGCATGTCAGGGATTGGAGGGCGGGTGAGGTGGGGGGGGGCAAAAACTGGGTGGGGTGGGTGGAATGGGATACGATGATAGTGAGTGGATGGACAAAGAGAAAGAAGCACACCAAGTGAAGATGGGCGTTCTGGCATTGGTGGTGGAGAGGTGTGTCAGAGAAGTTTGATGAGGAGGTAAGAGAAGAGGAAAGGATGAGTGGAGGGAAGTACGTTGGGCTGGCTGGGATAATGGTGCATCGTAAAGTAAGGCAGAGGTAATACACCCTGTGAAGTTGGGCTTTGTAGAGGAGTAAGTGTGGGGTTGGAGTTGGTTCATTTTAAAACCTTCCCAGCAACAACAAAGCAAGTTCCCGCCGCTCGTGCATGCATGGTGTCTTACGGAGAGAGAGAGAGAGAGAGAGTAGAAAAGTGTGGAGAGAAAAAGAGAAAAGTTAGGCCTGTCAGGTTGAAGTTTGATGACCTGTGATTGATGTGTGACCTGATACACGCCACCTCTCTCTCTCTCTCTCTCTCTCTCTCTCTCTCTCTCTCTCTCTCTCTCTCTCTCTCTCTCTCTCTCTCTCTCTCTCTCTCATCCCCGTGACGTCAGTGGGGGTAACAATCGAAGGTGCTATTGTAATCCCCTCCTTCCTGGTCTCCCTCCCCTCCCCACCACCCCCTCCCTACTCTTCCTCCTCCCCCCAAACCCCCCCTTTATATCATCTTCCTGACGCACTGACTGTTCCTCCATCTCCTTCTCTTCCTTCTTTCCTCCTCCTCCTTCTCTTCTTCCTCCTCCTTCTCTTCCTGCATCTCCTTCTCTTTCTTCTTTTCTCCTTCCTTCTGCCTCCTCCTCCTCCTCCTCCTCCTCCTCCTCCTCCTCCTCCTCCTCCTCCTCCTCCTCCTCCTCCTTGGCCGCCCAACTCCTTCCTTGGGTAATGTTGTCATGGTTATTTCTAGAATGGATTAATTTAGCTTCCCCCTCTTCCCCCTCTCCCCCCTCCCTCTCCCTCCCCTCTTTCCTTACCCCTCTCACTCCTCCCTCTCCCTTCCCTCTTTCCTTTCCCCTCTCCCTCTTCCCCGTCCCTCCCCTCTTCCTTTCTTTACCACACGAACCCTAATGTCCCTCCCTTTCCCCTCACCCATACTACTTTCTTACCCTTCAGTCTCCTGGTCCTTTGCTCCTCCACCCCCTCCCCTCGTATTACCTGGCCCTCCCCTCACCCCCCTACCCTCCCCTCATCCCTTGCCCCCTTACCCCCTGCCCTCTCCCCTCACCTCTACCCCTTCCCTCGCCTCTATCCCCTCCCTCATCTATCCCCCTCTCTTCACTTCCACCCTCTCCTCTCACATCTACCCCCTCCCCATCTCCTCACCTCTACCCCCTCCCCATCCCATCATCCCTACCCCCTCCCCATCCCCTCACCTCTACCCCCGCCCCATCCCATCATCCCTACCACTTCCCCAACTCCTCACCCCTACCCCCTCCCCATCCCATCACCCCCACCCCCTCCTCATCCCATTACCTATACCCCCTCCCCATCCCCTCACCCCTACCCCCTCCCCATCCCCTCATCTCTACCCCCTCCCCATCCCATCACCTCTATCCTCTCCCCATCCCCTCACCTCCACCCCCTCCCCATCCCCTCACCTCCACACCCCTCCCCATCCCCTCACCCCTACCCCCTCCCTATCCCCTCATCCCTAC
Source organism: Coenobita brevimanus (assembly GCF_032717465.1). NCBI lineage: Eukaryota > Metazoa > Arthropoda > Malacostraca > Decapoda > Coenobitidae > Coenobita > Coenobita brevimanus. The sequence goes on along the minus strand of NC_137024.1, from coordinate 4,490,714 downwards.
CCCCTTCCCATCCCATCACCCCCACCCACTCCCCCTCCCCTCACCTCTACCCCCTCCCCATCCCATCATCCCTACCCCTTCCCCATCTCCTCACCCCTACCCCCTCCCCATCTCCTCACCCCTACCCCCTCCCCATCCCATCACCCCTACCCCCTCCCCATCCCATCACCCCTACCCCCTCCCCATCCCATCACCCCTACTCCCTCCCCATCCCATCACCCCTACCCCCTCCCCATCCCATCACCCCCACCCCCTCCCCATCCCATCACCTCCTACCACCTCCCCATCCCCTCACCCCTCCCCCCTCCCCATCCCTTCATCTCTACCCCCTCCCCATCCCCTCACCTCCACACCCCTCCCCATCCCCTCACCTCCACACCCCTCCCCATCCCCTCACCCCTACCCCCTCCCCATCCCCTCACCCCTTCCCCCTCCCCATCCCATCACCCCACCCCCTCCTCATCCCATTACCTCTACCCCCTCCCCATCCCCTCACCCCTATCCCCTCCCCATCCCCTCACCCCCACCCCCTCCCTATCCCCTCATCCCTACCCCCTTCCCATCCCATCACCCCCACCCACTCCCCCTCCCCTCACCCCTACCCCCTCCCCATCCCCTCACCCCTTCACCCTCCCCATCCCATCACCTTTACCCCTTCCCCTCCCCTCACTTCACCTCCCTTCCCCTCACGCCTACCCCCTCCCTATCCCCTCACCCCTACCCCCTCCCCATCCCCTCATCTCTACCCCCTCCCCATCCCATCACCTCTATCCTCTCCCCATCCCCTCACCTCCACCCCCTCCCCATCCCATCACCTCCACACCCTCCCCATCCCCTCACCCCTTGCCCGTACCTATCCCCTCATCCCTACCCCCTTCCCATCCCATCACCCCCACCCACTCCCCCTCCCCTCACCCCTACCCCCTCCCCATCCCCTCACCCCAACCCCTTCCCCATCTCCTCACCCCTACCCCCTCCCCATCTCCTCACCCCTACCCCCTCCCCATCCCATCACCCCTACCCCCTCCCCATCCCATCACCCCTACCCCCTCCCCATCCCCTCACCCCTACTCCCTCCCCATCCCATCACCCCTACCCCCTCCCCATCCCATCACCCCCACCCCCTCCCCATCCCATCTCCTCCTAGGCCCTCCCCCTCCCCTCACCCCTACCCCCTCCCCATCCCTTCATCTCTACCCCCTCCCCATCCCCTCACCTCCAAACCCCTCCCCATCCCCTCACCTCCACACCCCTCCCCATCCCCTCACCCCTACCCCCTCCCCATCCCCTCATCCCTACCCCCTTCCCATCCCATCACCCCCACCCCCTCCTCATCCCATTACCTCTACCCCCTCCCCATCCCCTCACCCCTATCCCCTCCCCATCCCCTCACCCCCACCCCCTCCCCATCCCATCACCTCCTACCCCCTCCCCATCTCCTCACCTCTACCCCGTCGCTTCACCTGCCTTCCCCTCACCCCTACCCCCTCCCCATCCCCTCACCCCTTCCCCCTCCCCATCCCATCACCTTTACCCCTTCCCCTCCCCTCACTTCACCTCCCTTCCCCTCACCCCTACCCCCTCCCTATCCCCTCACCCCCAACCCCTCCCCATCCCCTCACCCCAACCCCACCCCTCCCCCACCCCTCATTTCCTACCCAGTGTTATGGTTTTCATCGATTTGTGGTGTCACGAAATGTCTACATGGCCCCTCACACACACACACACACATACACACACACACACACACACACCTCCCTCTTTCCTATGCTGCCTCTGTCGCTCTTTTCCTTTCTCTCCTCTAATTCTTTCTTTGTTTCTCTCTTTCTTCGTCTCTCCAATGCCTCTTATTTCTCCTCTCTCTCTCTCTCTCTCTCTCTCTCTCTCTCTAGCTTCCTGTCTTCCTCCCTGTCTAATGACCCTCTTCGTCACTTCACCTAAGTATCCCCTTAACCTTTCTCTTCACCTCGACTACCTCACTCCTACACGCACACGTTCCCATACCCACATACATACGCACATACATACATAAATACATACATACATACATACACACATACATAAAATAAAAATAGTTACATACCACAAAGAACACACACACACACACGCTTACTGGATGTGGCGCCGGTGTGTGGGTGGAGGTGAAGGCAAGGCACCGTCTGTGTGTGGTGGTGCGGTAGAGACTCACCACACGCACTGTAAGGACGCGCCACACTGCACCACACTGCACCACACCACACCATGACACACCACACCACATCATACTTCGCCACACCTCACCACACTGCACCACACCACACCACACCATTATACATAACACTACACCATACCACTACACATAACACCATATCATACCACTCCACACAACACCACACCATACCACTTCAAACAATACAACACTACTTCATCCCACACCACCACACCATAATCATACCATACACAACCACACCACATCACACCCCTCCACACCACACCAAGCCAAACCATACAGTCCTAACGGACCCAGGTTCGAATCCCGGCTGGGGCAGGGAACAGTTTAAGGATTTGAATTTCATTAAATCAGGTTTTACTGATCTACCAGAAGACCCGCCGACATGTCGTAAAAATACCCCCGCTAATACCAATACACTAGTCCTGTATGAGACAGCCCTAGCATGTATTCAATATGGACGGTGGGTGTTAGCGCCGAAGTGGTGACATGTAGAGGTGTATGGTATGTAGGAGGACTGCTGGGCCTTGATAGCAGGCTGTGAAGCCTACGCCCAGAGTCGGACACATAAAAAAAAAAAAAAAATACGAAATCTCTCCACACCACACCGTATCATGTCATCCCACACAGAGCCACACGACACACACACACACACACACACACACACACACACACACCTCAATCTTCACACGAGGCGGACCGAGATAATAGGTTCCGGGGGGACCTAACCCACCCAAACAAGTCTACTGGGAGAGTCTTTTTCCCAGTTAATAAAATGCCATAGTCGGTTCCTCAAAGGTCTGTGAGTCCATCTGATGACCTCTCCATGCAAAGGTCAGTGTAGGTCAAAGTTCCCAGTACCTCCTTGAGCTTTTGTGGGTCGAGTTAGGTCATTCATCTCTCTCTCCTTAGGTCAGGCACATGAGGTCTGTAACGCACGCTTGTGGTCTGTGAGAGGTGGTGCGGCCTAGGGTGTGTGGAGGGTGTGGTTAGACTACTACACTTCAGACCTTTCCTTCAGTGTTTGCAATCAGCCCGGGAGCCACTCTGCCATGACCTGTGACGTCTCTCTCTCTCTCTCTCTCTCTCTCTCTCTCTCACACACACACACACACACACACACACACACACACACACACACTGCTCCCTTGAAACCACTCACAGGCAGTACTTTCAGACAGAAGAAAAAAAAATCAGAAAACAGCCTCTATACAATTTCTTAGAACAAAACTGAACCGCACAACACCAAACTGGACCACACCTTAAATAATATAAACACAGATAAGCTTCACAAAACACTTATCTAAGACCTGGGAGTAATTACAGAAGCAGATCACCGACATTAAAAGATAAATAAACTTCCAGCCAAAGATTAAATGAATGTGAGAGGCACTTAATTCATCGCTTCAGCTCAAGATTAATCTCACGCTTGGAAATTAATGTTGCATCATCCCTCTCAACAAAACACACACACACACACACACACACACACACACACACACACACACAGCCACCTAACATTACAGTGTCTCAATAACATCCATCCTCCTGCATCCAACACTACATTTCACAAACATAAACACAGACACCCGGCCACCACAGCCACCCTAAACCTCCAGCCCAACAACATCCATCATGAACCACCACAACACCTCAAGACCTCAGAATCTACCCTACCTAGAGAGACAGAGCACACCTAATTAAACTATGATGCAGCCACCACCCTTCCCTGCTACCAGTCCAAAATAGAACTCACAAATAATCCACTATGCCCACACCACAACGCACTTATTCAGTGTATATTCCACACAATCACAACACAGGCCTTCAACACAGCCTCGGTAACACATCTCTGGGAACGAGTGGTTGAAGTGGCCGGTTTCCTTGCAGTCCACTTGATTTATGTCCAGATGAGACTGAGGTTGCAAAAAGACACACACTGACAAGCCATTATCTATATGTTCATCCTTCACTGCATCCAAGACCTGACCATTCGCTTTCTCTCAGTGGAAGTATGTGAGTATTAAACCCCAACCAATCCTCAGACTTAAACCCTTCTGAACCTCATTGATTGGAGTGTCTAAGCCCACTAGATCACCAGGCGTCCATTTACTGACTATAATGTTACCACCCAACGCGTAAAATAGTTTCATAGGATACAGGAAACCATTTGGCTTGTACCTCAGTGCACTCCCCGACCCACCAAATCGCTCATGACAAAATCAACTTCATCCGCCTCTCCTCATTCATTCATCTACTTCATCTTATCCTCCTCCTGACGCTTCTCCGCCTTTTATCTTCATTCATCTACCTCTCCATGCTTATTCATCCATATTATTCATCCACTTCACCACATTTTTCATCCTTGTCTTATCTTCACTATTCATCTGCCTCTCCATGCTTATTCATCTACATTATTCATCCACTTCACCTTTTTCATCCTTGCCTCACCTGAATCTGGTCAATCTGCTCCTCATCCTGCTGCTTCTCCTCCTTCGTTCTTAAGATGCACTGGAGGAAGGGGGGGCGTGGGTATTGCAGCCCTGGGGGGGAAGGAGAGAGGTAATTAGAGAGAGAGAGACAGACTGACAGACGACACACACACACTGCGGTCCTTGCTAGATGGTGAAGGGATTTATGCTCTACAGTTTATAATTAGAGCGGCAGTGAGAGAGAGAGAGAGTAGCTACAGATCACACAGACCTTACAAGAAGTATTAGGAAATCTGGCCTTACTCCTCCACGCCGGGACAGTCACCACCACCACCTCATCCCCCACACAGGATAATGATCATTGTTCAGGTATCAAAATATATAATAATTTCTACACTAAAAAAAATAAGTACATATGTAGGGTAAGAGTAGTACTTCACCGAGTGTCTGGTACAAAATGATCCCTTAGCACAAGTGTAAATCAGCCACAGTGTAGGTCAATACGGTATTCACATGAACCTGGCCCAAAATTGCCGTCTCTCCATCATGAACGCTGAGTCGTAGGAATAGGTTAGCACTGGAGTATAGCCCTAGTCACGAAGAAGTGCTATGAGGAATGTAGAGGCCTAGTATCGTCCTTTCCTGCCTCTGAGCTACGTGAAATAAGCTGCAAGAAGACAAAACTCTGGGCCAAGTGATAATAAAAATGGAATAGAATTTAATATTAATGAAAGACGTAAGCTCTGCGGAGACCTGAGAAGAGAATAGCACAGTGAAGCGAAGAAACTTGAGGACATACGAAGAGACAGACAGACATGCAGACAGATCAAGAGGTACACACACACACACACACACACACACACACACACACACACACACACACACACACACAAAACCTCCCAGAGACAGACAAACATGCAGACAGATTAAGAGGCACTCACACACACACACACACACACACACACACACACACACACAAAGAGAGAGAGAGAGAGAGAGAGAGAGACTAAGTGCATGAAAGATACGGAGGAAAGGAGTAAGGGAGGAGGAGGGAAGGTAATCGATAGGTGAGGGACTGAGGGCTTACAGGTGGAGAGAGAGAGAGAGAGAGAGAGAGGGGGGGAGGAGAAAATGTGGAGGAAAACTGAGAAAGCTTAAATTAATGAGGTAAAAGAAATGGGGATAGAGGAGGAGGCACTGAGAGAGGGAAATTAGGATGAGTTGAAAATTAGAGGGGAGGGGAAGAGAGGGAGGGAGAGGGAGGGAATGAGGGAGGGGGAGGGAAAGGGAGGGCGGTGGAGGGAGCAGACTGGTAATAAGCGAGGGGAGGGAAAGGAAGGGAGGGAAGAGAAGGAGAGGGGTAGTAACGAAAGGGGAGAGGAACAAAATGAAAAAGACGGAGGAGATGGATGGGAGGGTGGAAGCGGGGAAAGAAGAAAGGCAGGGAGAGGGGTAGAAAGAGGGGAAGAAAGGAGGGGAAGGGTAGGGGAAAGGATACACGAAAAAGATAAGGTCATTACAGTATACAAAAGATGAACACTTGACAGATTACAGATCCACTTTTGGTTGTAAAAAAATAAATAAATACAAAACCTGGAAGCCATTTTTGTTTTTAGGGTGCCATTACCAACACTGCTGCCCATGTAAGAAAGAAATAATGAAAATGATCTTGTTCTTTCTTTACGTAGTTTGACAAAGATGGTGACGTGGTTGATACGGGTCTTGGGTAGGAAGTGAGCTTGTTCTATGGCGCCACGGTTGGAATTCAAGAAGTGGGTGGAGGGGTTTCTATCATCTCTCTCTCTCTCTCTCTCTCTCTCTCTCTCTCTCTCTCTGATGTCAGCTATGGAAAAGAGTACGAATAAATGGGGATGTACAGTAGGCGACAAAAACATCATCCCAGTTTCGTCCAAGAGTAGCAAGACACACACACCCTTCGTTTCAGTTTACAAGATCCCCGGTAGTGAACCCAGTACATTAATCCACACCTCGGTTATCATTCGTCGAAGTGCCATTTACCCTTTGAAGTTACTAAAACCAATATTATTAAGTCTCCCCTGAGCTGAAGAAAATCGTTTGGCAGTACAAGAATTAACACAAGACGCCTGGTAATGGAGGGGTTAATCTCATTCAATAATTATACTCTGCGGAAACTAATTGAAATATAATCAAGGTGTGCCAAGAAATCTAAATAAAACGTCATCGTACTGAAGAGGTGTTCGTAAATTATTGGGCTTTAATATAGTGGCATAGGAAGCTTCGTGACACCTCTTCCTAAGCGATTTATTATGGATATTACACGTTAATATTCACTTATATTTTCTTTGCCTCGTTTTAATATCGGCTTAATATCCCCTGGCGTGTTGGTCGACTTTTGCATGCTCCAGGCGACAGTATTTTTTTTTTTCCTTTTTTTTTCCTTTTTCTGGGGGGGAGGAGGGAGTGGGGAGGCGGAGGTAACAAAGGGTGGGGCAAGGGTGGGGTTAGTGGGAGTTGAGAGGGGGCAGAGAATCATCCGCATAAAACCGCAGAATTGCTGTTTGTCTTTTTGAGTGTGTGTGTGTGTGTGTGTGTGTGTGTGTGTGTGTGTGTGAGAGAGAGAGAGAGAGAGAGAGAGAGAGTCATATGCTGCGGTGGTGTGAGTGGTCAGAACTAATAGTGCAAAACTCCACCGTGCTATGCCACACGCGAAATGGCCCGGGTTCCCTTCACACGTGTTGGTAGGGCGTGGCCGGGTGGCAGAACACGGGGTTGAGAAACGAAGAGACCGAGGTTTGTTTTTAGGAATTCCTGTGCGTTGTATCAGTCTTCATGAGGTGCACGCCAGGAGCAGGACATCTCGTCGGAGGGAGAGTGATAGCCATAAGTTACTCTTCCTCATACTGGCCATGCACGAATCAGTAAAGGGTGTGTGTAGTCAGGGCAGTGCTATCATATTGCAGTTCTGCTCTGATTCCCACCATAATCTAGTCAGTTTCTATGTCTATTACCAAGAGGAGAATTCGGGCCAAATGAAACAAGTCTGAGTGAGTCGAACCATATCGAACACCTGCTCTATCTAAATCTGCCAAGTGAAATGTGGTATGAGCTTACCCAAGACTTTCATACCCGTGCGATTATCTTTCAATGTTTGTTAAAGGAAGACAAAAGTAGGCGGCGATGAGACTAAGGGATGCATTTTTACCGCTGGGTGACTGATGCCTTTTAACTATTCTCCCCAACTCAAGAATATAAACCACTGACATGAAGGATCACATCGCTGTTGAATGAAAAGGGGTTAGTTTCTTTAAGGGAATTATTTTATCTGCAGTGCTGAGTCCCACGTTTCGACTTTCAAGACGAACTGCCATAATGCTAAAATAGTTTTGATCACGCGGTTAAAATAAATAAATACGCGTCCTGTTTTATCCGTAGCTTTAACTGTTTGCTGTCATGCTGCTTGGCTGAAACTAAAAAACATCAGTGTAGTAATACGGTATTTAATTGCCGAAATATAAGTATTGTACTGTGTTCGTCCGAAATGAAGTACGAGGTATCTCTTATTCTGAATCCCCCGTAAGATCTAGGAAACATACAGCGTCTTTAAAGGAGTTCTCCAGGAGGCCTATTAGCTACGGTGAACGTCTTTTTCCTGGCAACAGTGAGGGAACAGTTTATTGCGCACTATCGCTGCCGCAGTCAGCAGGTGTTGGGTGAGGTTATGGGCGGTGTTATTGACGTCCGGCCAGTGGTTCCATTACGTGTCCTCACCCAGCCTGGCCATCGCTCACACAGGTCGATGTAGAATGAACGCGGCTTCTGCGAACGGCATTTCCAGGTTACGATGATAAATGATGCACGGATGTATATAGTGTTGCTCTAAGTCCACAGTCAGTTTTAGAGCCTCGTTAAACATCCTTACAGTTTAACCCTTTCAGCCACATCACGTCAATTGTATTCTATGCGTGCCGATAGCGGACGATTTTGTTGAGATTAAGACGCTTCGAACTGCAGCGATGAGATACAACTTTCATTAACTTAAACTACTATTTCCTGTTGCCTTTAACTATGCGTAAAATTGCCATCTTTCAACCCTGAATGCTGAGCTGTAACACTAGATTAGGACTAGAATGGGGCACTAGTCACGAAGAAGCAGTTTAGGAAGGATGTAGAGTCACAGTAATGTCTGTCACTGAGGTATGTGAAGCAGACTAGAGAAGGACAAGCATCTCAACCAAGTTAATGTGAATAAACCATAGGAAACTCTATCACAAAACTTAAAAAAAAAAAAATCGCGTGGAAGCAGCAAGAAAAATGAAATGCGTCCCAGCGTGTTGTGGTGGTGGAGGTCGTGACGTGTTCCAGGTGCCCTCCCCGAGTCCATTAGCTAGATAGGAAAAACAGTGACGGTGCTGGCATGAGGTGTGTGTGTGTGTGTGTGTGTGTGTGTGTGTGTGTGTGTGTGTGTGTGTGTGTGTGTGTGTGTGTGTGTGTGTGTGTGTGTGTGTGTGTGTGTGTGTGTGTGTCACCTTGGCCTTAACCCTTACACCACGTGAGGCCACACCTAAGCTAAATAAAAGCATCTGATGGTGTTGTTTTTGCCGTTGTTATTGTTGTTGCTGATCAATCCAAGGCTGACTGGCCGAGCAGACCCATCAACCACAGACAAGCAACGTTCCCTGCAAGGCCGTCCAATGCAGTGAACCTAATTCCCATGCGGCTGACGGTGCCTTGCTGCCTTTCGGGGAAGTGTGGAGGTTTGGTTCTTAGGTGGATGCCGCATTTGCATCTCTTCACGTAGTTAACAGGGGCAACACAGCAGGCTCCCTTTCACCAACATCTGATGGTAGTCATACTGAAAGAGCTAACCACTTCACTCCGATGATGTGTTTCTTTTTGTTATGGCAACCACCAGACATTACCGTTAGCCATGGTGATGCTTTTCCACTGGAGGGGTTAGATACTGCTAGATCTAGCCCCTTCACTACCAGGTGGCTCTCCCGAACTGAATAAAATCGTCTCCCATATCAGAAAGGATACAACAGAAATGACAAAAAACCCGGGCTGAGGGGGTTAACGATTTCATTCCGCTGACGTACTCGTAGTTTTTGCTCTAGACTTGGTACCTTCAATTATATTTTTATTCTGGACTTCGTACTTTCAGTTATATTTAGCTTAGGACAGACTTTTCGTATCGCTGGGGTTATGTGACCTGTGGAATTAACTTACGCCTTCACCAAATGGGGAGTTTCCTAAGTTAAAATCGTCCGAAGGTAGCGAGATAAAAATGGAAATATACGTGAGTGAATTGAAGGGATTTTGTCAGGTATGTTCACCTTTCTGGCCATACAGTGAGGTGGACAGGCGGACGCAGAGACAAAGTGATCATCATTACTCTCTTAAAATCAAACTAAGCCAGAAAAGTGCAAGAATCTGGGCAACTTTTTTCACGTAAACACACTTAGATTTTTTTATAAGTATCTGGTCGTAGGCTGATGGGTAAAATTTGGTGTTTGTGTGTTTTACTGAGTTCTCGTCTCTCTCTCTCTCTCTCTCTCTCTCTCTCTCTCTCTCTCTCTCTCTCTCTCTCTCTCTCTCTCTCTCTCTCTCTCTCTCTCTCTCTCTCTCTCTGGTATCATCAAGTAATTAACCCCTTCAGATCGATGACGTATATTCTGTTTTAATCTTGCTTGCTGGTCGGCTCTGCTGCCCGGTTGTACAAACGTCCCTCTACTCCCTCCCTATCCACCGAAAGGAGGATGGTGGACTGCAGGAGGAGGGTAACTTCAGCCTGCAGTCCACTGGGTTAACATTCAGATGAGCCTGGGGTTACTACTACTACTGCTACAACAACAACAACAACAACAACAACAACAACAACAGCTACTACTACTACTATACCACCACCACCACTACTATGAACTACTACTACTACTACTACTAATAATAATAATAATAATAATAATAATAATAATAATAATTTTTACTACTTTCAGTTTTAACCAGCTTGGGGGAAAATCAGGCGTGTTAGGGATTAATGTAACCTGCATCTACTCCGTCCTCAAATACTGTCTCCTAAGCAAATTCAAATCACCTGAAGGAAGATTGAATATGATGAATAGTCACCTAATTGAAGATATTCATTAAAAAAAAAAAAATGAGAATATTTACGTCAATATTACCTCAAAAAGGGTTCCGATATAGAAGAAATATTTTATCGAAGTCAACTCGTCCACTTGGAGTCTAAACTGCATTATTTATACATTTCCTACTCCCACTGCCACACCCACGCCCACGCCCACATCAGCAGACTGAGCCGCTTCCAGAACACGTAAGACAGGCGTTTCTAGTGAACTCAACCAGTATTTATTTTTGTAGGAAGGACGTGGAAAGAAGAGCGAAAAATCTAGACATATTTCTTCCTCCTCCTGCATTTAAAATAACTAAATAAATAAGTAAATAAAAAACGTAAAAGTGGCCATTCTTAGCCAGTATTTTATTTCACAGGAAAGACAAGGGACAAAGCGCGAAATATCTACTCACATCCCTCGTTCGACCTCCACGACACAAATGCTAGTACGGTTAGGGACTTGGATGTATATTTGACGGTTGAGAGTCGTGTTCTAGAGGAAAACTGTGATATATAATAGAAAAAAGTTATAGTCTGTCCATTACGGCCCATCCACCTGAACAGAAAACGGAGTAGGGCATTTTCCAGAGTTGATTAGAGGGGAGAACTCTCAAATTTGGACATACGGGCTTCGCAACTATGAGCAGGTAGGCGGAGGACGGTACGCTAAGGACCCAGCCAGCATATTTCCACGCCCTGCAGCACTGGACGGCAATGTGTTATGTCCCACGTGTAGTTGACAGGGGTTAAATATCAGTCTTCTTCTTCTTCTTCTTCTTCTTCTTCTTCTTTACGGATGTGTTGCTGCTTTACGTGAGACCGAAAAAAACATCACCCTCTCTACGGCAACAGCTATACTCTGTTCACTTAAATTTGGCGCAAAAGTGCTATCTCTCCGTCTTGAATGCCGAGCTGTGGCAAGAGATTAGAGTATGGTGCTAGTCACGAAGAAGTGCTTGGAAGAGGATGTGGAGGCGTGGTATTGTCATTAAACTGCAGTACGTGAATTAAGCTGCAAAAGGACGAAAATCTCAGCCAAGTAAGGATGAACGAACTATAGATGGTAAGGGAGAGAGGGAGATAGTAACACGAGGAGTCTCTCTCTCTCTCTCTCTCTCTCTCTCTCTCTCTCTCTCTCTCTCTCTCTCTCATACTATTTCAAGCACTTTCAGATTCCTTCACCTGCAGTTTTACGATGTATTACCCACGTCTTCCCCGCTTCTAAACAATCATAAATATTTCCTCTACGCGCATCTTTACAAAATCTTATCTACGGTATAATTTTTACTTTTTTTTTTGGAGGGGGGCGCATTCTCTACCCCAAATCTTTCTAAATTAACATCCAAGTATTCTCATTTTTTTTTCACCACTATAGGTCTTTTCTGCATCTTTAACTTTACAAAATATAATTAAATTTAAAGTGATTTATTTAGGGCACTTTTCCTCCCCTCCAACTTTGTAAAATGGACCCACCTATTTCACGTTTTTATAGTCCTTTTATTTATTTATTTATTTATTGGATATCTCGGGTTTTATAATATTGCCCAGTTTTTATAGTGGTGATGTTAATTAAGGTGAGAACGGTGGGGACAGGTGAGAGGCTCCTGAGACAATAGGTATTAAGCTGGTGTTTGTTTTTGCTTCACTGGACCCGCCCATCACACACACACACACACACACACACACACACACACACACAGAATGAGAGAGAGAGAGAGAGAGAGAGAGACCTTATTTTAATACCTTCAGTTCGATAACGTATAATTTCCATCTACATTCTCTCTCTCTCTCTCTCTCTCTCTCTCTCTCTCTCTCTCTCTCTCTCTCTCTCCAGACGATTTTATTCAGCTTTTGAGAGGCCTTTTAAGCTGGAGGGGTTGTATATAAACCTCCTTAACCCCTTCAGCACGAGACGCCATTTCTAAGATCATGAAAATCGTCTGGAAGGAGCGAGCGGTAAAAATGTTGTTCTCTGGCCAAAAGGCTAAGTGACCCTCCTTAGTTCCTGGCCTAAGTTATGGACCTGCAGAGAGAGAGAGAGGGAGAGAGGGAGGGGGGGATTTCTTTCATGCACAAACAGGTCATTAAATTGGAGAGAGAGAGAGAGAGAGAGAGAGAGGGGGGAGGGATTTCTTACATGCACAAACAGTTCATTAAATTGGAGAGAGTGAAAGAGAGACAGACAGACAGACAGACAGACAGAAACAGAACAGAGACAGAGACAGACAGACAGACAGAAACAGAACAGAGACAGAGACAGACAGACAGACAGACAGACAGACTGAACAGAGACAGACAGACAGAGAATTCTTGCATGCACCAACATTTACAAAACCAAATACTTAAATAAATTCAGTTGTCGCTACCGAGAGAAAATAAATCCCCCTTGAAAAACACAGTAGTCGAGGGATTAATATGGTGTGTGTGTGTGTGTGTGTGTGTGTGTGTGTGTGTGTGTGTGTGTGTGTGTTAATTGTACTTTTACGGGCCTATGTGATCTATATAATACCCTGTCTTCCACTCTAAGGTCAGTTTCTTTTAAATAATACGATATAGTGTTATCCTCCTCTCTTCCACTCAGACGGCTCTACTTCTGTCTTCTGATAAAGCTGAACATTACAGACTTTTGCTTCCAACTCTACTCTGGATTATTCTGGTGCTGTTCCTCCTCCTCCCCTCTAACATATTCAGACCTGATGCTATAATTTCTCAAAAGATGTACAGTAAGGGACAATAATTCGATTCCACCCCTTCTGCTTCTCAGTGCCCTTTGTAGACCAAGTTTGCTGAGAGAGGCTTGATATATTTCTCTGCCCATATATGATTCTTTTGGATATGATACGTCAGTGATGAAAGTAACAGACATGCGCGAAGTGTGAAGCAGATGCAGTAGAATATTAGAAGTATTAATAAGGCAAAAATTATTGATGAGGTCCCTCTTGCTGTCCTCATGGAAGATTTTGGCGCATATTACTTCTCATAATCTTCCCTCTACCCGCCAGTATCGGTTCCGTCAAGGCCATTCTACTGGCGACCCTCTTACATTCCCGCCAATATTCTTGTCTTCCTCCGTTTAGAATTTCAATAAAACGTTTCCTGTTGCGCTAGGCATACCAAAGACCTTCGACAGATCCGGCACATATCTTGAAGTCCACCTTTCTCTACTGTGGAATTTGTTCTTTCATCTGTGCCTTCGTTTCCCGTTCCCTTTGTGGTGGTTCTATAGCTGGTGTTGAAGACGGCCGCTGATCTACTAACATTATCAACATCAACAATGGTGGTTCTCACAGGTCTGTCCTTTTGCCACACACAGTCCCGCTACTCATCAATGTTCTGAGCTCTTCATCCATCCCTATCCACTCACATGCTGATGATTCTTCTTTTAACCTTTCCAGCCGCTCCTCGCAACTCCTATCCCAGCAGTTCATTATAATTCACTCTTTTTCTGTCTAAGTTTCTAAATCTCCCAATGACCTCCAGTCTTCTAAACACATTGTGCCCTGGTATCTTGAAATGGACGGATCTTGTGTTTGGATTTTATTTTTTCAGCGTAACGTGGGAGGGGACATTTACAGTCTCTCTCTCTCTCTCTCTCTCTCTCTCTCTCTCTCTCTCTCTCTCTCTCTCTCTCTCTCTCTCTCTCTCTCTCTCTCTCTCGTAAAAAACTTTTGAAACACGTAACTTCCTCGTGAGTGTGTGTACGCGTGAAATGTGTGTAAGAGGGGTGAAGGCAAGGTGAGTGGACGTGCCTATGGCGGTGTGTGTGTGTGTGTGTGTGTGTGTGTGTGTGTGTGTGTGTGTGTGTGTGTGTGTGTGTGTGTGTGTGTGTGTGTGTGTGTGTGTGTGTGTGTACCTGTAGCCGTGATGAGTGTGTAGGTAGAAGCGGCCAGGACCACCAAGCCCCAGAACACCACTTTGGTCCGCCTCGAGGTGTGTGCCATACGCCCTGACCTGGAATGTCAACGAATAAGGGAGGGTGTTAGAAAGGTAGGAAGCGGAAGGGAGAGGATGAAGGGGGATTAAGGGAGGAGAGAGGCAGGGGAGAACATAGAGGAAATAATACCAACACACCTATCAATCCTCCTGTGCTGTTTGTTCCAGGGTAGAAGAATGCTGTGGTTACCAATATCTGAAAACAATAGGAGGGTAGTAAGGCAAAGGGTTCTGTCTCCCGCAGTCTCCCCTTCCTTGTCCACCAGTATCTCCAACAAAAAACGGGAAGATAAGTGAGATGGATTATTCTGCAGTAGAGGAAGCACTGTCATGGAAGTATATTGAAGGTTATGCGGATCTGCTGAGGAAAAGAGACAAAAGAGAGAACACGAAGGGAAGGGGAGGACTGGAGAGGGAGAGAATTAGAAGAAGAGAAAGGGTTGAGGAAGAGGAGAGAAATAGGAGTGAGAGGGGTGGCGGGAGAAAGGGAAAAGTGTGTTAGGTGAGAGGAACGGAGAGATTCGTGAGTGGGGACTGAGAGGAAAGGAGAGAGGGGACTGAGAGGCAGCCAAGGGAAAAGGAGGAGGAGGAGGGGAGGGGGGTCTGCGGGTATGTGAGGGGAAGAGGCAGCCTGAGGGGAGAAGTAGTGGAGGTGAGGCAGAAGGGGAAATGTGAGGGAGGAAGGAAGTTGGAGGAGAGAAGGAAAAGGAGGAGGGGAAAGAGGGTTATGAGATGAAAGGAGGGAAAGGATGAGGAGAGGAAGAAGGGGAAGGCATGACGGGAGAGAAGAGGAAGGGAGAGAGGAGGAAATAAAGGTAAGAGAGAGAGAGAGAAAGTGAGTGGAAATGAATGAAAAGGGAATGAGGGGAGAGAAGGAAGGAAAAGGAGATGAAAAGAGAGGAAGGGAAGCAGGAATGGATGGGAGGGCGTAGGTGGGGATGAGAGGAAGGGGAGAGAGAGAGAGAGAGAGAGAGAGAGAATGCCGTGACTTCTTCCATTATAAAAACTGTGTTCAGGCACGATGGGAGGGGAGGGGAAGGGCAAGGAGGGAGGAGGAGAGAGAAGAGGGAGGGAGGGAGGGGAAAGAGGGAGGGGGAGAGGAAAGAGGGAGGGAGAGGAGTCGATGGGAGGGATAGGAGGGGAGGGAGGGGATGGAAGAGAAGAGAAGAAAGAAGTAGGAGAGCTGGGGAGGGAAGGGAGGGGTGCAGAGTGAGAGGAGGGGGGGAGGGGGAGGAAAGGAGGGATGGGGAGAAGGCACGAAATGAAGAGGAAGAGGTAGGGGGAAAGGGGAAAGAGAAGGGAGGGAGGGAGGAGGAAAAGAAAGGAGGGAGGGAGGGGGGAGAAAGAGAAGGAGGGAAGGAGGGGAAGGAAGTTAAGGGGGAGAGAAAAAGTACGAAGAAAGAATAATGGAAAGAAAGTAGGAAAAGAAAGGAGTAAGCAGATAAGAAAACCGAATGCATTTAAAATCAAAAGACAAAAAAACAACAAACCACAAAGAAAACAACGACAGAGACAAGGAAAGGGGAAGAAAGAAAATGAAAGAAGGATAAAGAAAATGACAAACAGGAAGACGTGGAGGAAGAAGGAAGGAAGGAAGGAAGGGGAAGACAAGAAACAGGAGGGAGGAGGAAGAGGAAGAGAAGGAGCGTCGAGGTAAGAGAAATATTAAAAATGAGGAAGAAGGAAGTGGGGAAGAGGTAGACATGGAAGGCAGAGAGAGAATAAGGAACTAGGAAGAGAGAGGAAGGTGAAAAAGTAGGAATGACGGAAGAGGAGGAAGGAAAGGAGGAAGGAAAAGACATGGAAGGGATAAGAAGGATGAGTTACACAGGAAGGGGGTGGGGTGAGAGAGAGAGAGAGAGAGACAGACAGACAGACAGACAGACAGACAGACAGACAGACAGACAAACAGACAGAGGAAAATCTGGTCGGGGAAGTGGGGAGTGAAAGATATACAGTGTAAGAGAGAGAGAGAGAGAGAGAGAGGGCTAGGTCTGCAGTTTGTGAGGTAAGGGGAAATTATTGCAAAGGGGAGGGGAGGGGAGAGGGGAGAAGGGAGGGGAAGGGGAGGGAGAATAGGAGGGTGGGGAGAGGGAGGTGGAGAGCGCGAAGGGGAGGGAAAAGGAGGGGAAGGAGGAGAAGGGGAGGGGAGAGAGGGCAACAGAGAGAGGGGAGGGGGAGAAGGGAGAGAGAGATGAGGGGAAGGAAAGAGGAAAGGGAGAAGAGAGGGAGGGAAAAGGGAGAAATTGGGGAAAAGAACAGGGAGGATGGGGAAAAAAGATGAAAAAAGAGGGAAATATGTATGTAAGTAGGAGACAAGGAAATTAATGGAGTGAGAGAGGGGAGGGGAGAGAAGGGAGGAGTGAGAGAGGGGAGGGGAGGAGAGAGGGGAGGGAGAGGCAAGGAGGAGGGGAGATAAGAGGGAGATGACAAGAGGGAAGGCAGGAGGAAAGAGGGAAGACGAGGGAAGAAGAAAGGATGACTTAGATGGTAGGGGAGTTAACATGCTGAGAGAGAGAGAAAGAGAGAGAGAGAGAGAGAGATGAAAATGGAGGGGAGGGAAAGAAGGGAAGGGAGAGGTGAAGGAGGAGGAAAAGGAGGAGGAATGCAGAAGAGAGGAGAGGGATGAAGGGAGAGGAGGTGAAGAGATGGCGAATGAATACGGGAGAGACTAACAAGGAGGAGGAGAAGGAGGAGGGATTTAGGTGGAAGGGAAACTGAAAATGAAAGAGAGGCAAACACACACACACACACACACACACACACAGGGGGAGAGGGAGTGAAAATGAAGACAAGAGCGAAGGAGGAGGAGGAGGAGGAATGGGAAGAAAAAATTGGAACTTGATTGGGGAAAAATGGCGGAAGGCGGAAGTAGGACGAAAAATGAGACAAGAAAAGAATTGAGAGAGAGAGAGAGAGAGAGAGAGATCCGGCCAACTTCATTCATTACCTCCATGCACTCTACCCTGAGCCGCATTCTCGTGGATTTGGGAGGCTCGTTTTATTATTATTATTATTATTATTATTATTATTATTATTATTATTATTATCATTATTATTATTGCTATTATTATCATTATTATTATTATTATCATTATTATTATTGCTATTATTATTTATGGATTTAGAGAAAGCGTATGATAGAATTGATAGGGAGGCTTTGTGGACTGTTTTAAGATTGTATGGACTTGATGGTAGGTTACTAAAAGGGGTGAAAAGTTTTTATGTTAATAGTAGAGCGTGTGTAAGAGTGGGAAATGCTGTGAGTGATTGGTTTCCCGTGAGAGTGGGGCTGCGACAGGGATGTGTGATGTCGCCTTGGTTGTTTAATATTTACATGGATGGTGTTGTAAGGGAGGTGAATGCAAGAGTTTTAGGTGGTCTGAGTCTGGTAAATGTTGATGGAGGAGAGTGGAATCTGAAGCAGCTGCTGTTTGCAGATGATACCGCACTGGTGACTGATTCAGAGGAGAGATTGAGACAGTTGGTAGAGGAGTTTGGAAGGGTGTGTGAAAGGAGGAAATTGAAAGTAAATGAGAATAAGAGTAAAGTGATGAAGTGTACGAGGTTGATAGATGGTAGGGGGATGAATATAGTTTTGAATGGTGAGTTGCTTGAGGAGGTAGATTGTTTTAAATATCTAGGGTCACATGTTGCTGTGGATGGAAGAATAGATGCAGAAGTGAAGTTTAGAATAAATGAAGTAGGAAAGGTGCTGGGAGGAATGAAAAAAGTGTTTAAATGTCGTTCGCTTAGAATGGATGTAAAGAGAAGGCTGTATGAGGGTGTTGTGGTACCGACTGCATTATATGGGGCTGAAACATGGAATATGGGTGTACCAGAGAGGAAAAGTTTGAATGTAATGGAGATGAGGTGTCTGAGGAGTATGTGTGGAGTGACGCGTATGGATCGAGTGCGAAATGATGAAGTGAGAAGGAGAACTGGAGTTGTTCGGGAGATGGCTGGTAGAGTTGAGCAGAGGGTGTTGCAATGGTTTGGGCATATGGAGAGAATGGAAAATGAGCGATTGGTGAAAAAGATAACTAGATCTGATGTGAGAGGTGTAAGGCTGAGAGGAAGACCACGAATAGGATGGATGGACAGTGTGAAGAGAGCGCTGGATGCGAGAGGGATGTCTGTTGAGCAAGGAAGAGTGGCTGTGCGTGACAGAAATAAATGGAGAGAAATTGTGAATGAATAAGTGATGACGCAGCCCTGAGGGGATATTCTCCCGCATTTGGTCTGATCAGCTAGTCAGGTCAGGTGCGGGTAAGGGGATGGGTGTATTATGATGTGGCAGGGGTAAACCAGTTCTGCTGTCGGGCCCTGCTGCGGATGTCACTGATTGCATTGTGCAGTTGACCCTTGTGCGGTGTGGTGCGGTGAGGATCTGTCCGTTCTCCCCTTTGGGGCTAAGATGCGAATAAATGTGTTTGAATGGATGAGTAAATGGAGAGTGAGTCGTCCTGTCTCGGCTACCTCCCTTTCCTTGGGGGAAGCAGCCTAGGTATATAGATAGATAGATTATTATTATTATTATTATTATTATTATTATTATTATTTCACATGACACGTCTATATTTCTTGCATATATTTAATGAAACCTACATCAAGACTGAGAAGATGAACAGGGTGGTCCAATTATAACGCTCCTCTTTTACTAGTGTCCAGCTACTTCTCGTGTGTTGCGGGTACGGCTCTGTCAACGTTATGTCTAAGCTGCATCGATTATACATTTCTTACTCCCACTGCCACACCCACGCCCACATCAGCAGGTTGAGCCGTCTCCGGAATACACAACATTAGGAGAGTTTGTAGTGATGTGCTATGTATGAACCACCTTGTATTCTCTCTCTCTCTCTCTCTCTCTCTCTCTCTCTCTCTCTCTCTCTCTGGAAACTCAAAAAAGTTCATATATTTCGTAGTTCATATATTCGTAACTTTATGATTTATTTGCAGTACTAACGCATAATGTGAAAATAAAACTGCTAAAGAATCGCTATAAAATCTCCAAAGTTAGCGATAACCCGACCACAAAAGGACCTGAAATTCAATGGGTTTATTTTTATCTAGCCTTTTTTCAAACACACTCTGGACATGTTAGGAAATTCTCTGTGTCTAATTGTTCATTCAGCAAATTACACCTCACACCCTTGCATGCCACCACTTGGGCGCTAATACCAACCATCTATATCACGTCTTTAATGGTGATTTTCGAATGACGCGTCGGTAGGCGAAAGGAGAACCAGTGAAAAAAGTTCTAACATAACATTTCAATCCTTTTACTGTTGTTCTCTTCAGCAACGGTAATAGAACTCGTGCTTACAAGATGAACAGTTATCCTCCCTGCTGAAATAGTTATGCTACCGTTACTTCAAATCTTGCAGCTTGTAATCAATAACTGGCTGGATTTATAAGTTAGCCTGTCACTTATAACTCGCCATGTTTTGTAAAGTTATCTGTTGCCAATAACAAGTTGAATTTCATTAACCTGTAACTGATATCTGGCTGAACTTCATGAACTTAGTCTGCAACCTAATTTGTCTGAAATCACTGTGTTAGCCTGTAATCCATATCTGGCTGAATTTCACGGAGACTCTGTAACCGATAACTGGTTGAACTTGATTACGTTAGCCTCAGGTCCTGTAATTCCCAAGCAGTATGCCGTCGTTGTATCACTCGTGTGCCGCAGAAATTTCCAGAAGATATGGATCAGTGGAATGTTGTAAATTGTCGTTTCTCGTTATCTAGGGTGACTGATGATGAGTGACTGTCGGAAACGTAAATAATAACATAAAGCACTGTATCCCAGATGAAAGGTTGTGTTGAAAGTTGCGACTGGCTGAGAAATCCATTCATTCATTATCCATCAGACAACCAGCACCTTAGCCATAGTGAGGAATAGCAGCTAACATACACCCAGAATAACCGAACTGTAAAACTAAAGTATATTGCAAATGGGTCACTTGAAAATTTTTTTGATTCACGTTGAGAACGAATACCTGCACATAGCGAAAAAAAAGTTCAACAAAATTCTTTTGCAGTTTTCTACCTCTTCTTTGTGTGGACTGGGGTTCTTAACGCTTACTAATGTAAAAAGTATGAAAAGGACAAGATTGTTAAGCGTTGAAAAAGAAATGAGCGTGTGCTTGTGCAGTATTCCTAGTATACAGTGGATATGCTAATCCAGTCAAGCTCGTCTCACTAATCAAGCATGTTTCTGTTAATGTGATTTTCATATTATGTCTACTCTCTCTCTCTCTCTCTCTCTCTCTCTCTCTCTCTCTCTCTCTCTCTCTCTCTCTCTCTCGGTATCTGTATATATATATATATATAGATAGATAGATAGATATAGATTAGATATATATATATATATAGATAGATAGATAGATAGATAGATAGATAGATAGATAGATATAGATATAGATATAGATATATATACATATATAGATAAATAGATATATAGATATATATATATATATATATATTTTATGAAATTAGGAGTGTCATTTTTTTTTTTTTTTTCATTTTTGTGCCTTGTTACAAAAAAGTTGAACACCACTGCTACAGTCAATAACCAACTGCAATTCACTGCCATTCCTAAATTTATATAAAATTACTAACAACCCTCTATAAGGGCAAGAACGTCAGTAATATGTACCTGATCTTGCCATACGGCGTTCTCGTAAATGCGGGTGCGCCATCCCTGTGCCTGCTGCGTTGTGTTGTGGTCACCTCCTCCAGCTGCCCCATCACCCCTCCTGCTTCCTCCTGCTGCACCCACACAGCAGTCACGCCCGCCTCTCTGCTGCCTCCTGCTGCTCCTGCCGCTCTCCCACCATGAGTGCTCTCTCCATGACGAAATATGGAGCAAGGACTTCGGAGCAAAGGTCGGTTACATGAATTGCAGTTTTTGGCAACTCTGATTCACATTACGCCAGGTCCGGGTTACGTTTTTGACAATCTGCTGCTGTAAAATGGGGAAGGGTTATGGTTACAGCAATATAATAATGTACGAATATAATGCTTTACTGTGCAGGTAAGAAAATAACAAACCTTTAAACTATGAAATCCGCAGTTCGATTGTGTCTTTTTCATCGTATCCATGAGGGAAGGTGGAAGAGGGTGGAACTGAGCAGGTTGGATATGCAGGTTACTTGAACTGTATTTTTCACCAAATCTGGGTTACATTACGTTGGAACAGGGTAACGTTTCTGCCAGTTGCTGTAAAATAGGAATGAATATGAAAACCCATTAAGCCGTGCAGCATGATAACGTCTATTTGGCGAGTTGGGAAGGTGGGAGGGAGGACAGCCTAAGGAGTCAGGTTACATGAACTGCACTTCCAGATTTACAGCGCACTGGGTTCAGACTGTTGCTGATGATTTCTTATTAAAGGGACATTGTATAATTTGTTAACCTTATTAATGCGGGTAATATGTAGCTATGTGTAACTATGTGTAGCTGTGAGAATGGCTACGTAACTGATTTCGCGGATTTAGGTCTCGCCACTGCTTGGGTTTTGATTATGTAGCATCTTTTGAAAGCCAGGGCTGGGAGCGCGCCCGGCTCTCTGGCAGTTCACACCAGAGTGTCATTCAGGGCTCAACTGTTACAACTAGTCAAAAATAAAGAAGAAAAACTAACGGGGATTTTGAGCTTATCCTTGCCTTCATTCATTGTACCATTTGTGGTGGCAGTGGTGGGATATGGGTAAGATACGGTACAGATGGTACGAGAAAAGTACAAAATTCATTAGTAACAGGACTGCGTTACTACCTGTTGTGCACATGTAAAATAGGATTGGGAGATGACTTCAGGACTGCTAGAGGCCCTCCCAAGGGGGGAATCACAGCAGCTACGAGCCGATACACTTCTAGCGCGGCTCGGAATAGGACCTTAACCTTGACCTACTTTCACCAATTTCGAACTGGTAAGAGACTTTCATCCCCAGTACTCACCTGTAAAATTTTGTGATATCTTGAGCGGTTGCAAAGTTATCCTGCTAACAGACACACAGACCTAGATCTATCTACTTTCACCATTTTTGAACTCGTAGATTTCCATCCCTATTACACACCTGTAAATATTTTTGAAGATCTCATGAGCTGTTCCGAAGTTGTGCTAACAGATACACGCACAGACAGACAAAAACTGAAAACACTACCAGCTTCGCTATCGCGGCTGGTAACAAGTAGAGAGGCGTCACATGCGAGGCACGAATAACTTTCGAAAGTTTGCTCCTGGAATAATATTTCCTTGTTGAATAGACACAGATCCGTGTTCTCTCGGACGTGTAAAACAGGCTTAAGGGCACGTTTGAATCAAATTTTGCCTTTTCTGTAACTGCGTTCGGAGCCGAGTAAAATGTCTTTAAGATGTTTATTTTGGCGTCTGACGATTCCGCGGCTGTCTTTTTTACGCTTCTTCAGCTATACTCATATCGAAGGCCTTAATCAACCCTCGTAGATTACGAGATAACAAACCTAGTTACATACAAAGCAAGTTTCAGGGCAGTCGTCCCAGAAATATAGTGTAAAGATATGGAAAAAACTGCTGAGAAGAGTGAAAACACCAATATATATATATATATATATATATATATATATATATATATATATATATATATATATATATATATTGAATCCCCTTATGATGGATGTAATCACAAAAATTATCATACTGTATAGCTGGATGATAATAAAAGATAATGATAATGTGTTTTATATTCATTAGGGGAGACAGGAGGGATGGTGGCGGCAAGGGTTAAGGGGGCGGGTTACATGGGTCAGCACTCGCCATCAACCGTGGAATCAAGACCGTGAACACGGTGGGGGGGGGGGAGTTAACCTCCCATTTGGAAAGAATGAAAAATTTGTATGAAAATAATACTAAAAACGCAACTCATTAAATTAATTAAATCCTGTTAAGAATGTTAAGAGGCTGAAAAATAACAGAATGAGTTAGAAAGTTCCACAAATTCGAAGGGGTGGTTGGGGTTTATTGCTCACGTAATGCCATTCAAGGATAAGTGAGGCTGGTCACTCACATCTTAAATGTCAGGATCAGCTTGCCTAGCCCTGGGCTCCTACGCTCCTCATGGGGCAGAACAGGATTAGATGACGATTGAATGACAGACCGAAATAATGTGAATAAACTGTTATGAAAAAAAAAAAAAAGCTTTTTTAAAACCCCACCCCCCTTTCAAAAAAAATTGCGCACGGCCCTGCGTGGAATCATACTCATCATGAACCTTGCACACTCTCAAGGATAAATATCTTTACACCTGAACTTGCGAATTTTATAATGGTTATCTTATCTGTCTATCTAATATTCAGTCAATTTTTGCTACATCAAGAGCGTTGAGGCCCCGTGCTTGGCTATTCAGTCTCGATATTTAAGGTGAAGGTGACCAGTCGCTCTTTCCTGAGTGGCAGAATAAGCTATAACCCCAACGACCCTCGAATGTAAACCCTTTTGGGCCATATATGGTTAGAGGCCTTATCCCACTAGACCAGGCGTCTGTTTTGTTTTATAGTTACAGTCCAACGAAGTAAAGTTTCCTAGGTTGCAAGGAATTCTTTGGCTAGTCATTCAGTGCAGAGTCACATGAAGGTAGCCCTACATGCAGTGAGTGGATGGTTAGCGACTCCACCTACCAGTACCAAAATTACCTTAAATAAAATATACCACAAAATTTAGCACTACCATAAAGGCTACCCCACAGAAAGCATCGTTTAAACACAACCAGGGTAACTGCCTTAGACGCGAGAGTGCACCAAAATCGATAACTCCCCAAGGGTCTGTCCTGGTATCCTAAAAGGTCGCTTCTGGTACGCTGTCTTGGGAGGGGAAACTCTAATATAGTCAAGGGGTTGGTATACACAACATCCGGTGGCTTATTTAATACCTGATATATTTCCTAAACTGAGCATGATCGTCTGGAGGCAACAAGAATATAATAAAAAGACGTCATTGTACAGGAAGAGTTAATAATACGCCCATAATTCCACAGCTGGTTAGTAGCTACAAAAATAACCCTTAAATATATCACGTTTTACCTACAATATCAGTAGTAAAAGTGGCTGATTTGTAGTGTACCGGTAGTGATTGTAGTGATTTTCTTACGGCCGCAACTGTAAGTGCGCGTCCACACGTGTGCTCGAACAAGTGCTGGCAACATGTAAGCAACACAGTAACGAACACGCTGCAAACATGTTGGGAACAGCAGCGTCCACATCATGTTGGCAACATCATGATGAAGTCTCAGCTGCCTGGTATGGACACACTTATCCCATCGCCTCTGTTGCCAGTGTTCGATGCTGCATTGAATTTTTTTTTTTTTTTTATGTGTCCGACTCTCGGCATAGGCTTCACGGCCTGCTTCCAAGGCCCAATAGTCCTCCCTCATTCTATACATCTCTACATGTCACCACTTCGGCGCTAACACCCGCCGTCCATATTGAATACATGCTAGGGCTGTCTCATACAGAACTGGTATATTGGTATTAACGGGGGTATTTTTCCGACATGTCGGCGGGTCTTCTGGTACATCAGTAAAGCCTGTTTTTATTAAATTCAAATCCTTAAACTGTTCCCTGCCCCAGCGGGGATTTGAACCTGGGTCCGCTAGGACAGCAGGCCACCTCTCTACCGACTGAGCATACAGGTATCCAAACATGTTGCCAGCTGTGTTGCCAACATATGTTCGAGGGACACGTGTGGACACGACCTAAGGTAAAATTTGAACGTTGCTCGTTGTACTTTGTATTCAAAAGCAGATGACGTTGGGTTCAGACTTGTACGTTCCATTTCCCTAATCCGCTCAAGTCAGGCGTGTGGAAACCGGTGTCATAAATTATAGAAATCTGACCCCATGGAAATCTGATCCCCGGGACACTTTGCTATTATTGAAAACTGACCCACCCTATAGAAAATATACCCCTTATGTGAAATTTAGGTAAGGTTAGGTTAGGCTAGGTTAGGTTAGGTTAGCTTAGGTTGTTAGGTTAGGCTGTGGGTCACTTTTCCATGAGGGGGGTCAGAATTCTATAACAGAAAAGTGACCCGTGGGTCAGTTTTCCATGGGGGCCAGTATTCTATGTGACACCGGCCGTCACAGTAAATATAATTCCAATAATATACCATCATATACGTTTTTAAAAAATAAGGTTTATGTTTGAATTTTAAAGGAAGAGTAACTGATACGTTGAAACACGGTATATTATCGGCCAGTTTGTTCTCATCGACCCTACACGTAACGCTGTTTGTGTTAGGGTGTTTACAGATGACGTCACGGTTCAACAGACGAAGTGCCAGATGCGCAATGGGAAGCCTAATTCTTTAGAAGCCATAGATGTAGTGACGAAGTGATGATTGTACACCATTCCCTCTCGTGGTCAAAATGTGCGAATTTTATTTTGAGGCTATCGAGGGTAATAATAAACTGTAAACTATTTATATAAGTTTTATAATTTTTGGCCAAAGAGCTATCCCTTTGCATCATCAATAAATACGGAATGCTATTTTAATCCGATAGGAAATGATCACGCTGAAAATCGTTAGTTTATGTTGAATATGAGAGAGAGAGAGAGAGAGAGAGGTGATGACAGATTTCGCCAGCTGAACCTCCTCTTATCAGCAAAGCGAATGACATACGAGGCAGAACTGATAATCTGTTGTTGCTACTGCTGTTGCTGAATAACCTTGGTCTGTGTGGTGAAGCAGACCCACTCACTGAAGGCAAACAGTCGCCAGTGCAAGGTTGTCTCATGCAGTGAACCGATGTCCTCTTGCAGCATCACCACAGCGAGGCGTGGGCAAGAATGTAAAGGTTTGGTTCCTGGAGGACGCCGCATTTGTTTTTTCCACCCAGTTAACAGGGGCACCATAGTTCGCTGATTTCACCCTGTTACTTGATTATATGGATGCTTAAAGAGTTAATGACTGCACCGATATTCTGTTAGAACATGTGTAAATACGCTAAAGCAAAGACCTTCGTAGTCGTGATTATTCATTTCTCACGTAACTTTCACTACAATATTTCCAGAATGACGATCCATGCGCATCACTGTTATATAAAAGGTAATACGTCGATACCCTTATAGCACAGTATATATATTTTGAGCCAGCGTTGAACAGTATAGTGCTAGCTACTTTATCTATCTCTCTATCTATTGCCAGACGCCTCAATCCCGTACAGGATGGCCACAAACAAATCGCCTCCACGTTGACTTTTCATACATTTTTCTGTTAGAGTTTGTCAAAATATGCATTATAAATCTATTTTTGTCTAATACGTTTGGAATAATTATAATACAGTATGTTGTTCAGTTCTTACATTCATATACAATACTACTCTCACAGGAATCACAGCTGGGCGATGCTAAAAGAGGATGTATGACCTTTGGCTGTTATAAATGCGCCTTAGAGAGAGAGAGAGAGAGAGAGAGAGAGAGAGAGAGAGAGAGAAAGAGAGAGAGAGAGAGAGAGAGAGAATTCAGACTAAGCTTAAATATCGAGTGGTTATCTCAAATTATCTGCAAGAGATCGATATTGTAATGATAACAACCAATCCCTTATCACCTCCTTCCAGGCGTAGGGTCCCATGGCTAGTCTAGGATTTAAGGGGAGAGACAGACAGACAGAGATGAAAGATCCTGTGGAGAGCAAGGCAGAGATGCTGGATGAAGCGAGTGATTCCTCTGAAGTGAAAGATCTCAGAAACTACAGGCCTCAGGGAAAATAAAGATAATAATAAACGAGTGAAAGAAAGAAAAAGGAAGAAAGAAAGAAAATAAAGTTAGAAAGAAAAAGGGTTCCGCTCGTGAACAGATTTACTGCAGAATCGCAAAGAAAATAATGATGAGTTTTAGCTCTTCATAACCGCCTCCATAGCCTCAAATTATTTAAATATTTGAAAAGGCATGTATCTGCCACATTTACTTGCTGTGTTTACCTAAATAAATAAGGAAATAAATAAGCCAGATCATCCTTGGGTCATTCTCGTCAGATAAGGAAGCTCCCTAATACCTTTTCCTAACCGATTTATTTCTACATGTGCCATTTTAATTACTGCTTTTATATTATGCAATCTGTGTCGATAATACAAAGGAATAAATATGATACAAGAGACTAGTAAAGTGTAACATGCAAAATAAATCGCTAAGGAAGAGGTGTTAGTAAGCTTCCTCACCCCTACGTCATACGGGCCTAGTTTTATGAAAAAACGTGTTACTGAAATTTGGCAAGATTTTACCTAAGACTTATTTCTATTTAGTTCCGATGACTTCCTTTCAGTTTATTTTTGTTGCTAAATTCTAACAGACGATTTTACTCTGCTCCGGGAAAGCCTCTCGTACTGAAAGGGCTAAAAACGGGGAAACTTTTGCCGATCCAGTTCCAAAAGTCACGCCTAAGTTGCATAAAATCGCCTGACGGTAGTTGATAAGAACACACACACACACACACACACACACACACACACAGCAGAGAGAGAGAGAGAGAGAGAGAGAGAGAGAGGGAAAGAGAGAGACAGAAAGAGAGACAGAATACATCTACGGAATAAGAGGATTAATGAAGTCTAGGGACCTTACATGAGATTTCTGATCAAAAAGAGTGATATTTGTTGTAATCCTCTTCAGCCTAAAACGTTACTTGGATTTCATTCTTATCTTTAGAGGATTACTTTCAGCACAGGGGGAGATTTCTAGTAGTGAAGGGGGTTAATGAACTCTACATCTAACCTCTCCAATTCGAAAAAATCTCTTGATAGGAGTATAATTATCCAGGAATATAAACAAAAGTGAAAAAAAAATGCGTCTTCGAGCTCAGAGTGTCAAAGAACGTGGCGTATGTCATTCAAAAACTCCTGATGCTTGTTACTGCTGATAAAAAAATATGTCTGTGTTTGTTCTTCGTAAAATTAATGACAGGAAAATACGTGCATAAAATAAGAAGGGAGTGTTCAGCAATAAGCACCTCAGTACGAAAGTCTGTCTGGAGTTGTATGGTGTCTCGGTGTGTGTAGCGGTTCACATTTATTCCACTGCATGACTGGACCTTCTCGGAGGGAGAGTGATAGCCAGAAATAACCCTTCCCCATGTAGGCTAAGTACGAGTGTCTGTTGGAAGAATGATACACGTGAAAGTGGAAGTGTTGTAGTGACTGTTTTGTATGAGAGTCTGTGCATGTCATCGTTTGGGCTGACAGGGTACGAACACATACAAACAGATGAGAGTACTTTGAGTGTCGGCCATGGATTACCCCCTTCCAGACGTAGGGTACCAAGGCTAGTCTGCCGTAATCCAAAGCATTTAAGGAGAGAGAGAGAGAGACAGAGACAGAGACAGAGACAGAGACAGACAGACAGACAGACAGACAGACAGAGACAAAGACAAAGACAAAGAGAGAGAGAGAGAGAGAGAGAGAGAGAGAGAGATGAAAGGGCCTGTGGAGAGCAAGGCAGAGATGATGGATGAAGCGAGTGATTCCTTTAAAGCGAAAGATCTCAGAAACTACAGACCTCACGGAAAATGAAGATAAAAAAAGAAAGAAAATAAAGATAGAAAGAAAAATGGTTCGGCTCGTGGACAGATTTACCGCAGAATCGTAAAGAAAATAATTAATAATGAGTTTTAGCTCTTCATAACCGCCTCCATAGCCTCAAATTATTTAAATATTTGAAAAGGCATGTATCTGCCGGATTTACTTGCCGTGTTTACATAAAAAATAGATTAATAAATAAGCCACATCATCCTTGGGTAATTCTCTTCAGATAAGGAACCTCCCTAATACCTTTTCCTTAACGATTTATTTCTGCATGTGCCATTTTAATTACTGCTTATATATTATGCAATCTGTGTCGATAGTACAAAGGAATAAAGAGGATACAAGAG
This sequence comes from Coenobita brevimanus, assembly GCF_032717465.1. Lineage (NCBI taxonomy): Eukaryota > Metazoa > Arthropoda > Malacostraca > Decapoda > Coenobitidae > Coenobita > Coenobita brevimanus. The sequence continues at coordinate 4,461,133 of NC_137024.1, read as the reverse complement.
ACTGGTGAAGTGCAGCATGCAAAATAAATCGCTAAGAAAGAGGTATTAGTAAGCTTCCTCACCCCGACGTCATACGGGCCTAGTGTTATGAAAAACGTGTTATTGAAATTTGGCAAGATTTTACCTAAGACTTATTTCTCTTTAGTTCCGATGACTTCCTTTTAGTTTATTTTTGTTGCTAAATTCTAACAGACGATTTTACTCTGCTCCTAAAAAGCCTCTCGTACTAAAAGGGTTAAAATTGAGGAAACTCGTAAGGTTCCAGTTCCAAAAGTCTCGCCTCAGTTGTATAAAATCGCCTGACGGTAGTTGATAAGAACACACACACACACACACACAGCAGAGAGAGAGAGAGAGAGGGGGGGGGGAAAGAGAGAGACAGAGAGAGAGACAGAATACATCTGCGGAATAAGAGGATTAATGAAGTCTAGGGACCTTACATGAGATTTCTGATCAAAAAAAGTGATATTTGTTGTAATCCTCTTCAGCCTAAAATGTTGCTTGGATTTCATTCTTATCTTTAAAGGATTACTTTCAGCAAAGGGAGAGGTTTCTAGTAGTGATGGGGTTAATGAACTATATATCGAACCTCTCCAATTCGAAAATATCTCTTGACAGGAGTATAATTATCCAGGAATATAAAAAAGTGAAAAAAAAAAAAAAAAGCGTCTTCGAGCTCAGAGTGTCAAAGAACGTGGCGTATGTCATTCAAAAACTCCTGATGCTTGTTACTGCTGATAAAAAATATGCAGTTGTTTGTTCTTTGTAAAATTAATGACAGGAAAATATGTGCATAAAATAAGGAGTGTTCAGCAATAAGCACCTAAGTACGATGGCCTGTCTGGAGCTGTAAGGTGTCTCGGTGTATGTAGCGGTTCACATTAATTCCACTGCATGACCGGACCTTCTCGGAGGGAGAGTGATGGCCAGAAATAACCCTTCCCCATGTAGGCGAAGTACGAAGTATGGTGGAAGAATGATACACGTGAAAGTGGAAGTGTAGTGACTATTTGTGTATCAGAGTCCGTGTGTCATCTTTTGGGTTGACGGTACGAACACATACAAACAGATGCGAGGACACTGCCAGCACCCACTTGAAATGTCGGCCATGGAGCGGCCTTGAGCCTTACACTGAAGGGTCAACAGCATTATGAGATGAATACGTTACCCTTTCGTGTGTGTGTGTGTGTGTGTGTGTGTGTGTGTGTGTTAGAGATAAGGAATTTCCAAAGTGTGAGATCTGCGTATAAGGCTGGTACATGCCCTCACGAATCTTGCTGTCTACATCCATAAAGAGGCAAATTGAAACGAGTATATGAAAGATAAGCTGCGTTTTTGAGAAGAGCTGTCTGTCAAGTGGCCACAGTGTTGCCAGCTTTGCCATGGGCCTCGTTTGGGTGGGGGACAGGGGGACGTGTCCCCCCAACTTTTTGGAGCCTGGGGGACAGAGTATCTTTTGCCCCGCCCCCCGTTTTCTAGATGAAAATTTTCAGGACGAATAACTTTACGCCATTTTTTTTTCTTCCTTAATGGAAAAATCCTTTCTATACAGTACAATACAGTTCAGGTGATATGAAAATCATTCCCTGCTGAGCGGGGCAGGTCGAGTGGTCACCTGAGTCAAGGATTAAGAGAGGTTATTGATGTAATTTTCCCACACAATGGCAAACAATGATTAAAAGGTAGTCTTTTTGCTAGACCACTATACAATAGAATGTTGTGCTTGTACTGTACATACATTTACCTTCATATTACAAAAATGCTCCGCCGGTGGCCGGGGGAGCTACGCACCCCCAGGACCTCCCCCCCCCCCATGCAGCGCGCCCAAAGTAGTATGATGCCGATTGTGTCCCCCCCCCCCCACATTTGCAGACAAAACGAGGCCCCTCAGCTTAGCGGTTCTGTAGCAAGAGCTGGAGATATTTCGCTCTCATGTGACGACGATTGTAACTTGCTTCGAGAGCCGTCGTGTATATGATTGTCACGTTTTTACGTCTTGATTTCCTTGATTTTTCCTTTCTTTTTTTTTCCCCTTCGCAGCACCAACATAATTCAACCCGTTAACACCTAGATTAACAAGGTGTATTACCCCACCACCATCCCGCACACACCTTTCCATTCACCTCACCCTTTACAACTCCCCTCACACACACACACACACACACACACACACACATACACATACACACATACACATCTAGGAGATATCTTTCCACCGTCAACGTAGCTCCTTATAAACACACATCTTTGCAGGGTGTACTGTACTTTTCCACCTTGCCTCCCCACCATCACACCCATCTCACCCACGTTTTGCTCCTCCACAAAGCAGTCAGTTTCTCAATATTCAAGGGGGTAGTCAGTTTATTAGTTTTGTCTTTTCCTCGCACATAACGCTTTCCTCATTCTTATTGGTAGATAATTCTGGAGGTCATAGTGTTTTTTTATCTACTTAGACATGAAGTAGCCTGAGTGGACCTAACTTACTTTAATGAGTCTCCCCCTTCAGCACGGGGAATTTTTTTACTATCTGCAGATGATTTTGTACACGTTAGGAGGGATTTTGGTGTTGGAGAGACGCCTTCATGTGGTGAGATCGAAATTAACAAGGCGGCTCCACTGCCTGGTTATACAAACGTCTCTCGGCTACTTTCCCATTCCCCTGAGAGGACGATGGTGGACTGCGGGAGAAGGGTAACTTGGCCTGCAGTCTACCGGGTTGACGTTCCGGATCAACTTGGGTCCAGAGTAACAATAAAAATAAAATTGATGAGGTATTATTGTGGTAAAGAGGTTAGCAGTTTGAGTCGGTTTGCTGTTAACCAGGAAAGACACACACACACACACACACACACACACACACACACACACACACACACACACAACGTCGTCTTAGCAGTGAAACACCCAGCCCTTTCACAAATGTCTCCTATATTTTACTCTTGCTATCACCGACAATGTTACACAGCTTAGGAGAGACCTTTCGAACATGGCAGGATAAATACAGCCTTCATTAACCTTTATATCTAGGGGTTGGGGGTTCCTGGGAGCGAGAAAAAGCGTCTGAAGTTAGCTAGAGAAAAAATGGTTAAGTCGCCAGTCAGCATTTAACACGACTGAGTAAACTGGCGGTAGAAACAGTAAACCGGCACAAGACGCCATGCTACTGAAAAGGTTAAAATTCTTGCGTCATCGCCTTGCTGTAAAATGCTGTGACGAGGCAGACGCTGTACAAACCTGAAGGCCACGCGTCCAAGCCACACACACACACACACACACCAGGAGCAGCAGTGTAGTTCCGCGAAGATCAATACCGACATGCAAATCAAATACACCCTCTCACCACCATCACCTGTTGTATATGGTATTTTATTCTTGCTATTTTCAGTTAACTGGGGTTGGTAGGCTGTTCCTTTTCTATTTTACTGATGCAGACTGGGGGGCGCGGTAGCACAGTGGTAGCGCGCCGGACTCGTAATCGGGGGATTATGAGTTCGAGCCTCGCCCGGGCTGCCGTGCCGGGAGTGGTAGCTCGCTCCTGTAACGCTAGCGGGGCTATATAGTCCAATACAGGGCTTAGCTCGGGGGAACTCCATTTCTCCCATTTTTTACTGATGCAGACTGGTGGGGCGCCTATCATCCACTCCCTTGATGTAGTGCGGCTTATTTCTTCCTTCATGTCTAACATTCTTTTCTTGTATCATCCCTCCTGTCCTCTTAATTCTCCCACCATTCACTTTTTATTACTGTACCCTTCTTTCCACATCAGGTGGCGCAACACCAAGTGACAAGCCTAATTGTTTCGTGTAACTCAGGAAACCATTGACAACGCTGGGTGGTAACAATATAACCAAATACGGGAAGACGTGGAGCTTACTACGGTGCCCCAATCCACCCAGTGACCAAACCTGCACACTAATCACCGCGCCTCGCTATGGCGAGGGGCAGTATGCCGCATGGGAACATCAATTCACTGCACGGGTCGGCCCTGCAGGGTCGGCTGCTTGCCTGCGATTGATGGGTCTGCTCGATCAGACAGACGGGTAGCACAACTGATGCAAACTGTCGATATTCATATAAAAAATACACAGGTGAATCAGGTGAATAATAAGGTGTAATGTGAAAATTAAAGCGCTCGGGGAGAAATGCAACGAAGCCTCCTGTGAAAGGAGAACAAGTACCAAGCGACTTAATGACATACCAGACGATGTATTTAGGTGTAGTACGCACAATAAATCGCTCGGAAAGAGGTGTTACGAATCTTTCAATGCCACCGAGAATGTGGCCTTAATGCTTAACTAAGATGGTTTTTTCCTTAGCTTTTCGTAAGACATTTTCTGAGTGAGACGAGATAGATATTACCATTAACTCCTTCACTAATAGATATCTTATCTAAGTTGAATAATTGACCTGGCTGCAGCAAGAATATGAGAGAGAGAGAGAGAGAGAGAGAGAGAGAATTAATGCGTAGATGAGTGGCGTTATCTGGCTGCATAAACACACGACAAACAAGGTAATGGCCCCTGACACAGCACTAATTGACAAGGTGTGGGGCGCTGAGGTGAAGGTGTGCTGGCCTAGGTAATGCATGGGCTCAACACACACACATTGCATCCATTGTGTGTGTGTGTGTGTGTGTGTGTGTGTGTGTGTGTGTGTGTGTGTGTGTGTGTGTGTGTGTGTGTGTGTGTGTGTGATGGGGGACTACACGTGGCAGATTTAAAAGGCGAAAAATAAAGTAACAGGCATTTAACGATAGAGAATTCGTTTGTTAATCATTTATTCTGTATCTGACCCTCATGTCCAACACTCGTATCCGCAACAGGTTAAATCTAAGCATGTATTTTTTTCTTCTTAGGTGGGTTACATTAGGCTATTCTTAGTGGCTCAGGTAGCGGATTCCTTTCTTTACCTGTTGAGAGAGAGAGAGAGAGAGAGAGAGAGAGAGAGAGAGAGAGAGAGAGAGAGAAAGAAAGGGAAAATGAGTGTGCATGACTGGAAAAGATGGAATAACATGAGAGAGAGAGAGAGAGAGAGAGAGAGAGAGAGAGATGATTGTGTATGAATGAAAAAGCGAAAATAACATGGCCAAGAGAGTCAGCATCAGTTAAAAATATCTTGGGAGCAACGCAGACTAATCTTAGCAAAACCTTGACATTTCACTTCCGTACTGACTTTCGGTGCGCGCGAAAACGTGTACCAAAGCGAATGTCAATACGCGATACCAAGATTACTTAAAATATCCTTACTTTTAACGTCACGAAAAAACCGTCTTAAATATAGCCCTTACCAACACCCTGAGTACTCGAGTTGATTAAAGCTGAGTGAAATCGTTTGGAGGTAATGATTAAAAGACGAAAAAGCGAAAAGTTTTAATTTTGAGACGTAAACAAACCGAAACACGATCGAAGCCGAGATTGTCCTCAGTGGTGTTGCGCGGATAAGGAGAGGACGAAAGGGGGCGAGAGGAGTAACGATAGGACGGAAGGAAGGGGAAAATGTGGATAGGATGGAGGGAGGGGAGACGAGGGGAAAGAGGAGTAGGAAAAAAAAGAAGGGAAGGCAAGAGGAGTGGGAGCTGTGACAGAAAGGCATAGAGGGTGAGGGTATATGGATAGGACGAAGAGAGAGAGAGAGAGAGAGAGAGGAGAGAAACTGAAAATACCTGAAATAATATGAGAGAGAGAGAGAGAGAGAGAGAGAGAGAGAGAGAGAGAGAGAGAGAGAGAGAGAGAGAGGAGAGAAACTGAAAATACCTGAAATAATATGAGAGAGAGAGAGAGAGAGAGAGAGAGAGAGAGAGAGAGAGAGAGAGAGAGGAGGGAGAGGAGGGGAAGAAAGTATAGGGAGAGGACGGAGGGAAGGGGAGGGGAAGGGAGAGAAACAGTAAATGGGAAGGCAGGATTATGGGGAGGAGCTGGGGAGCAAGGCGAAAAGAAGGGAGAAAATATGGACTGTACGAAAATGAGAAAGAAGAAAAAGGGAGAGGACAGAAAGGAAGGGGAGGGAAGGAAAGAGGGCGGAAAAGGAGGGGAGGGGAGAGGACGAAAGGAAGGGGCGGGGAAGGGAAGTGGATGGGAAGAGAGGGCGCGTTGTGGGGACGATGGAAGGCAGATACGAGGGAAGAAGCGGAATATAGGAGACTAGGGCTGTATTCTCGTCAGCTTGGGAGGTTTTCTGGTTAGTGTTTACTTCTGTAGATGACACAAAAATATTCTCATGTATCAGGTATGCAATGTTTGTAGTCTGATGATATTTACATGAAAACAAATGGATAATAATGGACAGAGAGGAAAATGTGTTACTCTTCTAAATTACGAGATCCCTCCCGAATTTAATATCATCTGGTGTATCATCGTCATCACAGCCCAATCTCAGTGATATATATGAGGTGGAAGGGATCCAAACACAGGCCTAATAAAACGGGCTATACATTCATTCATCCGTCACACAAGCCTTCGAAATTCATCACACACACACACACACACACACACACACACACACACAACGTCGTCTTAGCAGTGAAACACCCAGCCCTTTCACAAATGTCTCCTATATTTTACTCTTGTTATCATGGACAATGTTACAAAGCTTAACAGTCCTTTCGAACATGACAGGATAAATACAGCCTTCATTAACCTTCATATCTCGGGGCTGGGGGTTCCTGGGAGCAAGAAAATGCGTCTGGAGTTAGCTGAGTAATAATAGTTAAGTCGCCAGTCACCATTTAACACGACTGAATAAAAATGCCTCGAGGTAGAAACAGTAAACCCGCACAAGACGCCATGCTACTGAAAAGGTTAAAATTCACGCGTCATCGCCTTGCTGTAAAATGTTGTGACGAGGCAGACGCTGTACAAACCTGAAGGCCACGCGTCCAAGCCACACACACACACACACACACACACCAGGAGCAGCAGTGTAGTTCCGCGAAGATCAATACCGACATGCAAATCAAATACACCCTCTCACCACCTTCACCTCTTTTGTTTGGTATTTTATTCTTGTTTTCAGTTCATTGGGGTAGGTAGGCTGTTCCTTTTAGATATTAATGATACAAACTGTTAATATTCATGAGATTAATGAGATAGAACTAGCACATAAGAGAATAATGTGTAATGTGCAAAATACACCGCTAGGGGAGAAGCGCTACGAAGCCTTCTCCGCTAACGAGAAAACACGCTAAATAAGTGCTAAATCTCCCTCCATATTCAGGTGCTAAACGACGTGGAAACATACGGTATATTAAGGTGTATTAACCAAAAATAAATGGCAGGGGAGGAAGTGTAACGAATCTTCCTAAACCAACGAAAATATGGCCTTAATACTTCACGAAGATGGAGTTTTTATTGCTATTTTTTTCTATTTTCTTTAAAGACAATTTTCGAACGAGACGAACGGGATATCATCCACATTAACTCCCTCACCACGAAAGACCCTTTCTTAGGTGAATATGGTATCCTACTCGCGCAAGATTAATACCATGAGAGAGAGAGAGAGAGAGTTAATGCGTAGATGAGTGCCGTTATCAGCCTGTATATACACACGACAAACAAGGTAATGGCCCCTGATGCAGCACTAATTGACAAGGTGTGGGGCGCTGAGGTGAAGGTGTGCTGGCCTAGGTAATGCATGGGCTTAACACACACACCACAAAGCCAGTCAGGAGACAGGACGTGTGTGCTGGGCATTCCCCAGGTCCTGTCCTCCCCACTTACTGTTTTTTAATCAGCCGATACACCACTGACCGGGCTAATGTATGGCCCGGCCTGCACTATATGTGCAGGGAATCTTTAAACGAACGAACGATGGGCTCAACACACACACACATTACATCCATCGCGTGTGTGTGTGTGTGTGTGTGTGTGTGTGTGTGTGTGTGTGTGTGTGTGATGGGGGATTACCCGTGGCAGTTTTAAAAGGCGAAAAATAAAGTAACAGGCATTTAACGATAGAGAATTAGTTTGTTAATCATTTATTCTGTATCTGACCCTCATGTCCAACAGTCGTATCCGCTACAGGTAAAATCTAAGCATGTATTTTTTTTCTTCTTAGGTGAGTTTCATTAGGCTATTCTTAGTGGTTCTGGTAGCGGATTCCTTTCTTTACCTGTTGAGAGAGAGAGAGAGAGAGAGAGAGAAGGGAAGATGGTTGTGCATGATTGGAAAAATGGAATAACATGAGAGAGAGGGGGGGGAGGGAGGGAGTAGAAGGGAGGATAATTGTGCAAGATTGGAAAAATGGAATAACATGAGAGAGAGAGAGAGAGAGAGAGAGAGAGAGAGAGAGGGAGAGAGGAGAGAGAGAGAGAGGAGATGCTTGTGTATGAATGGAAAAGCGAAAATAACATGGCCAAGAGAGTCAGCATCAGTTAAAAATATCTAGGGAGCAGCGCAGACTAATCTTAGCAAACCTTGACATTTCACTTCCGTACTGACTTTCGCTGCGCGCGAAAACGGGTACCAAAGCGAGTGTCAAAAATATCCTTACTTTTAACGTCACGAAAAAACCGTCTTAAATAGAGCCCTCACCAACACCCTAAGTACTCGAGTTGATTAAAAACTGAGTGAAATCGTCTGGAGGTAGTGATTAGAAGACGAAAAAGCGAAGAGTTTAAATTTTGTGACGTAAACAAACCGAAACACGATCGAAGCCGAGATTGTCCTCAGCGGTGTTGCGTGTCGCTTGTTTGACAGGGTGAGTGATGGAGAAAAGGATGGGGAGGGGACGAAAGGGGACCAGAGGAGTAACGATAGGACGGAAGGAAGGGAAAATGGGAATAGAATAGACGGAGGGGACGGGAAAGGGGAATGAGGAAAGAACGAAAGGAAGGGGAGAGGAGGGGGAGTTGTGACAGGAGGGCAGAGGAGGGGAGAATATGGATTGGACGAAGAGGAGAGAGAGAGAGAGAGAGAGAGAGAGAGAGAGGAAGGAAATATGGGGAGAGAAAGGAAGAGACTAAGCGGATGGAAAGGGAGACGGGATTAATGGGAGTGAGTTGGAAAAGGACAGAAGGGAGGGTGATATGGACTGCATGTAGGGAAGGAGAAAGAGGGGAAAGGGAGAGGACAGAAAGGAAGGGGAGGGAAGCGGAGAGAATAGAAATGAAGGGGAGGGGAGAAGAAGAGGAAGAGGGAAGCAGAGGGGGAGAGAGGGAGGGCGCGTTGTGGGGAGGATGGAAGGCAGATACGAGGAACGGAAATAAAGGGAAGAAGAGGAATTTTTTTTTTTTTTAATGCGAGGAAGAAGGAACCAAAGGCCATGAGCCCGCAGTAACAGTTCCCTCAAAGAGAAAAACAAAATACAATAGAGAGCCAAATTCAAGATCCGATCATTTTGAGATGCCTGGACACACTGCGTTTGAAAGACTGGAGATCATAGGCAGCAGGAAATACAGACAGAGGGAGACAGTTCCAGAGCTGACCTGTTGCATAAATGAAAGACTGGGAGTAACGGTTAACTCTTGCATTAGAGAGTTGGACAGAAAAGGGATGAGAGTTTGCTGCCAGACGGGTGCTACGCGCCCGTCGTAGAGGTGGAGGAATGCAAGCAGACAGTTCAGAGGAGCAGTGACCATTAAAGTAGCGATAGAAAAGAGATAAAGATGCAACAGTGCGGCGAAGAGACAGAGGTTGAAGGGAGTCAGTAAGAACAGGAGAGTTAATGAGACGAAAAGCCTTTGATTCCACCCTACTGAGAAGAGCTGTATGTGGGGAGCCTCCCCACACATGAGAGTTGTACTCCACACAGGGGCAGATAAAACCCCTGTATAGAGTCAACAATTGTGCAGGGGTAAAGAAAGAGCGGAGTCGGCTTAGCACACCCAATCTCTTGGAAGCAGATTTTACAAGAGATGTAATATGATCTTTCCAAGATAAGTCCCGAGTAAATGAAACCCCAAGCATGTTCAAGGATGATGCAGGATTAAGCTGAATATTATTAAACATTAGTGGGTATACCTGTGGAAGATTTTGTCAGGTTGATAGGTGTAAGAACTGAGTCTTAGATGCATTAAAAACAACCATGTTATTTTTACCCCAGTCAGAGATACGAGCCAAGTCAGACATTAGGTGTGCCATAGCCTCATCCCTTGTTTCTTGAAGTAACTGTTGAGATGGGCGTTGCGGGAACCGAATGGAAAGGTGAAGGGTGGAGTCATCAGCGTATGAGTGGATAGGGTTAGATGTACAGCTTAGAAGATCATTGATGAATAAAAGGAAGAGAGTTGGTGATAGGACAGAGCCCTGAGGAACACCACTGTTGATAGATCTAGGAGAAGAACGATGGCCGTCTACAACAGCGGCTATAGAACGACCAGAAAGGAAGCTAGCGATGAAGGCACAGATAGAAGGATAGAAACTGTAGGAGGGCAGTTTGGAAATTAAAGATTTATGCCAGACTCGATCGAAAGCCTTTGAGATGTCAAGTGCAATGGCAAAGCTTTCGCCAAAGTCCCGAAAGGAGGATGACCAGGAGTCTGAAAGGTAGGTGAGAAGATCGCCTGTGAAGCGTCCTTGACGGAACCCGTACTGACGATCGGAAAGAAGGTTGTGATAGGAAAGATGCCTTAAAATTTTTCTATTCAGAATTGACTCGAAAACTTTTGAAATACAGGACGTTAAAGCAATTGGACGATAGTTAGAGGGTTGGGAGTGGTCACCCTTCTTTGGGACTGGCTGAATGAGAGCAAACTTCCAGCAAGAAGGAAAGGTACAAGTTGACAGACAGAGGCGAAAAAGTTTGCCTAGGCAGGGTGTAAGCACAGAAGCACAGTTCTTGAGAACAACAGGAGGGACCCCATCAGGCCCATATGCCTTGTTAGTGCTGAGGCCAGTGATGGCAGAAAATACGTCAACTGAAGAAATTTTAATGTCAGCCATGAGGAAGTCAGAGGGGGGAAGTGATGGAGGAACAGCACCAGAATCGTCTAAGGTGGAATTGGAGGAGAAAGTCTGTGTGAAGAGATCTGCTTTATCAGTAGAAGAAATAGCTACAGAACCATCAGAGTAGACAAGAGGAGGGAAGGATGATGAGGTAAAGTTGTTAGAAAGATTTTTGGCAAGGTGCCAGAAGGAGCGGGAAGAATTCGAGTTGGAGAGTTGAGAGCATTTAGTATGGATGAAATTATTTTTAGTAGAGCGAAGACCAGACTTAGCATGATTCCGGGCAGAAACGTAAAGATGATGTGATTCAGGGGTGGGTTGGCTCCGGTACCTTTTGTAGGCCCTCTTTTTGTTGCGGACAGCATTAGAACAAGCGTGATTAAACCAAGGCTTTCTTGCGTTAGTCAAAGGATATGAGAAAGGAATGTATGCTTCCATGCCCGAGAGAATAACCTCCGTAATGCGCAAGGCACACTCAGATGGCTCACGGCCATGGAAGCAATAATCACTCCAGGGAAAATCAAAGAAGCACTGCCTGAGGGCCTCCCAGTCCGCGGCTCCAAAATGCCACAGACGACATTTCCCTGGAGGGTCCACAGGCCGTACCGGAGTGATAGGACAGGTTAAGGTAATAAGGTTGTGATCGGAGGAGCCCAACGGAGAGAAAAGATTAACAGAGTAAGCAGAAGGATTAGTTGTCAGGAAGAGGTCAAGTATGTTGGAGCTCTCTCCAAGGCGGTCAGGGAAACGGGTAGGGTGCTGTACAAGCTGCTCTAGGTCATTAAGGATAGAAAAGATGTAGGCTTCTTCACCAGGTGGATCCGTGAAAGGAGAGGAGAGCCAAAGGTGGTGGTGAACATTGAAATCTCCAAGAATGGAGATTTCAGAGAAAGGAGAAATGGATAGAATGTGTTCCATCGTAGAAGTAAGATAGTCGAAGAATTTTTGATAGTCAGTAGAATTAGGGGATAAGTAAACAGCACAGATATATTTAGTCAGAGAATGACAGGAAAGCCGAAGCCAGAGTGTGGAGAATTCAGAAGAATCAAGTTCAGGAACACGAGAGCAAGATAAGTCGTTGCGTATATATACACAACAGCCACCTTTGGCTTTGAAATGAGTATAGAGAAAGTAGGAGGATACAGAAAAGGGTTTGCTGTCAGTTGCCTCAGACAGCTGAGTCTCCGTTAGAAAAAGAAGGTGAGCTTTAGAGGAGGAGAGGTGGTGCTCAACAGAGCGAAAGTTAGAGGAAAGGCCGCGAATGTTGCAGAAATGAAGAAGAAGAGAGTCAGTGGTTCCAAACACCTCAAGTCGTCACCGGGAGAGGAGCGGAGACTAGGGCTGTATTCTCGTCAGCTTGGGAGGTTTTCTGGTTAGTGTTTATTTCTGTAGATGACACAAAAATATTCCCATGTATCAGGTATGTAATATTCGTACTTTGTTGATATTTACACGAAAACAAATGGTTAATAATGGACAGAGAGGAAAATGTGTTACTCTTCTAAATTACGAGATCCCTCCCGAATTTAATATCATCTGGTGTATCATCGTCATCACAGCCCAATCTCAGTGATATATATATGAGGTGGAAGGGATCCAAACACAGGCCTAAATAAAACGGGCTATACATTCATTCATCCGTCACACAAGCCTTCGAAATTCATCACACACACACACACACACACACACACACACACACACACACACACACACACACACAACGTCTTCTTAGCAGTGAAACACCCAGCCCTTTCACAAATGTCTCCTATATTTTACTTTTGTTATCATGGACAATGTTACAATGCTTAACAGTCCTTTCGAACATGACAGGATAAATACAGCCTTCATTAACCTTCATATCTCGGGGCTGGGGGTTCCTGGGAGCAAGAAAATGCGTCTGGAGTTAGCTGAGTAATAATAGTTAAGTCGCCAGTCACCATTTAACACGACTGAATAAAAATGCCTTGAGGAAGAAACAGTAAACCGGCACAAGACGCCATGCTACTGAAAAGGTTAAAATTCAAGCGTCATCGCCTTGCTGTAAAATGCTGTGACGAGGCAGACGCTGTACAAACCTGAAGGCCACGCGTCCAAGCCACACACACACACACACACACACACACACACCAGGAGCAGCAGTGTAGTTCCGCGAAGATCAATACCGACATGCAAATCAAATACACCCTCTCACCACCTTCACCTCTTTTGTTTGGTATTTTATTCTTGTTTTCAGTTAATTGGGGTAGGTAGGCTGTTCCTTTTAGATATTAATGATACAAACTGTTAATATTCATGAGATTAATGAGATAGAACTAGCACATAAGATAATAAAGTGTAATGTGCAAAATACACCGCTAGGGGAGAAGCGCTTCGAAGCCTTCTCCGCTAACGAGAAAACACGCTAAATAAGTGCTAAATCTCCCTCCATATTCAGGTGCTAAACGACGTGGAAACATACGGTATATTAAGGTGAATTAACCAAAAATAAATCGCAGGGGAGGAAGTGTAACGAATCTTCCTAAACCAACGAAAATATGGCCTTAATACTTCACGAAGATGGAGTTTTTATTGCTATTTTTTTCTATTTTTTTAAAAGACAATTTTCGAACGAGACGAACTGAATATCACCCACATTAACTCCCTCACCACGAAAGACCCTTTCTTAGGTGAATATGGTATCCTACTCGCGCAAGATTAATACCATGAGAGAGAGAGAGAGAGAGAGAGAGAGAGAGAGAGAGAGAGAGTTAATGCGTAGATGAGTGCCGTTATCAGCCTGCATATACACACGACAAACAAGGTAATGGCCCCTGACACAGCACTAATTGACAAGGTGTGGGGCGCTGAGGTGAAGGTGTGCTGGCCTAGGTAATGCATGGGCTCAACACACACACATTACATCCATCGCGTGTGTGTGTGGGTGTGTGTGTGTGTGTGTGGGTGTGGGTGTGTGTGTGTGTGTGTGTGTGTGTGATGGGGGATTACACGTGGCAGATTTAAAAGGCGAAAAATAAAGTAACAGGCATTTAACAATAGAGAATTAGTTTGTTAATCATTTATTCTGTATCTGACCCTCATGTCCAACACTCGTATCCGCTACAGGTAAAATCTAAGCATGTATTTTTTTTCTTCTTAGGTGGGTTTCATTAGGCTATTCTTACTGGCTCAGGTAGCGGAATTCTTTCTTTACCTGTTGAGAGAGAGAGAGAGAGAGAGAGAGAGAGAGAGTATAAAGGAAAGGTGACTGTGCATCACTGGAAAATACTGAATAACATTGGAGAGAGAGAGAGAGAGAGAGAGAGAGAGAGAGAGAGAGACAGTGGAAGGGAAGGTGACTGTGCATCGTTGGAAAATACTGAATAACATTGGAGAGAGAGAGAGAGAGAGAGAAAGGGGAAGATGGCTGTGCATGAATGGAAAAAATGGAATAACATGGCAGAGAGAGAGAGAGAGAGAGAAGGATTGTGTATGAATGGAAAAGCGAAAATAACATGGCCGAGAGAGTCAGCATCAGTTAAAAATATCTAGGGAGCAGCGCAGACTAATCTTAGCTAACCTTGACATTTCACTTCCGTACTGACTTTCGGTGCGCGCGAAAACGGGTACCAAACCGAGTGTCCATACGCGACACCAAGATTACTTAAAATATCCTTACTTTTAACGTCACGAAAAAACCGTCTTAAATAGAGCCCTCACCAACACCCTGAGTACTCGAGTTGATTAAAAACTGAGTGAAATCGTCTGGAGGTAGTGATTAGAAGACGAAAAAGCGAAGAGTCTAAATTTTGTGACGTAAACAAACCGAAACACGATCGAAGCCGATATTGTCCTCAGCGGTGTTGCGTGTCGCTTGTTTGACGGGGTGAGTGATGAAGAAAAGGATGGGGAGGGGACGAAAGGGGACGAGAGGAGTAACGATAGGACGGAAGGAAGGGAAAATGAGAATAGGATGGACGGTGCGGACAGGAAAGGGGAATGGGGAAAGAACGAAAGGAAGGGGAGAGGAGGGGGAGTTGTGACAGGAAGGCATAGAGGGTGAGGGCATATGGATAGGACGAAGAGAGAGAGAGAGAGAGGGGGGGGAGGGAGAGGAGGAGAAAGTATAGGGAGAGGACGGAGGGAAGGGGATGGGAAGGGAGAGAAACAGTAAATGGGAAGGCAGGATTATGGGGAGGAGCTGGGGAGCAAGGCGAAAAGAAGGGAGGGTGATATGGAGTGCTTGTAGGGAAGGAGAAAGAGGGGAAAGGGAGAGGACAGAAAGGAAGAGGAGGGAAGCGGAGAGAATAGAAATGAAGGAGAGGGGAGGAGAAGAGGAAGAGGGAAGCAGAGGGGGAGAGAGGGAGAGCGCGTTGTGGGGAGGATGGAAGGCAGATAGGAGGAACGGAAATTTAAGGGAAGAAGCGTAATATAGGAGACTAGGGCTGTATTCTCGTCAGCTTGGGAGGTTTTCTGGTTAGTGTTTATTTCTGAAGATGATACAAAAATATTCCCATGTATCAGGTATGTAATATTCGTACTTTGTTGATATTTACACGAAAACAAATGGTTAATAATGGACAGAGAGGAAAATGTGTTAATCTTCTAAATTACGATATCCTCCCTGAATTTAATATCATCTGGTGTATCATCGTCATCACAGCCCAATCTCAGTGATATATATATGAGGTGGAAGGGATTCAAACACAGGCCTAATAAAACGAGCTATACATCCATTCATCCGTCACACAAGCCTTCGAAATTCATCACACACACACACACACACACACACACACACACACACACACACACACAACGTCGTCTTAGCAGTGAAACACCCAAACCTTTCACAAATGTCTCCTATATTTTACTCTTGTTATCATGCACAATGTTACAAAGCTTAACAGTCCTTTCGAACATGACAGGATAAATACAGCCTTCATTAACCTTTATATGTCGGGGTTGGGGGTTCCTGGGAGCAGCAAAATGCGTCTGGAGTTAGCTGAGTAATAATAGTTAAGTCGCCAGTCACCATTTAACACGACTGAATAAAAATGCCTCGAGGTAGCAACAGTAAATCCGCACAAGACGCCATGCTACTGAAAAGGTTAAAATTCACGCGTCATCGCCTTGCTGTAAAATGCTGTGACGAGGCAGACGCTGTACAAACCTGAAGGCCACGCGTCCAAGCCACACACACACACACACACACACACCAGGAGCAGCAGTGTAGTTCCGCGAAGATCAATACCGACATGCAAATCAAATACACTCTCTCACCACCTTCACCTCTTTTGTTTGGTATTTTATTCTTGTTTTCAGTTAATTGGGGTAGGTAGGCTGTTCCTTTTAGATATTAATGATACAAACTGTTAATATTCATGAGATTAATGAGATAGAACTAGCACATAAGAGAATAATGTGTAATGTGCAAAATACACCGCTAGGGGAGAAGCGCTACGAAGCCTTCTCCGCTAACGAGAAAACACGCTAAATAAGTACTAAATCTCCCTCCATATTCAGGTGCTAAACGACGTGGAAACATACGGTATATTAAGGTGTATTAACCAAAAATAAATCGCAGGGGAGGAAGTGTAACGAATCTTCCTAAACCAACGAAAATATGGCCTTAATACTTCACGAAGATGGAGTTTTTATTTCTATTTTTTTCTATTTTTTTAAAGACAATTTTCGAACGAGACGAACTGGATATCACCCACATTAACTCCCTCACCACGAAAGACCCTTTCTTAGGTGAATATGGTATCCTACTCGCGCAAGATTAATACCATGAGAGAGAGAGAGAGAGAGAGAGAGAGAGAGAGAGAGAGTTAATGCGTAGATGAGTGGCGTTATCAGCCTGCATATACACACGACAAACAAGGTAATGGCCCCTGACACAGCACTAATTGACAAGGTGTGGGGCGCTGAGGTGAAGGTGTGCTGGCCTAGGTAATGCATGGGCTCAACACACACACATTACATCCATCGCGTGTGTGTGTGTGTGTGTGTGTGTGTGTGTGTGTGTGTGTGTGTGTGTGTGTGTGTGTGTGTGTGTGTGTGTGATGGGGGACTACACGTGGCAGTTTTAAAAGGCGAAAAATAAAGTAACAGGCATTTAACGATAGAGAATTCGTTTGTTAATCATTTATTCTGTATCTGACCCTCATGTCCAACAGTCGTATCCGCTACAGGTAAAATCTAAGCATTTGTTTTTTTCTTCTTAGGTGGGTTTCATTAGGCTATTCTTAGTGGCTCAGGTAGCGGATTCCTTTCTTTACCTGTTGAGAGAGAGAGAGAGAGAGAGAGAGAGAGAGAGAGAGAGAGAGAGAGAGAGAGAGAGAGATGAGAGAAGGGAAGATGATTGTGCATGATTGGAAAAAGGAATAACATGAGAGAGAGAGAGAGAGAGAGAGAGAGAGAGAGAGAGAGAGAGAGAGAGAGAGAGAAAGGGAAAATGAGTGTGCATGACTGGAAAAGATGGAATAACATGAGAGAGAGAGAGAGAGAGAGAGAGAGAGAGAGAGAGAGAGAGATGATTGTGTATGAATGGAAAAGCGAAAATAACATGGCCGAGAGAGTCAGCATCAGTTAAAAATATCTAGGGAGCAGCGCAGACTAATCTTAGCTAACCTTGACATTTCACTTCCGTACTGACTTTCGGTGCGCGCGAAAACCTGTACCAAAGCGAATGTCAATACGCGATACCAAGATTACTTAAAATATCCTTACTTTTAACGTCACGAAAAGACCGTCTTAAACAGAGCCCTCACCAACACCCTGAGTACTCGAGTTGATTAAAGCTGAGTGAAATCGTCTGGAGGTAGTGATTAAAAGACGAAAAGGCGAAGAGTTTAAATTTTGTGACGTAAACAAACCGAAACACGATCGAAGCCGAGATTGTCCTCAGCGGTGTTGCGTGTCGCTTGTTTGACGGGGTGAGTGATGGCGAAAGGGGTAGGGAAGGACGAAAGGGGAGGAGAGGAGTAACGATAGGACGGAAAGGAGGGGAAAATGTGGACAGGAGAGGAGACGAGGGGAAAGGGGAGTAGGAAGAGAACGAAAGGAAGGGGAGAGGAGGGGGAGTTGTGACAGGAGGGCAGAGAAGGAGGGGAGAATATGGATTGGACGAAGAAGAGAGAGAGAGAGAGAGAGAGAGAGGAAGGAAATATGGCGAGAGAACGGAAGGAAGAGACTAAGCGAATGGAAAGGGAGACAGGATTAATGGGAGTTGGAAAAGGACAGAAGAGAGGGGGATATGGACTTGATGTAGGGAAGGAGAAAGAGGGGAAAGGGAGAGGACAGAAAGGAAGGGGAGGGAAGCGAAGAGAATAGAAAGGATGGGGAGGGGAGGAGAAGAGGAAGAGGGAAGCAGAAGGGGAGAGAGGGAGAGCGCGTTGTGGGGAGGATGGAAGGCAGATAGGAGGAACGGAAATTAAGGGAAGAAGCGTAATATAGGAGACTAGGGCTGTATTCTCGTCAGCTTAGTAGGCTTTCTGTTAGTTATTTCTGAAGATGATACAAAAATATTCCCATGTATCAGGTATGTAATATTTGTACTTTGTTGATAATTACACGAAAACAAATGGTTAATAATGGACAGAGAAGAAAATGTGTTAATCTTCTAAATTAATATTATTTGGTGTATCATCGTCATCACAGCCCAATCTCAGTGATATATACGAGGTGGAAGGGATCCAAACACAGGCCTAATAAAACGGGCTATACATCCATTCATCCGTCACACAAGCCTTCGAAATTCATCACACACACACACACACACACACACACACACACACACATTCCCTTATCAAGTAAAAACAAAAAGGTGAGAGCAACTACCTTCACGTGCATATACTGTACATAATTATCTCACCCATGCACCTCGGTCACTTTCCAGTTCTGCGCTTCTGCAAAAGTATAATATAGAGAGAAAAGAAGGCGTAACAGTGAAAGGATTGATTACGTTATTCTTAATCCCAAAATATAGGTTCTTAAGATGAAGTAAATCGTTCAAACTAGACTAACAGAAGAAATTTTTTGAACTGAGGAAATGTGTTAATATCCAAATAGACCGCTGAGGAAGAAGTGCTAGAAAGCCTACGAAGCCCTGAGAATCCGGTCCTGAGAGAGAGAGAGAGAGAGAGAGAGAGAGAGAGACAGACAGACAGACAGACAGAGAGACAGAGACAGAGACAGAGACAGAGAGACAGACAGACAGACAGACAGACAGAGGGAGAAAGAGAGATCGGGAAGGGAATGGGGTGAAGAGTGAGGGGGTAGGGGAACAGAATACGTGAGGGGAAGGGAAGGGATAGGTGAGAGGTAACAAGTGAGGGGAAGGGGTGAATAAGAGTGAGGGGAAGGGGAAGGAATGGGAGGGAAGGGAAAGGGAATGAAAGTGAGGGAAGGGGAGGGAATGCGAGTGAGGGAAGGGGAAAAAATAAAAGTGAGGGGGTCGGGAGAGAAGAGGAAGGGGAATAAGAGTGAGGGGAAGGGGAGGAAACAAGAGAAAGGGGAATAAGAGTGAGGGAAATGGAAGGAAACATGAGAAAGGGGAACAAGAGAGGAAGGGAAGGGAAAAAAGTGAGGGGAAAAGAGTGATGGAATACGAGTGAAGGAGAGGACTAAGTACGAGGGGAATAAAAGGGTAAAGGTGGGGAAGGAGGAATACTGAGGGGAAGGGAGGGGAAACCGCGTTATGGGAAGTGGAGAGGGACCGGACTAAAGGTTGACGGGGAGGAAGGAAGAAGGAATGAGAGTAGGGGGAAGGGAAGGGGAAAGAAGAATGAGGGGAGGGGAAATTAGATTACAGGAATGTACATTAAGAGTGAGGGGAAGAGCCAAGAAAGGACCACTCAACCCCCTCCCCGCCCCCCCACCCCCCCAAAAAAATCCTTCCATTGGTCAGCACAATAAGAGAGCCAAATTTCCCAGACAAGCTCCACCCAGGCAATTACACACACAACTGGTCGTTAGCCACCCTCGTAACCACAACCACTGTCCCATAACCCCCCTAACACGCTCACTACAAACCTATTTATTTTATCGTCTTTGGAAGTTCGGAAGTATATTAACAATTCTAATTTTCCAATATTTTTTCTTTGTCTATGTTCATTCCGTTATTACCCCTTCACTCCAATGCCGCGTTCATTTTGTTCTTGTTCCAGTTATATATATATATATATATATATATATATATATATATATATATATATATATATATATATATATATTCGAACTTCTTACTGCAAAGGTTACGTGTAGCCTTTCATTAACCCCTTCACTCTGAGGGTACACTCTTAAGCTGGATAAAATCGCAGGGCAGTAAACGTTCTCGGCCTAAAATGTCCAATACATATAAAGTTTTCAATTTTCCATTACTAGTGCAATGTTATATTTCACATTTTCCTTTCCGAAATTATATAGGTAGCTGCTGT
Source organism: Coenobita brevimanus (assembly GCF_032717465.1). Lineage (NCBI taxonomy): Eukaryota > Metazoa > Arthropoda > Malacostraca > Decapoda > Coenobitidae > Coenobita > Coenobita brevimanus. Next base: position 4,440,837 of record NC_137024.1, on the reverse strand, counting down.
ACGCTGTCAATATTCTAACACTGTAGGCAAATTTTAAAGTCGTTTTCCTGGCACACATTTTTCGTTTGATTTCATTGTCCGGTAAGGCATACAACCCTTTACCGTAGGTCTTTATTCCCGTCTATAATCTGTTCCTGTATAGTTGCTTTACAGTGTGTAATTTATCTTAGAAACTTTTTACGCAAAGTTCACACCAAAATGCATAAGGACACATTAAAAGAAATCTCATTACACACATTATCGGTAAATATTTACAACATATCCGGACCTTATCAACTGAGATGCACAACTTTCCTCACTTTTCACTGAATTAATGATATATGTTCGAAAATTATGCATAAAGCAAACTGAATACAAAGGATAACAGTGTGTAAACTAGCCCTGAAGGCAAATTAATCCTGCCAAACGAAAATCATTAAGGGTATATAAACAAATAAATAAAAAGTGATGTGTGTAAAAGTATGCTCGAGTAAAGAAAGGAGAGGAGTGTGGAGGAATGACACCCAACCCTCCCCGCCGCGTGGCTAAATTACTACTGAGGGTAAAAGCAAGCCGACTTTCGGGCTGGACACACGCACGCACAAACAATCTAACTCGCCGTCGCGAACTAATTTTCCTAAAACTTTCGTCTTAGTTCAGAAAATTTAGGTTAAAAATGGGATTAAGTTTAATTATTGCATTATCTTACTTGATATACACGTTTGGCATCTATGAACACATATTTGCTTGCTTGGCTCGATACGAAACTTGTTTCCACACTATGTGGTATTATTTATACAATATTATCACCATTCTTCGTATATAATCGATTAAGATATCAAGACATTTCGTTGGATTAAAATACTGAAAATAGCTCCACAAGAAATGTAAACACTCAAGGGTGAGTGCTCGATTTGGAAACTGCAACAAATGAGGTGAGAAGTATTAGGGTTGCGGCCATACGGCGACTGAACATCCTAAATACTGCAAGATTCAGAATACTGCAGTCTAGCCTAACCTTCCCAGTGTTGCCAGGACGTAGACTATTTCCAAGTATTGCCATGTAGATATCGCATTTTTTCATTACTGACATGACCTACTTCTCATGACAAGGGTTTACCACATTCCTGCCACAATCGCCACAGGAGAGAGAATAGGCTAGACTGGTGTGGGAGAGGGGAGTCGAGGAAAGTTGTGACATATGGCAACACTTTCCCGCCATTGCCCTCTGCAGCGCACCAAAATAATAAAGTTTAGCGTCTTCCTAGCTCTGTGCTCCATTTCTCCTTGATTATCACCTGCATTTTTTAGGTTCTTCCTACGTGCTTGCCAGGTTATTTTTAAGGTTGTTTGGAGCCTGGAAGAGGGAAAAGGAGAAGGCAGCAGAGAAGGAGAGTAATGGGGATAAAAGTGGATATCTCTGCATTGTTAGCGCAGTGTGTTGCCCGGAAAAAGAAAAATTGATAAAGAAGCGATTGGTAAGCAAATGACATAGAAAGGTAAGGAGGGAGGACTGATAAAATGTGGACGTTAATAAAAGGCTTACGGAAAAAGACTGCACACATTAACCGAGGGATTAATTGTAAAAGAGTATTTAAATTTAGAGGAATGTTTTTATGACGTGGAATGCTGCGGAATGAACAGGATCGGGAAAATAAAAGAGGAAATACATCATAGAAATTAAAGGAAGAATAAATGCCAAAGAATGCAAGCAATAAATAATGAGACTAATGGAATATACGAGAGAGAGAATAACAGTAACCAATTGTAGTGAATATAATAAAGATAGGAAGAACTAAACAAAGGAGAGGAGTCGGTAGTAAGGAAGTAGGAAGGAAGGAGGACGGGATGAAAGAAAACTTCAGACGAGAATTGAGCACACACACACACAGTTACAAGTGACTGCACACACAAACTCAGTTACATAAGAGGGACAACCAGCTATAGGAACTTGTGACGTATCAGGGAACAAAATACAGAGAATGAGGTTTCTTGTCTGTATGTGTATTAGTCCGTATTGCCTCCACTGCAGAACCGGACCGTTGCTCAGAGAATGACAGCCAGAAATATCACGTCCTCATGCTGGCGACGCACGAATGGGGAAGGGATGTCAATAGGAAGTGATGCATGTCAAAAGGCGATGTGTTGTAATATGTATGCTTGTGTCAGAGTCTGTATAAATGTCAACAAACCACGGAGTGGGAAAATATGAAAGCTACATGCTACTTTTTACTCTAACTGGATCTAAAATTCCAGTTCCCCCATCTTCAATGCTGAGTTGCAAGAATAGGCGAACTAGCTTATGATGCTAGTCACGAAGAAGTGCTATGGAAGGCATGAAGAGCGGTAGCATTGTCTCTGTTACAGGGCTACGTGAAATAAGGTGCACAAGGACGAAAATCTGAGCCATATTAGATTAAAAACTAAACCGGCACCCACTTCACTCCTCTCGGCTTGAATTCCAACTTAAACTCACGTAATTTTGAAGGTAATCACGCTACCGATCGAACCTCCGCAGCTTCTACTTGGGAATCGAAGGCAAAATGACTCCCATGATATTCTGTTAGGCTAAAATAAATTATGGTGACTTTCAAACACGATATATGGTGTAGTTATCTCCATTCCACACCAAAAGTGATTAGGGTGAGGGAAAGCGGTAGGGTCTCATGCTGTTTACAGTGGCCTAGCTCAACTTGTGGACATAGATACGATTATGAATAGAAGGGGAAGGTGGGTATGAGGCTTTCTTGTCTGTCGCTGCGTAGGAGGTGGATTTGTTGGTATAAAAGACGATGAGGGAGCTGCGCCGAAAGGAAGAGATTATTTCTTTGTGTGTGTGTGTGTGTGTATGAGAGAGAGAGAAGGGGGGGGAGGGAGGGAGGGAGAGAACAATGCTATCCACATTAAATTATCAGAGTAACAGCAGGGTAAATAATAAGTATTTATTACAAAGAAATCAAACCACCACCGATTCAGAATACCCGTCCCAGTAGGCCTTCAGATAACAGAGAGAAATTAGAGGCATATATAATCATATGTTGTTTTTTGTCAGTTATTGCAAATTAAACCTGCTAGGTATAAAGGTAGATAGAATTGGGAGTTTAAAGAAATTTTTACGGGTTTTGAGGCTCAGTAATTTCCAGCATATCCCTCTGAAACTAGCGTAACATAAATTCACTAGAGAAAGCAAATTTTCCATGCGAAGTAAGTTTTCTGATTACAGAATGCCCTGCCACACAGATTTACCCATAGCATCGGATATTTCATGCACTGTAATTAAAGTTTTGGTCAGTCATGAACGACGCTTAAGTGTACTTTGGCGATAATTGGACAGCATCCTTTGAATTTACCTTGCTTCTTGCCTTTTGCGGTTGTATTGGTCATATTCGCACCAAGCACCTTCTTTTGCGTCAGTCCCTAGCAGTGATAAAGTTAAGTGTCTGTGTTAGGGTGAGGAACTGAGGGTTGTATTCATATGTTGTTTGTGCTGTCTTTGTAGAGGATTGATGGATGAATGTATGTAATGAGGCCTCCTCTGTCAGTTTTGTTTGAGCCAATGGGGATACGGTGGCTCAGAGGTAGAGCATCGAGCTCTTGGCCGGGGGGTCGTGAGTTAGAGCCTCGCCCGGGACTACCGTGCCGGAAGTGGTAGCGCGCTCCTGTAACCTAGCGGGACTATATGGCCATAGTTGCTTAGCTCGGGGATTAAATCCCTGTTTGAGCCAATGTGTGAGTAGTGTCCAATTTTAGAGGTCAGTTGTGTGTGTCTCAGTGTCTCAGTTGTGTTTCCTGTGAGAGTGTTTTGTGTATGTCGTGATCGTGAAGGTTTTTGGAGTAGTACCTGTGTGCGGTTGTGAATGGGAAGGTGAAGTTGGAGGGGGTGGGGGGAGATGTGTTTCGTGTGACATGAGGGGTGCTTGTGGATGTGTCACACCTGTCACACACCTATGTGCTGTGGCGGTGTATGGCATTAGTATAGTGCATGTGACAGATCCATTCTCTGCCTGAAGTACATTGAACAGATCCTAGTGTATGACCTAAACCTTTGATGTGTAGGGAGCAAACAGGGTATATGTCTCATTTTGGGGACCCAGGATTGCTCTCCATGTCTCCAGCTAGTGTGAGAAGCAGGGAAATGACCACCAGAGAGTCATTTCCATTGGTATAAAAAGAACGACATAGTGAGCGACTACGTTCACGCGGGAGATGGCGCCCTGCCAGACTTGGAGGTTGTCCCCAGGCTGGAGTGGCAACTGCTTCCCTCCAACCAGGTGAACGATGGCACCACGCGAAGGCTCCTTTCCACCGACACAGAATAATGAAAAAGTTATACATGGGGAAGTATGAATGTGGGAGAAAGCACCGTAGTGCAAGATGATGTTGTTACTGTGAATCTATCTGTCTATATCCCGACGCCCTAATCCCGCAAAGGGTGGCCGCAGACAAAACGCCTCCAAGTCGCTCTGTCACCCACCATTTGACTGCCCTCCCCCCAGCTCACTCCCCCATATCTCATATACCTCTCAACTCCATCCCTCCACTGTCAATGACTATAGGAAAGCAAGGAATGGAAACTGATGAGACTAAGATGAGGACAAGGGATCAGAGTGGATGTATGACGTGTGTGTATATATGGAGAGGTACTATACAAGGGTTGCATCACCTTTTAACTTGCTAATCAGTGGAATGACATTATCCCATAGGTGTAGTGTACATGGAGGTCATCTCAAAAGACAAAATACAAACTGACTCTCTGCAGAAGGTTTTTGCTTGTGAGGTGAAAGTTTGGATGATATTTGAATGATTATTTTATTCATTTCACTGAGCGGTCTGATTATTCTCCTTCATTTGTGCTTTTTCTCTGTTTCTCGTCCCATCTCTATAGGAAGTTCCGAAGGTGTGAATAATCAAATAAAGTAACGCAATACCTTGTTAATTCAATCTAAAGTTATTGCAGCCATCCTTTATTCCGCCCAAACTACCATGACGACTGAGTTTAGTTATGCATCAGATTGTTGTGGTTTAATTATGCTTTTTGTGAAGTAGAAAACTGCAACCTGAAATTTAGTTGCTGAGAGTCTGATATAAATGTGAAAATTAAACAGTATTGTGTGAAATGATGAACGTGGTAATTTAGATAATCATTTTTTAACGTTATTTTTTATTCTAAAGCTCACAGTAAGTTAAAGAAGAATCGCTTTGTTCTGTTGCAGCCTTAAAAGCAGATTTTGCAAGTTTGCCCCCAATTTATAGTGACAATTGTATGGAAAACGTTGTGATGTATTTAGAACATATCCCTGACTTACACCAAGCACTGTTTGTTTTGTTCCAGTACATTTCCATTTGTATTCATAGGTAAAATAAAATGAATTGATCTTGCTGGTTCAAAGTAGCCAAATTTCTTGTCTCTATCGCTGTCAACGCAAGATGACATAATCCCGCAAGAGATGGACACAAAGGAATCGCCTGCATGTCACCCGGTTTCTCTCTCCACCTCACGTCATAACCTGCTCGACCTCATCTTCCAGCTCATCCTCGGTCTTCTTCCACCTCATTCACATACACATTCTAGTCAGCCTCTCATTCTCCATATCTCCACATGTCCTAATTTCTTGTCATAGAGAAAATAATGCATCAACGTTCTCAGACGCCTTGACTTCAAAGGTATCTTGAAATTGACAGATGAGTTTTTGTGTGTGGCATCGTGTAGCATGTGGGAGGGATACAAGAATTTTGATGGCTTGAATATTGGTTTGTGTAGTGCCGTGACTCAGAAGGCTTGAATTTGTAAACATCTGGACCATTTCACTGTTGTCAGTTCTCTTACTTACGAACTTTATCTTTCCCTATTTCCAGATCCTATCAGAGGAAGGTTAAGGTATGAAGAAGGTCGAGCTGTAAGTAAAAATTGGGGGAAACAATAGTGCTGTCATCTTGTTTAGGACGCCTCAACAAAGAAAACGGACACGGAAATCAAAGAAAATTGTCAGAGTTTGAGGGTAAACGTAGACATTTTTGTAATACCCACTTCCTTATCCATTAATATTCCTAACACTTCTTTAATCCTTGGTGGCCTCTAATGGCTGTTTCCTCGAAGGTTGGGACCAGCAGTTTGGTGGTAGGTATATGAGAGTACATTCTAAGTTCTAATAATATTTTACTTTATAGTGTGTTATAATAATTAATGGTTACGTAAATAAATGTGTGGTTAACCATTGCTAGGGGTAATGAAAACCTTACAGTCGCATTATATTTTATTTGCAATAATACATAAGTTTCATTACAGGTTATAGTAGTCACACACACACACACACACACACACACACACACACACACACACACCTTACAGTTGGGTATTACGAGAATGTGCAAAGGAGTTAAGTAAACCATTATTTTTAATTTTCAAGAAATCCTTGAGTCAAGGTAAACTACCTGATATTTGGAATAAAGCAAATATTGTCCCCTTATTCAAGAAAGGAAATAGACAAAATCCACTCAACTACCGACCAGTATCACTGACCAGTGTTGTAAGCAAGGTATTAGAAAAACTTATAAGAAAAGCTTGGGTAAATCATCTAGAAGAACACAGTATGATAACAGAAAGACAGTTTGGTTTCAGAAAAGGAAAATCATGTGTTACTAATCTGTTGAGCTACTATGACAGAGTAACAAACACAATACAGGAAAGGGAAGGATGGGTGGACAGTATCTATTTAGATTTCAAGAAAGCTTTTGACACAGTACCACACCAAAGACTTTTATGGAAACTGTAGGCTACCATCAAGGAGGAATTCGAGGCAAACTGTTTTGTTGGATGCAAGACTTTCTTATAAAAAGAGAAATGAGGACAGTACTAAGAGGAAACTACTCATCATGGAAAGAAGTGACTAGTGGAGTACCACAGGGTTCAGTGCTGGCACCAATCATGTTTTTAGTGTATATAAATGATATAAACAGTAACACTGGAAATGAGAGCTATCTGAATATGTTTGTAGATGATGCAAAAATACAAAGGAGAATTACTAACACAGACTCTTGTAAAGAGCTACAAGAAGAATTAAATAAACTTCATGAATGGAGTAGTACATGGCAAATGAAATTCAATGTGGACAAGTGTCATGTAATCAAGTTTGGTAAAAGTGGAAAAAGACCTGATTGGGATTATAAGTTAGGAAATAAAACCCTATACACATCAGAAAGAGAGAAAGACCTAGGTGTGATTATCAATAACAGACTATCTCCGGCTGACCACATCAGCGAGAAGGTACGGAACATGTATACACTGCTTGCAAATATGAGAATAGCATTCACATACATAAATGAAGACATGCTAAGAAGGATAATAACATCATTCATTAGACCAACCCTGGAATATGCATCAGTAGTCTGGAGTCCTCATCTCAAAAAGCATATAGACAAGATTGAAAAAGTTCAAAGGGCCGCTACAAGATGGATACCAAGCTTAAGGGACCTAAGCTACGAAGAAAGACTAAATAAACTGAATCTACCAACACTACAGGAGAGAAGGAAAAGAGGTGACATGATAATGCTATATAAATGCATATCAGGAAAGGAGAAAATAGACATAAATGATTACTTAACATATGGAGAAGCATCAGCAAGAGGATACTGCAAAAAACTGCATAAGAAGAGAGGTGATAAAGACGTAAGGAAATTTTAGTTTCCCAAACAGAGAAATTGATCAATGGAATGCACTACCGAATGAAATAGTGTGTGCCAAAACAATTCACAAATTTAAGGATATGTACGATAAATATGGTTTAAGACACGGGACAGTACGAGCTTGACTCATTCCTGTAAAGATACAATTAGGTAAGAACAATTAGGTAAGAACACACACACGTTGAGGAACAGAGACCGGACCCCACAACCGTGGCTCATTTCCTGTATATCACAACTATGTAAATAGAACTAGGTAAACACACACACACACACACACACACACACACACACACACACACACCACACACACACACACACTAGTACTAGTCTTAATATTACAAGCATCGCATGCAGCCAATTGTAGCGTTTACCAGTCCACAGTGTTGTACAGGTTTACTCGTATGTTATATAATTTTGTATGCAATGCTTAGATCGCCAACCCGCCTTGATAGACGCCTGTTTTGTATAAATATTGATTTTAAAAGCAAATAAATGTTTTAACAGGCATACCTTAATCTATTCACCGATATTTTCGTAATTATCCGTACTTATTTTCAAATATAAAATTTTTAAGCTTTTCGGGGTGCGTTCTTGGGCTATATTTAGAGCAGTAGCGCCACCACTGGGCTATTTCTTGGTGTCTGGGATGAACTCCGGCATTTAGGAAGATGTTTTTTGTACTATTAGAGAATTTATGTTACGAAAACTGTACTTAGAACAGGTAATGAGAGTACACTTAGTAGTGGTAATGAATGCCACCAAGGGAAGTACAGTAGTCTGGTCAGCTACTCTTGAATGTACTGAACCACAAGTAGCCTAGTCTAGCCTCAGGCCCCTACACCACGTAAGGAGGGTAATCCATAGTAGTCTTATGCAGTGCCCTACCATCTACCAGCCTATCTATCAGCCTACTACATTAGCTACTGATGTATGACAGTGCCCACCTAACTACCTACCCACGTACCACAGTGCTCATGTGTCTGCCTACTCACCTACCTATCTACCTACCCACCACAGTGCCTACCTACCTTCCCTCCAGCCTCCCTCAGTGCTTACCTACCTACCTACCTACCAAAATACCTGCCTCCCTCTCTCCCTCCAACAGTCCCTATCTACTTACCTACCTACCTACCTACCTATCTATCTACTTATCTTCCCACTGTGCTTACCTACCCACATGTCACAGTGCCTAACTACCTACCTTCCTACCACAATGTTGTACCTACCTACATTCCTACCACATTGTTCTACCTACCTGCATTCCTACCACAGTGTTATACCTACCTACTTTCCTACCTGCCTAGCTACAACAGTGCCTATCTACTGTACCTACCTTCTTACCTATCTATCTACCACATTACCTACCTATCTGCTTGCCTACCTGCTTACCTACTTTACCTACCTACCTGACAAAATTAATCCGTTACAGCTCTAGCATTCAATTCATTTAGCGTCGAATGATTTTATTGAGCCATGAGTGAGTATGCGTAACACTTTTAGAGATACAGATGGAGCTTAAACATTAGCATAGCGTTGTAAATTGTATTAATACAGTTATACAGGGAGGAGAGAGAGGGGGAGGCCGAAGATGAGATGGAGGGATGGAGTGGAGAGGACATGAAAGAGGGGGGTGTGAGCTGGGAGCAGGGCAGCGAAATGGCGGAGGACAGGGCGACATGGACGCGATTTGTTTGTGGCCACCCCTTACGGGATTACGGCGTCTGGCAATAGATAGACAGTTATACAATACAGTAACCTCCTTTCACTTTTTAAATACATATGAGACAATGAACCACAAGAGAACGCATAACAAGAGCTAAGATATTTTTGAAGAGACGAGCCAAATAATTCCTTCAGGTTCCAATAATTTCTGTTGTCATTCGAAGGAAAACTCTTTCACTGGGCACCTCACGAAGGGAAAGAATTTTTTAAAGAATACCAGGTCAGCTAAGAATTTCCTTCCTATGCTTCTACAGGAGATGGAAATATTTAGGAATACGGTCGTGTGTGTGTGTGTGTGTGTGTGTGTGTGTGTGTGTGTGTGTGTGTAAAAGAATCTTACCTAACACATACTAATCCATTCAGGAGTGATAGTGTTATGGTAATGATGGTAGTTGCTGGTGGTGATGGTGATGGTGGTGGTGGTGGTGGTTGCTGGTGGTGGTGGTGGTGGTGGTGATGGTGGTAGTTGATGGTGCTGGTGATGGTGATAGTTGGTGTTCGAGATGATGGTAATAGTGATAGTTGTTGTTGGTGGTGGTAATGGTGGTAGTTGTTGTTGATGGTGGTAATGGTGGTAGTTGTTGTTGATGGTGGTAATGGTGGTAGTTGGTGATGGTGATGATGGTAATGGTGGTAGTTGGTGGTGGTTGTGATGGTAACTGTGGTGGTTAATAGTGGTAATGATGGTAGTTGTTGCTGGTAATAACTCCGGTGGTGATAATCCTGCTTGAGATCATACAACCATTAATATTGGTGTAAGTGTGTGTGTGTGTGTGTGTGTGTGTGTGTGTGTGTGTGTGTGTGTGTGTGTGTGTGTGTGTGTGTGTGTGTGTGTGTATCAACTGTTCTAGAAAGCCAGAGATATTGGAAAAACGAGAGAGGGGCAGGAAGGAAGGAGGGGTTGAAAGGAGGCAGGAGGAGAGAGAGGGTGAAAGGGAGGGAGAAGGTAAGGGGGGGAGGGAGGGAGGAAGCGTGCTTTTCAGGGAGGAGTGGAGGGAGGGAGAAAGCAAAGAGGGGGAAAGACAAGCAGTGGAAAGGAAGGAAAGGATATTGGGGAAAAGGAAAAATGTAGAGAGAGAGGGAGAGAGGGAGGAAAGGAGGGGAGGAAGAAGGAATGTGAAGGGAGGGTGGTGGTGGAGGGGGGGGAGAGAACTAGCGGGGGGGAGGGAGGGAACAAGTGGAAGGAAAGAATTTGGGAGAGGTGGAATTCGCCAGCTCTTGCTCAGTCTGGCTTCAAATGTGAAAGGTGGAGGTTGTGTACGATTTTGGTAAGATATTTTTCCTTTCTCTTCCTATGAACTTGCTTTTATGAAGATACAAGTTTGTGAAAATGATTTTAGTTTGTTCTATAAAAACTTGAGTAGTTTTAAAGCTTACCCAGATAACTGAAACCGTAATAGAGAACAGTAGAGGGTTAACAGAGCTGTGTGTGGTTTGTGTGTGGAATTTTGAGTGTGCGTGTAGAGTCTGGGGTCAGTGTTAAGTTGTTTTTTTGTATGGAATATCAGTTTTCAATGTGTCTGGGTATTTTAGTGTTGATTTTTTGTGATGCCTTAGAGCCTTTTTTTTTTTTCAGAATGATTGCTAAAAACAGCCTGAAACGGAGACGAATTTGTGGCCACAATGGTTTCAAGGAATTTCGCTGATGAGGGCTACCACCACAACTACCACAGTTACCACACGGCCACCACAACTAGCGCAACCACAACCATAAGTTCGGATGGAGTTTTTAATCTGAGACTGATTTGGTATGCTAAAACCTTTTCAATTATTATTATTATTATTAGGCTATTATTATTATTATTATTATTGCGCTTGCTTCTTCCACATGGCTTTTCTGTAAGGTGTTTGGGTATATTTATTTTCATTCTTAAAATATGGTATGGCAAGTCTCCTCTAACAATGGTCCCTGGCCCCTTTTCATTTTGTTTATGGCAAAGTGTAGTTAGACTGATGGTAATTTTGACTAGTAACCAAGGAGACATTGGTAACTAATGACTAAAACTTCGTAAAAATCCCCAACCCCATTTCAGTTCGTTTAAGCCCAAATGTAGTCAGTCTGGGAGGGGGAATTTGACTATACGTCTTTCATAATAATTTGGCCCAGATTTTCATTTTCATATTTTCACATATTGGCAGAAAGACAGTGGTATGGCACGACATTCTTCCCATAGCATTTCATAACTAGTATCATATTCTAGTATTAAGTATCACAGCTTGACGTTCAAGACGAAGAGAGAATGGCAGTTTTAGGCCAAGGTAAAGTGAATGCAGTATGGTAACCCACTCATTCCCAACTCCTAATTACGGTTCATCAAAAGCCATGCAACCTTATCTTCGTAATTTTTGTGGGAGTGACCTTGTCATAAAAGACTTTGTAGTTCCTTTGTGGTTACTTGTAGTTGAGTTATATATATATATATATATATATATATATATATATATATATATATATATATATATTAGACTTGTGGACGAGCGGTTATTATACTGGAGTAGCTTTGTAAGTAGGTAATCTTCTTTCCCATTTGTCATGTAGTGACAGGAGAGGTAAAGAATAGTATGGGACTATTTTTATTTGTCTTGGAAATATTAACAAGTCTCTCACACTGAGCGAAGTATAAAGTAAGAGTCCCGCTAGCTATCTCCTGTCTCGCTCTCTGTCTCTCTCTCAAGTTGCTAAGCCCTTTCTCCTTCTGACCTGCCTATTGTAAGGCCTGTCTCCTTCTGAGCTCTCTTTCCTAAATTCTGGTGAAACAGGAGACGTATCACTTGTGTTCCTTGTGGATGGAAAGTTTAAGAAGCCTGTGTGTGAGTATGTGTGTATGTGTGTGTATGGTCACTAGGGCTTTGTTCACTGGTGGATTGCTGACAACTAACTGCATCATCTCCTTACTGGCCACTGTCGTCAGCTTTCCTCAGTGTAATTTGCAAGCTCATTTCCCATTCCCAGGCTCGCATAGAGCTGTCTATCTATCTATTTATCTATCTATTATGATTTGTAACTACAATACATTGCTCGGTCACGCGAAAATGGCGTACCATCGACAGTTAATAGTCCTAACATATTAATACATATTATATACACATTATAATGAACTTATAAGCTAATTAAGTGAAATACATAATATTGTAAAAGTAACATAATTGTTTGAATATTGTATACATATAATATTTATAGTAAATAGTGATTATTCAGTAATATTACATTTTAAACAAGTTGTATACATATTTGAATAAATGCATTAAAGTAAATTATTTAACTGTAATACAGTATGTACTTGGGTTATTGTAGTGAAATGCATAATTGTGTTGGCCTTATAACTGTAGTTACATTTTGTTAATGCAACTGTTACATAAGTGTCTTGGCCTTATAATTGTAGTTAAAGTTACATAAAAGGTACATCTTGTTAATGCAACTGTTAATTGGCAAAGTGTAACATAATGCAATCGTTTGTCGTTACATAATTGTTACATATCGTTTGTAGGTACATAATTGTAGTTAGTTACATAAGTTACATCTTGTTAATGCAACTGTTAATTGGCAAAGTGTAACATAATGCAATCGTTTGTCGTTACATAATTGTTACATATCGTTTGTAGGTACATAATTGTAGTTAAAGTTACATAAAAGTTACATCTTGTTAATGCAACTGTTACATAAATGGTACATATTGTTTGTAGTTACATAATTGTAGTTAAAGTTACATAAAAGTTACATCTTGTTAATGCAACTGTTACATAAATTGGTACATACTGTTTGTAGTTACATAATTGTCTTTTATGACAACCTGTTATCAGAAAATCCAGTTGTAGGATATGTAAAAGCGACAACTTCCCATTTCAAATACTTAGCTGTAACAAAAACTTATATGATGCTACGCTCTTCAGTTTAGCGTGGTCAAAAATATCTCTGCATCTTGAATGTTGAGTTGTAGCAGTTGATGAATATAAGAATATGATCACGAAGAAGTGTTGTGGAAAGGATAACTCGCTGTAGCATGACCTTGTTCTGCCACTGAACTATGTGAAATGGAGTGGATAGGGCAAAATCTAGGGCACGTAGAAGGTAGAAGTACTAGTGTTTACTTAATAATTGACTGCTCTAAATGTAACTTTCTATCTATCGCCAGACGCCACAATTCCGTAAGGGGTGGCCATTTGACTATGAGTTATTTATTTTACGGGAAGGGGCACTAACCCTCTAACAACCCACTTGTTGACACGTAGGGAGCACGTATGGTTTGGTTATATGGTTACCACCCAGCGTTGTAAATGGTTTCTTGGCTTACAGGAAACCATTTGGCTTGTCAATGAAAAGCCACCTGAAAAGGAAAGAAGAGTAATAAAAAGTGATAGGATAGGTGGGGGAAATAGGAAGAAAGGAGGATAGACACAGAAAAAGAATGATGAAGGCTAAGGAAGAAGTAGGCAGCACTACATCAAGTGAGTGGATGATGGTCGCCACCACCTAGCTAATTTGTACAATATTTCTACCGTCATTGCAGTGATGTTCCTATGGTGGCCTTGGGTTCGTGTGGGTGAAAATGGAGCATCAAGATTGCCGTGTTCCAGTGAGGGGGCAGCGTAATTCTGCTTAAAGGAGGGACGGGAGACTGCCTGGACAAGTAATATAGCGAGGGACCTTGGAGGAGAGTGGCCTAAGTCTGTTCAGATAAGTACAGTACTGTAATACATTTTTTGCCTGATAATTCCTAAGTATTTTCAGGTATTAGTGAAGTCAGGTACTAATAGGAGGCTGGATTGACCAAAACTTATTCCTACATTATAACCAAGGATGAGATGGAGGGATGGAACGGAGAGAGATGGGAGAGGGGTGTGCGAGTTGGAGGGAGGGCAGGTAAATGGCAGAGGACAGGGCAACGTGGAGGCACCTTGTTTGTAACCACCCCCAACGGGATTAAGGTATATGAGCATAGATAACTGGATTCAAGCAACCACACAGTATTGATGTGGAAGTGTTCTCTCCAGTGAAAACAGACTTGTTATAGTAACCAAGGAGACTCATTCCAGCCTCCGTAATTTAGTAGTTAATGAAATTTTGAACATTCATTTACGTAAGTTGTGGGGGTAGACCAGATCCATCAGGTAACAATTTTCTAGTGGTACCGTAAGACAGTTTCTCTCACGATTAAAAAAGTGGAGTAAGATTTTTTTAATTTTGCCTTGATTTGTAATTTATCTTAATGCCAGAATGTCACCACCATGCCTTTACACCTTTGCCATATCACTTTTTTGGTGTAGTATAATTATCATCATTCACTTAGATACTGAAAACAAAGCTAACAGAATAATCCCGTAGACCATGCGAGAAATATGAGAACTATTGCGATGGAAACTTTGAGACCTAACTGATTTATCCTGCGTGGGTGAGAGCAGAGGTAAAATAAATATGTAGGTGCAGTAAAATAAAAATTCAGTGTGGTCCATTTCACTGGGCATGTTAAGGATGGAGGATGAGAACTGGGTGCGGAGTGAGAGAATTTGAGAAGAACGAGTAGACTGAGAAGGGGTAGACAAATGGTTTGGGAGGAAGGATAGACCTGAATGTGTTATGATGAGAAGGGGTAGACTGAGATTGTTTGGGAGGAAGGATAGAACCTGAATGTGTTGTGATGAGATGGAATAGACTAAGATGGTCTGAGAATGTGGAAAGGATGGAGGATAACAACTGGGTGCAGAGGGGGCGATGTGTGAACGTTGAGGGTCGAGTTGTGAGAGGAAGACTGAAAGACCTGGGATGGTAATGTGTGACCTCAGCGATACGTGGCTAAATAAAGGAGCTGCTGGAGATAAAGAGCTACCATCTGGTGACCTAGGCCGATGTATGGAAGTATTTTGGAGCCTTTATAAATGAACGAATGAATAAAAAAGGTTGGCTAGTTTTCCCTCTTTTCTAAACCGTTCTTATCCCATTCATAGCTGGGTAAAGAGGCTGAGATGATCTATATTTAACTACTTCCCTTATTGTGTTTTCTTGCTTGCTGCACCCTGCCTCACCCCATCATTAGGCGGAAAAGATCGGGATGAACAAAAATTAAGAATGTCACCAGATAATTAACTTTTTGCATTAACTTAACTTGAATAGGGATGTAGCATTATACTGTTTAAGAATAGATGCATTGGTTACTATGCAAATTTTATTATTATTTTTCACTGAGAAACTTGTTCACTTATCTGTTAACTCGGTTGTGGATTTATGCTTATCGGCACATGAATCTGGAGGACTTGATGCTGAAATTACCCTTCTGCAGTCCACCATCCACCTTTTAAGTGATAGATGCATACGTGTATGATAAGAATATTAGCTTATTCCTTGAGATGGATGGAATAGATACAACCTTCAGTCATGTCCTTCAGCATAAGATTTAACTAGTATTGAGGCAGAACTGTCATAGTAGTCAAAGGGTTAGTGAGTTAAAAAGCATTTTTTGTAAACAGGGCAGTTGGAGGGGAGGGGCAGCTTACTGGCGGAGGCGGCCACCCTTGCTGGGTTGGTGTCTGGTGGTAGCCTTACACAAGTGCCACCACTCCCACCCCCACCACCACCACCTTTGATATGGTGGAGCAGCTCAGCTGCATACTGAAATGGTAAGTACTCTTAAGTGTGTAATTGCTACTTAAACATTTAGATGCCAGTCTGTTGAAATAACCACTGATGGGCACAGTGGAGTGTACAATGTCAGTAAGAATAGTTCTCGTTAAATCATGCATTGATACTATAGCTTCTGCTGATTTCCAGTTGGCAGCAAAACTTTCCTCAGTCGGTGCTGGCAAGTTAGAATGCACTAAAGCCTAGAGTTAAAAACTTAGGAAGCTAAATTTGCAAGAGTAGTGCTTAAATAATATTAATATACTTAGACATGCTAAATGGAAACACCTACAGTTGGTGAGTAGTACAGTAGTTAAACGAGAAAGCTAACAATCATATATCTGGAAATTATCATCTTCACCTGTTCCACCTTGTGTATGTTGCATTCTTAATTTTTGTTAACTTTTACTAAGCTTTGGAGACATGGAACAGGTTAGATCTTGCCATTATTACCCTTTCACTAAAGAAAATATCCCGTGAGCTGGATAAAACCACTGGGTGTTGACAGGAGTGAATGAAAACAAGTGACAGGATTCCAGGGCTGAACCAAAGTCAGCTGGAGACGCCTGAATTTGAAAGGGACAGCAGTGTCGTGATAGTAAAGCCTTGACTTCTATGTGATTGTGATTTTCTAAGTTGCATTGGTACTTTTTAGCTTCTTGACTCGGATATAGATTTTACTGATGCCAATTTCGGACTATTCTCTTTACCACACACCTTTAAAATGGAAAACACAGCCTTCATTTAGCCCATCAGAGCCATGATTCCTTCCTAAGTTGTAAAATGCCAGGTGGTAGCAAGAATAAAACCAAAAATACATCGCAAAGGAAGAGGTACTAGGAAAGTCAACGAATTAGAAGTGTATCTGCATGAATTTATCTCTGCCTGTGAGTGTTTTTTCTTCTGCCTGTGACTGTTTTTCCTTCTGACTGTTACTGTTTTCCTTCTGCCTGTGAGTGTTTTTCCTTCTGCATGGGACTGTGTTTCCTTCTGCCTGTGACTTTTTCTTTCTGCCTGTGACTTTTTTTTTCCTTCTGCCTGTGACTGTTGTTCCTTCTGCCTGTTTGTTTTTCCTTCTGCCTCTGACTGTGTGTTTCCTTCTGCCTGTGACTGTTTTTCCTTCCTGTGACTGTGTCCTTGTGCCTGTGACTATTTTTCCTTCTGCCTGTGACTGTGTTTCCTTCTGCCTGTGACTGTGTTTCCTTCTGCCTGTGACTGTGTTTCCTTCTGCCTGTGACTGTGTTTCCTTCTGCCTGTGACTGTGTTTCCTTCTGCCTGTGACTGTGTTTCCTTCTGCCTGTGACTGTTTTTCCTTCTGCCTGTGACTGTTTTTCCTTCTGCCTGTGACTGTTTTTCCTTCTGCCTGTGACTGTGTTTCCTTCTGCCTGTGACTGTGTTTCCTTCTGCCTGTGACTGTGTTTCCTTCTGCTTGTGGCTATTTTTCCTTCTGCCTGTGGCTATTTTTCCTTCTGCCTGCGACTGTGTTTCCTTCTGCCTGTGACTGTGTTTCCTTCTGCTTGTGGCTATTTTTCCTTCTGCCTGTGGCTATTTTTCCTTCTGCCTGTGGCTATTTTTCCTTCTGCCTGTGGCTATTTTTCCTTCTGCCTGTGGCTATATTTCCTTCTGCCTGGGACTGTTTTCCCTTATGCCTGTGTCTTTCTCCTTCTGCCTGTGTGTTTTTCCTTCTGCCTGTGACTGTTTTTCCTTCTGCCTGTGACTGTTTTTCCTTCTGCCTGTGACTGTTTTTCCTTCTGCCTGTGACTGTTTTTCCTTCTGCCTGTGACTGTTTTTCCTTCTGCCTGTGACTGGTTTTCCTTCTGCCTGTGACTGGTTTTCCTTCTGCCTGTGACTGGTTTTCCTTCTGCCTGTGACTGGTTTTCCTTCTGCCTGTGACTGGTTTTCCTTCTGCCTGTGACTGGTTTTCCTTCTGCCTGTGACTGGTTTTCCTTCTGCCTGTGACTGGTTTTCCTTCTGCCTGTGACTGTTTCTCCTTCTGCCTGTGACTGGTTCTCCTTCTGCCTGTGACTGGTTCTCCTTCTGCCTGTGACTGGTTCTCCTTCTGCCTGTGACTGGGTTTCCTTCTGACTGTGACTTTCCGCCAGTGACAGTCTTTCAAATACCATGTCCAAGAATCCTTCAGTGAATGGATCTTGACTTCTCTTCAGTTTTTGTCTGGATTTTTTTTTTGATAGATTTTCTCATGTAATCCAGACTTGAATATACCGTCTATAGGATTACTTCAACAGACATAGCCAGATAAAGCACACAGGGAGTTGAGGGATTATCTTTTGATGTATTAGCAATGTTTACAGTTTTTCTTTCGTAAAAATTTGGCCACCGTCTTTGTCGTCGTCATTGTCGTTGTTTAATGGGTTAAGGTGCTCCCTTTGGTTGATGTTTGGAATTTGTTAGGTGGATTTGTTTGCTGCTGTATTTAATGTAGATGCCTGGTGGCCAAGTGGGTTAAGATGGGCCAACCAAATGTGCTTTAGAATATTAGGTCTTTTCACCTGGGGCGGAGCAGACAGGTCTATAAGTGGTACACCTGGGGTTTTTTTTTTTTATCCAAGGAAAGCTTAAATATCTGCCCTTGGAGGGTTCTGAGCAATTTTTGTTTGAAATACAAAGTTACCCAGCTTGAAATTTTGATTTAACATGTCAGCTTTTGCCCAAGCTGGTGCATCAGCTGACTATTAGATGAATTTCAGTTTCGGCCGTAGGAGGCATTTTAGCAACTTATAAAATAACAAGTTGCTCAGCTTGAAAATTGAGCTGATTTGATATGTAAGCTGTTGTCCGCTGATTATTCAGCAGTTTTCAGTTTTGGCCATGAGGTGGCATTTTAATAAAACAATTTCACATTCTATGAGTTTCAAAGACAAACTTTTAAAAATTGGCTGCAATAGTTTTGCCGCAGGTCTATGAAGATAATCATTTGTTGATTAGGTGCGGAATTTAAACTTCTGATCTTGTTCAGATGATTCAGTTGGCAGGTGTATGAATGTTAGGTGTTGCTGTGTGCTTAGATTAGGGTAGTATGTTTAGGTGCTTGTTGGTTTATTGGGTTTGGGTGCCTGGTGGTGCTGTGGGTTGAGATGCCTGGTGGTGCTGTGGGTTGAGGTGCCTGGTGGTGCTGTGGGTTGAGGTGCCTGGTGGTGCTGTGGGTTGAGGTGCCTGGTGGTGCTGTGGGGTTCGGTGCCTGGTGGTGCTGTAGGTTGAGGTGCCTGGTGGTGCTGTGGGTTGAGGTGCCTGGTGGTGCTGTGGGTTGAGGTGCCTGGTGGTGCTGTGGGTTGAGGTGCCTGGTAGTGCTGTGGGGTTCGGTGCCTGGTGGTGCTGTGGGTTGAGGTGCCTGGTGGTGCTGTGGGTTGAGGTGCCTGGTGGTGCTGTGGGTTGGGGTGCCTGGTGGTGCTGTGGGTTGGGGTGCCTGGTGGTGCTGTGGGTTGGGGTGCCTGGTGGTGCTGTGGGTTGGGGTGCCTGGTGGTGCTGTGGGTTGGGGTGCCTGGTGGTCCTGTGGGTTGGGGTGCCTGGTGGTCCTGTGGGTTGGGGTGCCTGGTGGTGCTGTGGGTTGAGGTGCCTGGTGGTGCTGTGGGTTTGGGTGCCTGGTGGTGCTGTGGGTTTGGGTGCCTGGTGGTGCTGTGGGTTTGGGTGCCTGGTGGTGCTGTGAGTTTGGGTGCCTGGTGGTGCTGTGGGTTTGTGTGCCTAGTACCTCATCCACAGCTTAGTGTTTCAGTTTTGGGAGTGGTTCAGTTCCATCAGATAAAAACAAACTAGCTAATGTCTTTCTTTATTTGCAGGAGGCGAGTTGACTTCTGACAAGATGACTGAAGATCATCTCAAGGTAGCAAGAGCAACCCAGGTGTGTAAAAAAAAATGCCGTAGGTTGAAAGATTTTTTTAATGACAGAACAGGGGAAGAAAAAACAAATGAATAAAAAATTAATAATTGGTAATGTGTTAAAACTGGATCTCATTGCTTTAACTTGGCCTAAGAATATCTTGGTAGTAATGAAGTGCCCTGGAAAGGGCATAACTTTGGCCTCAAATTACCATCTTTGAATCTTAAGCGTAAAATTTTCATACTAGTCACGAAGAAGTGCTTTGGGAAGGGTTTAAAATTTGTACTATAGCTACCATCTTTGAACCTTCAGTGTTTCACTATAACAGCAGATTAAAATTAGTGATGCTAGTCATGAAGAAGTGCTGTGGAAAGGATGTAGTGGTGTTGGTCTTTTTTTTTTTTTTCTACTGAACTAAGCGAAGTAAGCTGTTAAAGGATAAATATTGGCCAAGTTAAGGTAAAACAACTGTAGTTGTATATACAGAAAGTCTTCTTATGTGGTAGTCACAAAGTGCTGTTGAAAGTGTGAAAGAGCGATAGTTGTTTATACAGAAAATCCTCGTTTACTTTGTTTGTGTGTGTGTGTGTGTGTGTGTGTGTGTGTGTGTAATCCAAGTAGTTTACTCATTTTGTCACCAGGGTCGTGTATATACTGGTCATGAAGTGCTGAATTATTTTGTCCCCAGACAGGCTGAATTTGCCCATCACCTGTAGTCCATCATTATCCTTTGGGAGGATAGAGAGGTATTATGAGTAGCAGCCAAAGAGACTCAAGAAGGCAACCCTCTCCAATGTCTATAAAGTGGGGTAATATGACTTGGAACCAAGGAGACTCCCGTAGTCCATTACTATCTTTAGGGAGGATATGGAAGGAACTGAGGGGCGTTTTGTTTAATGGGACTGTAGTTGTTGTTGTTGTTGATCAACCCCAGTCTGCCGATCATTCACAGGCAAATTACAGCCCCTTTCAGGGCCACCCCACGCAGTAAGGCGATGTTTCCTTGCTGCTGACAGCGAGTTGCAAGGAAAAGTGGGGGTTTGATTCCCGGATGGATGCTGCATTTGCGTCTCCACCACAGCAGGCTGTACTGTACATCGTCCCCCATTATCTGGTTACATGGTTACCACTCAGCACTGTAAATGGTTGCCTGGGATGCAGGAAACCATTAGGCCTGTTATGTAGTGCAGAACCACCTGAAGTGGGAAGAGAAATAAAGTGACTGGAAGGAAAGAGATAAATAGGAAGAGAGGAGGAGAGAAACACAAGCAGAATGATAGAAGAGAAGGAAGAAGATGGCAGCAGTACATCGTGAATGCATGATGGTTGCCACCACCTACCCCCTGAGGGACTTGTAAGCAAGAAGACATGAAAGCAACAGTCTGTGCTTGTAAAGCCATACCACATTGATAAGACGCAGGAGACTGCCACCTCGTGAAGGCAACCTTGTCCATTGCTTATAAAGTTTCATTAGTATAGCATGTTTTCAAACCTGAAAGATCCCTGTTTCCCTTTGTCTCAGTTGATCACAGTGTGTATTCAGATTGGAGGGTTGTGACTAGAAAACAAAAGTGAAATCTGGGGCTGTTGGTGGCACTGCCAAAGCAGAGGGAGTGTTGCCATGTGTGGATTGCCACAAGGGAACTCCAACTTGTGTGGTATTTGTGATAAGTGGGTTAATTAAGAGATGTAGTGGTATTAGAGGTACATTGAAAATTGCTGATAAGGTTTGTGTGGTGCGTCTGGGAGAGCATGCAGAGATTGTCAGGCATGAAAGGATTGATCTTGCTGGTGAGTCTTAAGTGTGTGGAGGAGTTTTGTTATTTGGGGGGGGGGGACGTTATGTTCTGGAGGTGGGGCTGAAGTTAGCTGTATGGTTAGATTAAGGAGTGGGTGGAGGAAGTTTACGGAGTTGTTGCCTCTCCTGACATTGAGAGGGCTTTCTCTCAGTGCTAAGTGCTAAGGGATCTTTGTAGGCGGCATGTCAGGAGTGTAATGTTGTATGGTGGCGAGGTCTGGGCAGTAAAGGAAGAGGATATTCGTAAGCTCAAACATGCGGAAATAATAATGGTTAGATTTGTGTGTGGTGTGCCCTTGAATGACAGGCTTTGGAGAGGTGTTGGGATTGCGATTCAACAGTTGAGAGGAACGGTGGGACTTGAATGTATTGGTACTGTGATGAGAAGGGGTAGCTTGAGATGGTTTAGCCATGTGGAGAGGATGGCAGACGACAACTGAGTGTGGAGGGTGAGAGACTTAAATGTTGAGGGTAGAAATGAGAGGCAAACTAGAAAGACCTGAGAGGAAGTCATAGAGGGAGAACTGAGGGATAAGGGACTGGACAGGGAGACTGCCCGAGACCAAGTAGCATGGAGAGTTGCTATTTGGTGACAAAGGCCGATGTATGCAAGCTTGTTGGAGCCTTCATAAGCTATACGAAACTAAACGAAGGAACCAAGGAGCCAAATTCGTACCTTATAACTTAGGGTCATCAAACAATGCAACCCCCCTCCCGCTTTTATTTATTTATTTTATTTTAGCTTAGTTGTCTGCAGAAAAGTGTACCTATAAGGCTAATTAAGCAGGGTATAAAATTTTCATTACCAGTTATGGAAGGAACCGTACATATTTAAGCCATACCTGTGTCTTGAAACGAGGACATCTGTATATGCACTGTATATATTTGTGGATGTGGGAGCATCTCTTGGCCAGTCAGTCAGTCAGACCCTTTGATTTTTCAGCAGTTCTTCGCTCATGTAGATTTTAGTACATGTTTCCCTCATGGTCCCACATCCATTATTTACATATTTGTGCTGACCATAAAATGATTTCCTTTATTCCAATAAATGATTGTTTTATATAAATGTTTTAATATTTCATGTAATGGAGTACACTATTTTCTTGCCTTTAAGACTTTTTTAATATCAAAAACAGCTCAATTTTGACGAGACAGTCTCAGAATTTAAGATATTTTGGAAGTAGTAAAATTAGTTTTGCTATTTTTAATCTTACGTCAGTTGTGTTGCTGATGGGCGAAGTATTTTTGTGAATCTTAATCAAAATACGAAACAAGTAACGAGAACTGCAGCGAAAAATCCATGCTCATGGTGCTGACAATTTTTTTTTTACACTTCTTGGCACTTTGCTTAATAACAGTGATGCACCGTGCCAGTTATTCATTCAGACTACAACTGTTGCATCTTTATCTCATTTCTGTTGCTACGTCAGTGGTCACTGCTCCTTAGAACTGTCTGTTTGCATCATTCCACCACTCTGGCAGTTGCATAGCACCTGTCTAGCAGCAAACTCTCGTCCCTTTTCAGTCTGTCTGATGCATGAGCTAAGTTAATCCCAGTCATTCATGTATGCAACAGGTCAACTCTGGAACTCTTTGCTTCCTACTGCCTATGACCCTCTAGCCTTTTAAATGCAATGTGTCCAGGCATCTCGAAATTAACGGATCTTGAATTTGGCTCTTAGCATTTCATTTTTGTTGGAGGGAACAATCTTTCAGGCTTTCTAGCATTTGGTTTCCTCTTCCTTGTACTTTTTTTTTTTTTTTTAAATTCAAATCTTTCTGGGAGCATTGCCTAAAATTTAGCTGCTACAGTGTTCATGTCGGACTCAATGACCAGCTGCATAGGTATGAAAAGGCTGGGAACAGCATACTGATTTTATATAAACTGTATTTTATGTTGTTAGTTACCTACTTGCACCAGACCATGAGTGATAAATTTCAGCGCATCTCGGTTATTAAATGATAGGAAATTTTAATGCTGCAAGGCTGCTCATTAGAGCATAAGCTAACCCTGTACTTTTTCAAAGTTTTTTAAGGGAAGAAAGTCTTAAAGGCGAAAAATGTTGCCTATTACATATATAACTTGTCCTTATTTATCATCATTAGTGAAGTTTTTTTTTTCTTTAGGACGCTGTTAATGTTAGATATATTATGCCTGCCTTGCACATGTCTGGTCAAAAATGATAGGTCATTCTGTTGCCTTTTGCTCCAAAAATTAGAACTGGGAGACCGAGGATGAGATGTAGGGATGGAGTGAAGAGGATGTAGAATAGAAAATTAACTAGGCGCGTGAGTAAGGTGGAAGGATGGAGTAGAGAGGTATCCGAGAGAGAGAGAGAGAGAGAGGGGTGTAAGTTAGGGGAGGATGAAGAGTGAGATTAACTAGGAATGTATGTGAGTGAGATGGAGATGGGGAGGAGAGAAAGGGGAGACTGAGGATGAGATGGAGGGATGGAGTGGAGAGGTATATGAGAGAGGGGGGTGTAAGTTGGGAGAATGGAGAGTAGGATCCCAACTAGAAGAGTGTAATGTGAGTGAGATGGAGGGATGAAGTGGAGAGGTATACGAGAGTGGAGGGTGTATGCTGGGGAGTGAAGAGACTAGCTAGGAGAGTGAATGTGAGTGATGTGGAGGGATGGAGTAGGGAGGCGCATGAGAGAGGGGGGTGTAAGTTGGGGGGGGGAAGGCAGTGAAATGGCAGGGGGCAGGGCAACATGGAGGGGACCTTTTTGTTGCCACTCCTTACGGGCTTAAGGCATCTGCTATAGATAGCTTGTTCACACTACTACATTCTCAATTATAGTAATATAGCCATGAGGTATATATTTTTAAAGATTTATTTGTGTGCTGAGATTATACTCTGAACTTTAACTTGGCCTAAAATTGTAATCTTTCCAACCTGAATAATTAAGAGTTGCAGAATCTTTAAGCATGACGCTATTCACAAATATATTATGAGATGGATTTTGAACCATAGCATTGCCTTTCTATGTCTCCGATTATGTTGTACAGCTGGAAAAGAATGAAAAATTGGGCTAAATTAGTGAAGAATGCAACATTGTTACGTTTAGATGAATGTGATTTTGTTGATGTATATTTAACATGCATCACAACCAGCCCATGTTAGTGTGTTTGAACCCTTTCAGTACCGTGATGTCTTTCCTCTGTTTACTGCTTCATGTCCCAGATGGTTTTAAGGTTTATTCTTGCTGCTGCTAGTCTATTTTATTCAGCTTAGGATTTCTCGTACCATCCCTACCTTGTCTTGCCATCCCTGCCCCCGTCTCCTGGCTCTGGCCTACCCTTGCTATACCCAGCCATGCTCTGTCCTACACCTCGAGTATGAGAAGTCACCCCAATGCTATACCCAGCCATGCCCTCCCATACCTGTCATGTCCTGCCATACCCCTCCAGTATGTAACCTCCTTAAGCTGAATAAAATCGTGTGGCGTCAGCAGGAATTAAAGTCCTTGTACTGAAAGGGTTCATTGGCCCTACTTAGTCCTTTGATATGTGCCATTTTGAAAACCATTTTTGTATTAAGTGTTTAAGTGATGGTAGTGATTGGTACAGAAACAATGGCATATGTCAGATGAGTAAGGTGGGATTTTATTGTACGAAAAGATTTTGTATTTATCTTTAACATGCATTAATGGGAACACAGGCTGCCTGGTTGCAAAGAGTGCTTAGCAATGCATGTTAACACAGCCCTTCTCATGCTTTGTTGATTGCCATGTTTACTTGTATAGCTCTGCTCGGCTTTAGCTGGGCAGAGCAATACAAGACATGGTATACTGTGTAACAAAGTGATGAGCAGGGCACGCTCTTGGAAGCATCTAAGGGAAGGGCGCCGAACCTATCTCGATAAATGGGCCACGAAAATACGGACTGGCAACCCTCACAGCTTGGTTGCCAGTCCGTATTTCTCAGGCCCATTTATCGAGATAGTTTATTTTTTCAACTCCTACTCTTGTGTATATATACTCTGGAAATAAAATCATGTCTTTTACCACATTGTCTTTATTATATACCGTTTTTTTGTACATATTATATATATGGTAATGTGAACTTTGAAAATATCAGAAAACATTCATACAAATAGACTTACATGAATGGTACGAAGGAGAGATCACTTCGTACCATACACAGAGAAGCCAATTGTGGATGGACACATGATGATGACTAGGAACCTTTAGAAATTTTGGACTTAAAAACATGGATCAAAACTTTCTCGACCGAAAAATACTGACATAAAACATGACTTATGGACTTAGTAAAAATATCAGCAACACGACTTAGGGAGTTTGTAAAAAAAAAAAAAAAAAAAGCAACACGACTTATGGACTTAGTAAAATATCAGCAACACGACAGGAACATATATTCAAAAAAGATAATTCTGCTTGTAGTTTGATAATTACAGAAGCTAAGATATGAACATTATTACGATAAAAATGTTTAAAACTAAACAAACTACACAAGGGGCACGGCCAGGGAGGGCAAAAGAGAGCAGAGTCAGTTCCAGGACAGAGGTAAGGACAGCAGGACATAACAGGGATGGAAGGACAAGAACAAAACAGCATAGCATAGCATAGCATGGGTGCAGGGCAGGTCAAAGCCAAGAGAGCAGGACATGACTGGACAGGATAGAGCAGAAGTGGAGACAGGAATGGCAGGACATGGATTACAGAACAAGACTGTGATGGAAGGACAGAACAGGGAATGCAGGACAGGACGGGAGAGGAGAAAGAGATGGCAGGACAGGACGGGGATAGTAGGGCACGAACAGCAAGACAGTTTTGATGGCATGGGTGCGAATAGCAAGGGTGCAGGGGAGGGTATAGCAAGGATATAGTGGGAGGGCATTGCTGGGTATACCAAGGGTGCAGGGGAGGGGAGGACAGTGCAAGGGTGCAGGGCAGGTAAGAGATGACATGACAGGGTTTGCAGGACAGGACTGGGATGGCAGGACAGGACAGGGATATCAGGACAGGGATTGCAGGACAGGATAGGGATGGCAAGACAGGACAGAGTTGGCAGGACAGGGATGACATGACAAGGTAGAACAGGACAGAGACGACAGGAGAGGACTGGGTTGGCAGGACAGGACAAAGATGGATGGAATAGCACGGCAGGGGAGGCATGGCAGGGAATAGCAAGACTGCAGGGGAGGGCATGACAATGATGGCAGGGTAGCGGTGCAGGTGGGGATGGCAGAGCAGGGCAGAGCAGGGCAGGGGAGGGCAGGGATGCAGGGCAGGGCTGGAGTGTAGGGCAATAATGAAAGGAAGGGCAGGGCAAGGGTGGTCAGGTCAGGGCAGGACAGGGTAGAGATGCAGGGCAGAGCAGAGGGAAAGGAATAAGGTAGTGTAGGGCTGAGGACAGTAGTGTAGGGCTCAAGGCAAGGCAGGATAAGGCAGAGGATAGGGAAGGGAAGGGAAAAGAGAAGGACAGGAAAGATAGCAGAGCAGGATGGTGGTGGTGGTGGTGATAGGATGGGTTGAAGGGTGGTGGGACTGGTGGTGGTTGGGTGGGTTGCAGGGTGGTGGTGATGGCAGGGGGAGGAGGGGCAGCAGCAACAACGGTGGCGGTGGTGATGGTGGTGGCAGGGAGGGGTAGCAGGGTAATGATGGTGGTGATGCTGGTAATGGCAGGGAGGGGTAACAGGGTAGTGGTGGTGGTGGCAGGGGGGACAGCACAATGGTGGTGGTGGTGGTGGTGGTTGGTGGTGGTGGCAGGGAGGGGTAGCAGGGTAATGATGGTGGTGATGCTGGTAATGGCAGGGAGGGGTAGCAGGGTAGTGGTGGTGGTGGCAGGGGGGACAGCACAATGGTGGTGGTGGTGGTGGTGGTGGTGGTGGGCAGCACAATGGTGGTGGTGGTGGTGGTGGTGGTGGTTGGTGGTGGTGGCAGGGAGGGGTATCAGGGTAGTAGTGGTGGTGGCAGGGGGGGCAGCACGATGGTGGTGGTGGTGGTGGTGGTGGTGGCAGGGGGGGCAGCACGATGGTGGTGGTGGTGGTGGTGGTGGTGGCAGGGGGGACAGCACGATGGTGGTGGTGGTGGTTGGTGGTGGTGGTGGTGGTGGTGGTTGGTGGTGGTGGTTGGTGGTGGTGGCAGGGAGGGGTAGCAGGGTAGTAGTGGTGGTGGTGCTGGTAGTGGCAGGGAGGGGTAACAGGGTAGTAGCGGTGATGGTGCTGGTAGTGGCAGGGAGGGGTAGCAGAATAGTGGTAGTGGTGGCAGGGGGGGCAGCACGATGGCGGTGGTGGTGGTGGTGGTGGTGGCAGGGAGGGGTAGCAGGGTAGTGGTAGTGGTGGCAGGGGGGGCAGCACGATGATAGTGGTGGTGGTGGTGGTGGTGGCAGGGGGGGCAGCACGATGATAGTGGTGGTGGTGGTGGCAGGGGGGTTCCGGGGTAGTGGTGGTGGTGGTGGTGGTGGTGGCAGGGGGGATGGCAGGGGGGATGGCAGGGGGGGTAGCAGGGAAGAGGTAGTAGTGGTGGTAGGGCGGTAGATTGGGTGAGATGCAGAGTGGGTGGTGGTGGTGGTGGTGGTGGCAGGGAGGTTGGATGGGTGGTATGATGATGAGGAGGAAAAGAAGAGGAGGAAAAAAGAGGAGGGAAGGAAGAAGAGGAAGAAAAAGAAGAAGGAGGAGGAGAAGAAGAGGGGGTGGATGGATGGAGGGAGCCTAATAAAAGACATAACAATAAACTTGTGAAATACTAACACACAGAAAACAACACTCAGTATGCAAATTAAAAGCTGCCAGTCAAAAAAAAAACGGAAGAAAAAAATCCTGCACCTTTTTCCCAGTCTTGTATGGTGATGTAAGGTTCAAATGGTCGAAAAAAAAAAAAAAATGGTGTGCGTCCAAAAAAAGGAGGATGGTGGGATGCAGGAGAAAGGTAACTTCTGGTATCCCGTCCAGATGGGCTTGGAACTGCTACAAGAGCAAAAGAGTCACATTCGGACACATACCAGAGAGTGAAGGCAGGTGGCTGGTATTACTGTAATTTGGCAGCTGGATGGTATTAATCTGGCTCTTCCTCTCCTCCTTCCCCTTCTTTGTAGGCAGTTTCCACGGCTGAGTCAACTTACCTGAAAAATATATTACATATTAGTTCTTTCCTTCAAAACCTTGATTAATGGAATTATCTGGATGGTGGCAAAATCAGTATCATCTGGGGTCAGCAGGAGTTAAATTACATGGCAGTACCAAAATATCTTTTAAAATATAATAATAAAAAAGATACTAGTCTGTAGTCTACATGGTTTGAATGTTGGAAGAACCTGGGGTGACATGACCAAAATCCACGTACATTATACACTGGCAGCATTTTATATACTGAGAGGCAAAAGTTTGTTAGTTACCATATGGTGAATTAATTTGGCCATTGCATTTACTTTAGGCAGCACTCATCTTTTACTATAGTCGCGGTGCGCGACTCTGAGGTTCTTATTATCGTACCCTGGCATTCAAACGTGCATCTGATTTCGTGTAGAATATGAGACGCATGTGATTCGTGTATAATATGAGACGCATGTGATTCGTGTATACAGTAATATGTTCGTGCATAATAATATTCGTGTATAATATATTCGTGCGTAATAATATGATTCGTGTATAATACGATATAAAATAGGACGCACTTTTGAATAGTAGGTTACCAGGGTACGAAAATTAAAACCTCAGAGTCGTGCGCCGGGACTGCTAATGTTGCATCTGTGTACATTTTCAATCTTAGGGCTGTCTTGCCATAAATAAACCGTGAATTATCATTAGTAGTAGTAGTAGTAGTAATTTATTATTATTCGTACCACTTGTACACGGAACGGACCGAATTGTGTGTGTAACATCCGTAATTTTTCAGAGAATACAAACCGAAAACTGGGCAGATGCAACGTTAGGTTTGGTTAGGTTAGGCTGGGTTTGGTTGGATTAGATCATTTTAGGTTTGGTTTGGTTACATTAGGTATATTCATATTAGGTTAGACTGGGTTAGTATACGTCAGTTTAGATATGTTTAGGTTGTGTACGATACAGTATTCTTTCAGTTAAACATAATACATGAGGCCTACTTAACCCCCCCCATCCCGACGTTTTCTGGGCAGTGGTACACCCCAGTCCTGACATTTTTGGACTTTTTTTTTTTTTTTTTTGGCTCAAACATCCGCTTTTGGTCAGAAACATCGAAAATTCATAGAGAAATCGCTCACCTGAGGTTTAAAATACTCGATCCAGGTAGGAGTACCTCCTTACCTTACAGGGTTTTCTATCAGGCTGGCTGCAAAGAAAACGAGTTCTATGGGAGGATAACTATTCCACACCACTCGTAAACATTCATTCATTCATTCATTGCCAGACGCCATGTATCCCAGACAGGGTGGCCAAGGGCTTAGAATTAGTTGTTTTACAGGGAGGGGCACTAATCCTCCACCAACCCCACTTGACGTAGGGATGCCAACAGCATCTGGTGTTCCCAGGCGGTCACCCATCCAAGTCTAATTTGGTACGAATTTACATGTAGTACGAGAGTATATTGGTTTTCAAATGGTAATATAGGCATTATAAGCATTGTTTCACTCACTAACTCATCACCATTCCTGACCTTTTATTGCCACATTACCTGATCATCATTTCTGACTGTTTCTTCCTCTAATGTTTGTCCTCCACATTGTCATCGATTGGGGAATGACTCTGGCCCTGAATTTCGTACCGTGGCATGACATAGCTTTACTGGCCAGGTCACTGATAACAGGTGAATTGCTGAGAAAAGGGCATGCAGGTGGGGGAGGAGGTCATGCTGGGTAAGGCATTGTCCCTGCCTGGCATCTTGTAGAGGAAGGTGTCCCGTGTATACGTGCCAAAAATCACTCGCGAAAATTGAAAATTGTGCAAATTAAATTGAAAATTGTGCAAATTAGGGACCTTGCAATGTTGCCACGTTAATTTACGTCTCCGGGATATGAGTGCACATCATGTGAGGACGTGAATTCACGTCTCCAGGACAGGGCGGGTTAAACTGAGAATAATCATTGCTTTCAAGAAATTTGGATAATAAACCATCAGCATTAATGTACAGTCAGGGAAAGTTCCGCATTACCCACTGTTCGGAGCATTGGTGGTCGACGTATAGTCACGAAGCAGCAGCCAGACCCACTTGTCTGGTAACTGTGAGTGGAAGGGAGGGTGGCCGGGGGTGGGAGGGTTTGGAGAGTTGCTTATGTCACAGTAGCAATCCATGTTTACTGTCAAAGGTATGCTTCTATGCCTTCGATTTCTAATTTCGACAGGAATGATAGTTACAGAGACCGATCTTATAGTTTGGACTTCCCATGTCATTCTGTCTAAAGGAAAACGAAAAACCTGTTAATCGTTCATATACGTTATTATTATTATTATTATTATTATTATTATTATTATTATTACACACTATCTTAGACTCTAAGTTTGAGATGAATAATTACCAAAATAACACTGGAAATGTTTGCAAGCGGATGTTTACAGAGGGATGACAAAGGATAAATACTGTAAATAAATTTATAAGAATTTACATATAGATAGATAGATAGATAATATAGGTTTGGCTTTCGAGTCAACACATAAGATAAATATATGTTATATCGTTACGAATATCTCCTGAGGAAACGTCTTATGTTGAAGTCGAGAGGGAATGAAAGCATTCAAACCTCTGTCGGAACCCAGCAAACTTCCATAACTTTCCTGACAACACTAAGTCTATCGACATCTACGTAATCTTTTCCATAAAATTCTGGCATTATTTTGTCATCTACCCTTACTAAAGCACCGGTAACTCAAACACACCGTTCAAGTCATACATTGCTGACCTCACGTGACTCCCAATTTATCATTAAACCCTCCTCTGCCCCCAATCCCCCGCCTGCCCCTCCTTCACACTCACAATTACCAGACACATGAGGTCTGGCTGCCGCTTCACGCTCACCTGTCTCACACCAGTGCTTCGAGAGGTGGGTAATGCGGAACTTTCCCCGACTGTACATTACGTGTAGCAACGCAATAGCATTTAAACAAGTTGCTCTTCTGTCACTTTCATTTCCTTCCATGTTCATCAGTTGTTTCTCTTTACGTACCATTCCATATCTAAAGACCTACGATTGAAAAAAAAAAAAATCTCATCTTCAGTTCCTTGATCGTTTGTCATATTTGCTTCCTTAATGTTCTCTTTCAACAGTTCTCTGTCCTCTTTAGAAAGATCTCTAAAATGCTGGGTTTGGGCTCTGAAAACAACACGACACCCCCAGAAAGAGCCCATGGAGAGGTAGACAGCGCGGTCCAGCTCCGTGCGAGAGGGACGTAAGTCCGCCTGGGCCGCGCGCCCCTATGACCCGCAACTCACCCGCCGCCACCATAGCCTGACCCTCAACAACCACGGGGTGGAGCTGTTACTCCAGCTCCAGTCAGCACCCCTGAGACGGCCGGTAGCTGCTCAACCCTCCTGCAGGAGATGGCCTGCAGCCGCTCTGGAGATAACCAGGAGACGGCCTGTAGTCACTCCGACCTTCATCAGGAGATGGCCAGAAGCCACTCTGAAAGTGTCCCTAACAAGACAGCCTGTAGCTGCTCGACCCTTCTACAGGAGACGGCCTGTAGCTGCTCCGGAGGTAAGCAGGAGACAGCCAGTAGCCGTTCCCCGCCTTCGTCAGGAGATGGCCTGTAGCCGGTCTGAAGGTGCCCCTCGAGAGTCGGCCTGTAGCTGCTCCCTCCCCCAGGCCACGGCCAGCAGCCAGGCCCTACGGCAGAAGACGGCCAGTAGCCGCTCCTCCGTCGGGTGCTGACTCATGACCACCAACCTACGACCCAGAGGGAGTCCCCAGCCTGGAGGAGTACTGGAGAGGCCCTGTGACTACCACCGGGCTCTTCTCCCTGCAGCCGGATCCTGAGAGGACTCGCCTGACGGGCCCCGACGTAGGCCAACGCCACAGCCCCCTCCTGATGGCGTCCCCGAACACCGGGGACCGCAGCCCCTGGGACCTCCAGACCGCCCCCAGGACCCCCGGGCGGGACCTCCCTACACCCAGACGCCGGAGATCTTCGTCGTCCGTCAGAAGCCTGAGCGAGAAGTTCAGGCAGCTATTCGGCCCCAGCCCCGTGGGCCAGACTCCCGCCTCAAGCCCCGAAAGCGCGGAACCCTTCGCCACCAGCAGACCCGGACGAAAGAGGACGCCCCTACACGTGATCCCATGGCCCCTGAACACAGAGGCCCCCGGCGAAACCCAGCCCCGTCAGTAGTGAGGCTGTCACCTCCGCCGCCCTTGTGCCTGACCGCCACGACGCCCAGACCCGAAAGGAGTGACAGTGAAAGCACAGTGTCCGTGACATAGTGAAGTAAAGGCAGATCAGTGAATTAACAGTATCAAAGAAGTCAGTGAGAAAAGCAGGGTGGTGGAATAAGTAAGGTAACAATGAAACAGTGAACACGGCAAGGCAGTGAAATACGGGTCTATCACAGTGAATACGCTACCAAATAATAACGCCGGACCACACTAAGATCATACGCAGACCCCAGTGTTAAAGTAATAATTACCCACAGTGAGATAGTACCACCAGTTCCACCAACATATAAAACTTGGACTTCCTGCAATAATAGTGCATAGCCCCTCTGCCCTAAATGCTATTCACCTTACCCGACCTTGACCTGAATAGTATCCTGCGCGATACTAACAACCCATATCTAGGCCTAAGAATTATAATTGTCCAGTATATCTGTGACATCTACCCGTTCCGCTGTAGAATTTAGTAATACACATGTAAGGTTGTTGCCTTGAGTTTTTGTGTCCTGCCTCTCTCCTATTTGTCTAAGCTCTGGTCTAGAAAGAGAACCCAGCTACACACTAGGCGTTAGAGGGACGGGAAGCCGACCCAAAACACCTAGCATTACAGTCTCCTATCAGCTTAACAGAACCAAAACCTATATTCATTTTTCTTATTTCTGACTTTTTTTAAGCATTTTGCCATTTGACTGTTTTGAATCTCACCTTAACTACCCTACGCTTCCCTTTTTCAAACTTACCAATCCTTCTGTATTCCATTATTTTGATATCCAGATCATCTTCTTTAATTAAAGGTCCCATAATTTTCTTTACACTGCTTAATTCTTCTCGCTCCCTCTCAATCGTTGACATTACCTCTTTATATATATATATATATATATATATATATATATATATATATATATATATATATATATATATACCGGGTATCCAGTAATCACTGACTTGCTTTTGTCTACTGTGTCACGTATGTTTCTCGTTTTTTCGGATGACATTCTTCACTTCTGTATAAAGCTTTCTTCACCAACGCTATCTCACTTTAAATTCGCCTTTCGAAGGTTGTTCTTATTAATTATTTCCTCTTTACATTTCTCCACCTTTTCACTTGCTTCAGTTATACCTTGCTGCTTTCTTGCATTATTTCACCAGTCTTTTCTTGGAACTCGTCGCTTGCTATTATCATCTCATCTGCTTCTTGCTTCTGTCATATCTCTACATTTAACCTCATCGATGAATTTGTCCTATGTTTCCTGCTTAGCTTCCAGTACACTTAGCAGAACCTTAATTTCCATAAACTTTTGTTCTCTCTTCACATCCTTCCAGGGTATTATTATTCTCCAATACCTCTGAGTTCAGATTCCATACTGAATTCCGTAGCTGCACAGTATTCAGATCTAACTTCAAAGCAGCCGAAGACTGCTTCAGTACCACTGTTTCATCCCTAGCTTCCTTCCATTGCTTCTCTAGTTTCGATATCATTGCCCTCATTGCTTCATGTGAACTTGACTCAGCAGACTCCGAAGTTTCAACCCAAGCTTGGCTTCGGGTCTGCCTCTTTCCCTCTCCGGACATGTTGATTTGCTTCAGTGAATAACATAAACATTCTTCAAAAGCAATGGTGTGGGACAAAGTGTATAAATAATCACATACCTATATAACGTAGATATACTGGGCCTCAATATGGACTTTGATGAATGGTCGTGGAGAGAAAGGACGTGTGCTGATCTCTCCTCCAGATTATAGGGCTGCCCCACCGGCAATAGTTTTTTTTGCGCTTTTTCCAAATAAAGTTAGGTTAGCTAGCATTCATATTCCTCCCTACCCTTACTAGAGATATAGTAGGTGTTTATATCTGTTTCCTGAGATTGCCTTTGCTTACTCACCTCTGGAGTGTACCCCCCACTGACCGCTCTGGGGTGTGAGTTATACACGGGCGCGTCCTCCCGAGAGTGGTTTGAGAGGGTAATCTCAGGCTAGGTGTGTCTTTCCCAGGTACCTTGTCCCTTGCTTGTTTTTCTCCTTCTTCCCACTTCCCCCGTGAGGGGGAAGTGGTTGCTATGACGGACGCCCCTGCTGCCTCCCCCCCCCCCTTCAGGGGGGGAGGTGGTCCTGACCGACCCCTGACCGATCAACGGACTGACAGCCCCCAGACAGAACGGCCCCAGACTCGATTGCCTCTAGACATAAATGTTAAAAATGCTGAATTTGTAATTATCCATGCTCTAGGTTCCACTCCCTTGAGCAGTCTCAATCCCTTCATGATTAAGAAGGTTATTGATGGCTGTGCTGGGGAGGTGGAACAAGTGAAAAAACTTGTGAATGGAGACCTCCTTGTTAAGACCTGTAATTCCTCCCAAGTTAAGGACTTGTTAAAGCTGCGCAAATTCCACTGCTGTGATGTCGAGGCCAAGATCCCAACATCCATGAATTCCTGCAAGGGGGTTATCACTTGCAGGGATCTCATGGTGATGAGTGAGGAAGACATCATAGAGGAACTTGCTCAGCAAGATGTCATCGATGCCCGGTTTATAACTAGATTTTCCGAAGGCATAAAGACGAAGACGGCCACCATTGTTTTGACTTTCGGCAAAGTTTCACTCCCGGCACATGGCAAAGTTGGCTATGAAATTGTTAATGTCAGACCTTATATCCCCAACCCACTCCGTTGCATGAAGTGTCAATTATATGGGCACATTGCTAAGAATTGTCGGGCTTCACAGTCAGTGTGTGGCAAATGTGCAACACAGGGTCACGATGCTGAGCAATGCACATCAGAGACTATCTGTTGCTTCCACTGTAAGAGTGCTCACTCCACTTCCTCTAGGAATTGTCCCAAGTGGAAGGAGGAGAAAGAGGTCTGCACGGTGAAGGCAACTGAGGGTGTCTCCTACTATGAAGCAAGGAAAAAGGCGAAGCAGTTGCATGCAACTCCTACGCCGAATAGGTCCTATGCTTCGGCGGTGATGTCCCGTCCCGTGATGTGCTCTGCTGGGACACAGACTGACCCTGACCCGGTTCCTCTTGTCACACATTCTACCTCTCCATCTCAGCCTCCTGTCCAATCCACTTCTCAACCTGATACCCCTGTTACAACTTCCTACTCTCAGGCTGCTGCTGCTTCTCAGTCAGTCAAGCCTAAAACGAAGCCTGACAACTCTTGTAAGAGTAATATGACCACCCTTACCAAGTCACGTCCTCATGTTCTTCCTGCTCCTGGCCCAGCGAGGGAGAGGAAGGGTAGCTCTTCCTCGGTGGAATCTGGGAACCTCGTAATTGATGAAAATATGGAGGTTTCCGTAAGCAAGCACCGGGATAGGTCCACCGGTAGTCGCTCGCCTTCTGGCGGGCGGCAAAAAAAGCCTAAACACACTGGCCCCCAACGTAAATCTTAAACCGTCGCTTTCACTGTATTACAGTGGAATTGTAGAGGTATTGGGAATAAGTTACAAGATATAGCAATCTTGCTGTCAATACACAGGCCAGACGTTGTTTGTTTACAGGAGACGCGCCTGGAGGATCATCCTGATCCTCCACAGTTCAGACACTACCACTCGTATAGAAGATATGAAGATCACGGAGTTGCCATTTACACACACAAATCACACCCACAAACGGAAGTGATTCTAAATTCTACTCTGGAAGCGGTCGCGTGCAGAGTAAAATTTAATAACACGTATCTGTCTATTTGCTCTCTGTACTGTCCTCCACATGGCCCCATTGATAGTGATGCTTTAAATTCACTAGTGGAACATCTCCATGGGAATAAGTTAGTGTTGGGCGATTTTAACGCCCATCACTATCAATGGGGTAGCTTGAGGATTGATGGTCGTGGGGAGCAAGTAGCCGACCTAATACTACAGTCCAACCTCTGTCTTCTGAACGATGGTAGAGCGACTCGTGTAGATGATCGTACTGGTAACTTTTCGGCCATTGACTTATCTTTGGCCTCCCCTGGTATACATCAAGATTTCTCATGGGACCCTTACGACGACTCCTTGGGAAGTGATCATTTACCCATCTGTCTTTCTTATACACGCGACATCATTTAACTATAAGAAAGCTGATTGGGGATCCTTCTCAAGGATCGCCAATTTAGATATATCTGGGGAGACCATAGTTGTTAAGGTCGAAAATATAACTACTTCCATATTACACGCAGCTGAGGCTGCTATTCCCAAGACTTCTACAGTTCATGCGAAGCATAGAGCACATTGGTGGACGCCGGATTGCCGACAAGCATTAAGAAAACGCAATAGGAGATACAGGATTTTTGATAGTCAGCCCACTGAGAAAAATTTTATTGCATACAAACAGGCACGGGCTGAGGCAAGGAGAATAATAAGAAGGGCAAAACGTGACTCCTGGCGGTCCTTTGTGTCCACGGTGACTCGTACAACACCATTACATAAAGTCTGGTCCACTATAAGATTATTAAATAATAAACGCCCATACTTCCCTGTCACAACCTTGCAGGTGAATAACACCACCTATGACGAGCCCGTGGACGTTGCTAACATCCTCGCCAGGAGTTTTTCTCATGTAAGTAGCTCAGCCAATTATGACCCGCGTTTCCAACATCATAAACGCAAGGCTGAGCTACAGATATTAGACTTTGCCACAGAAGACGTAGACTCCCCGTACAACCAAGAGTTTACGCTAGATGAACTGCTCCTTGCCCTTAAATCCTGTAAAGACACCAGCCCTGGACCAGACACCATCACGTACGGTATGATCCAGCATCTTAATCAGGACAACCTTATTAAGATGTTAGCATTGTACAATGAGATTTGGGCGTCTCGAACGTTCCCAAACTCATGGCACTTTGCGCACGTCATACCGATACCCAAAGAGGCTGGTCGTCTTATGAATCCCACTTCATTTCGTCCTATTGTGTTGACTTCTTGTCTATGTAAGGTCATGGAACGTATGGTTAACAATAGGCTTCTTTTTGTTTTAGAGTCGAAAAATTTGTTAAATGATCAACAATGTGGCTTCCGTAAATACAGAAGTTCACTAGATCATTTAATGAATTTGGAGCATTGTATTGCAGAGGCATTTGCCAATAAAGAATTCATGATAGGGGTGCAATATGGCACTCTTCCCGTAATGCACAATTTTCGGCTGGGCGGATTCAAGCAGCCCTTGACTCCGTCCACCAATGGGCCTTGCAGTGGGGATTTAAGTTTTCCGTACTTAAGTGTGCCGCTATAGTTTTCACTAATCGTAACGTACCTAATTTGTGCTTAACTTTGGATAATCAGGCGGTACCTTTTCAAAATTCTGTAAAATTTTTAGGAATACATTTTGATCGTAGAATGAATTTTAAACTTCATGTTAATACTTTCCTTGCTCGTTGTGATAAACCGTTAAATGTCCTCAAGTACCTAGCGGGTACTACCTGGGGTGCCGACAGAAAATCTTTATTAATGGTGTATAAGTCCCTTATTCGATCAAAGCTAGACTATGGCGCACAGGTGTATGGCTCGGCATCTGATGCCACGCTGAAAGGATTGGATGTGTTACAGAATAAATGTTTGCGAATGTGTCTTGGAGCTGTCCGGTGTACCCGTGTGGCTCGTATGGAAGTGGAGGCGAATGTGCCTCCCCTCCGTATTCGCCGTGACCACCTGGCCTTGTCCTACGGCATAAGGACGTTAAGAAAAAGTAATATCGGCAATGTGGCCTGTACCCCCCTGCGTCAATACCACCACCTTCTACGGGGGGTGCGTCGGCCACTTGCCGCTCGCCTCCACTTACTGACTCAGGAGCTTGATGTGGACCCCAGTGACTGTGACAAGTTGGTGCTTAAAAATATAGCGCCTTGGGAGCCACCCGGCTTTACAGTCGATGTTACATGGCTCCCAGCACCAAAGGCCAAGGCGCCGGAGGCGGAGGTCCACCACTTTTTTCGTATCATCATTGTTCGTCACTTGGGGTCCCATCAATTGTACACCGACGGCTCCAAGTCGAGTGAATGTGTGGGTGCAAGTGTGTGGTCGACTGAATGTGCCCTCAGGTATCGGTTGCCGACTCATACATCTGTGTTTACTTCAGAACTTTTTGCTATTGACAAAGCCATAGACTATGCTCTCAATTCTAGACATGACTCATTTGTCATATTTTCAGATTCAAAATCAGCCCTTCAGGCAATTGCATCTTGCACTACGGACTCTCACGAGATCCAGGGCCGCATCGTTAATAAGTTGCATTCATGCAACAAGTCATTCACGCTGATCTGGGTGCCTGGCCATTGTCGTATCTACGGCAATGAGCAGGCTGACTTACTTGCAAAGTCGGCTGTAGAGCTCGGGGAGACTTGGGACGTTCCTCGTGATCTACGGTCGAGTCTATCTCTCGGAAAGAAATCAATAAATCTTCTGTGGCAAGGTCAGTGGACCAGACTAAATATTCCAACTTGTAAGCCGTACTTGGGCGACTGGGACACTGCCAACCGTCCCAGTCGCCTAGAAGAAAAAGTGTTGGCACGGTTACGGCTTAATGCCACCATTGTAACCCACATAAAACCATATAAGGAAAGACGCTTCCCACCGCACTGTGACATCTGTAATGCGGTGTTATCTATTAGTCATATCATCCTGCGCTGTCGGCGATTTATTCGTGAACGCGCTTCACTTATAAATTACTGCGGCGCAGTAGACGTCCCCTTCACCCTTTCCACCATCCTGGGGGATGGGGACATTGTTATGACTGATAAATTGATGGCTTTCTTGAGAGAGACCGGACTGATCAGATCAGTGATGTGACTTTTTTACTGCGTGGTTATGGTTTTTATGAACAGTAAATGTGTATATATTGTAATATTAATTAGGGTTGACAGTTGACATATTTTAAATAGTTCCTCCTCCCACCGATCTATTTCTAATATAGATGTCCCCTACATTAAGTTGTTCATCGCCCTGACAGTCACCAGATGATGAGTGCAAGTGTGCAATATAGGAAGGTATTGGGCACTTGCAGTCGATGGTGGTCTGCTGGGCGAGGTTCTTCACTTTTTGTACAAATTATGTAAATACATTATATTATCTTAAGTTATTCTAATTAGGGACGACAGCTGACGTATATGGAAATGTTCCTGACTCGTCTGGTTCCCTTTCATATATTGATGTCCCCTATATTAGGTTGTGCCTCGACTGACAGTCACCAGGTGATGAGTGCAGGTATGTAATGTAGAAAGGCATTACATATCTGCAGTCGATGATGTTCTGTTAGTCGAGGTATTTTTACCATTAGTGTAGGTCTAGCTATTTGTCTCTGTAGGATTTAGTATAGGTTAGCGATTTGTCTGTTAGGTGATTAGTTTTAGGGTCTTTAGATTAGTTTTCCTTTATAATATAAGGTATAAAAAATAAAAAACCAAGAAAAAATAAAAAAAATAAAAATACAAAAAAAACTAAAAATAAATAAGATTAAAATTATTATAGATATATATATGTACGTTTGCATGAAAGTGTGTCTGTATGTATGCA
Source organism: Coenobita brevimanus (assembly GCF_032717465.1). NCBI lineage: Eukaryota > Metazoa > Arthropoda > Malacostraca > Decapoda > Coenobitidae > Coenobita > Coenobita brevimanus. The sequence continues at coordinate 4,400,416 of NC_137024.1, read as the reverse complement.
TGGAAGTGTGTGTGTGTGTGTGTGTGTGTGTGTGTATGTATGTATATATATATGTTTGTATATATATGTATATATGTTTAAATGTATATACATATATATATGTATACACGGCCTTAATGACCAGGGGCTTCGGCCCCAATGTTGATAGGCCGAAAAAAAAAAAAAAAAAAAAGCCTCAATAAATCAGTCTGGGAAGCACCAGAGCTGCAAGCTGACGTCCGTTCCCTTTCCTGGCTGACGTGTCATTTGCCTCTCAGAGCCATGACGTGGTTTTGGCATGAGAATTATCATAAATCCTTTTCACTTTTCACATGGCCTTGAGACTGATGCCAAGAGCGAGTTTTGGAGGCTGAAGATGAGGCAGAGGCCTTGAAAATTGTTATGCTAGGTGTTTTTAGGGCGGCTTCCCGTCCTAAGAACGCCTGGCCTAGCATTGTTTTTTTTTTTCAAGACCGGGGCGATACTACAAATATAGGAGGAACAGGGCATAAAAACTCAAGGCAACACCTTACACGTATATTTACCACGCTTACACAAGGGCAACAGGATGTCTCACAATACAGTATTTCTGATTCATCAATTCTTGGGCTGCCTGCAAAAAGGTGCGCTTATCTCGCAGGATATGTGACAGTCACAGTTCACAATTCAGGGTGGTACGGTTCACAATTCAGGGTGTTACAGTTCACAATATCGGGTGGTACAGTTCACAATATGGTTCTAGGTGCCTCGGGGTTATTATTTATATTCAGTTTCTAGGATCACTGGCTCCGGGTCACATGAGAGTTCTTATGTCCAACCTTGTTACGATCACGGGGGGGGGGGGCGCTGACTTGATCTTGTTGCTGGGATCACAGGGGGGGGGAGAGTCTAGGTTGGCAAAGTGCAAGGGAGAGAAAGGGAGGGAGGCGCAGAGTAATAATATCACTACTTCGGGTACGGGAGCCTCACTCCTATCACACTGCACTTCAAATCACTGTCTGGTCACGGTCACTTAATGAATCCATTTTTGGCACTCTACTATATGTCCACATACTGATCCACACCTGAGTCACTTATAGTCCAGGTAGGTTGATGTCATCCTCCATGGGAGTGATGAAGGGCGCCGGGGTCTGGGGACAGAGGTCTGACTGGCGGGGTAGGGGCCAATTCCTCCAGACATCTTCTGAGCCGCTGGGTGGAGGATCCACGTCGCCTCGGCTAGTAGTGGGGTGAGTCTCGCCCCGGGGAGCTGGGAGCGACATTGGAGATGCGGGGACTGCGGTCCACTCTGGGGTACTTTGCCATCGGGAGGAGACGGCGGCGGCGTTCCAGGGAGGGGTCCGTCAGGGACAGGTCCTCCTCAGGGGCCGGCTGTGGGGAGAATAGCCCTGGGGACAATGCAGGGCCCTGCCACCAGGCTGTCAGTGGTGGACTCCCTGGCTGGGGATTGTTACTACGGCAGGTGGACGGGGGAGGACAACGTGTGGGCGTAGAGCAGCTGGAGGCCGTCGCCGGTGTCTTGTCCCCAGGATTGCTACTGACCCTGCGGGTAGCGCTGGTGGAGCGGCTTGAGGCCATCTCAAAAGGTGAGTGGCTTGAGGCCATCTCTTTTGAGGAGCAGCTTGAGCCCATCTCTTTTGAGGAGCGGCTTGAGACCGTCTCTGATGTGGAGCGGCTGGAGGCCATCTCTGATGTGGAGCGGCTGGAGGCCGTCTCTAAACTGGAGTGGCTTAAGGTCGTCTCCAAGGGGCTGTGAGGAGCGTAAGGTTCAGCTCAACCCTGATCCTGACGCAGGCCGGGCTGGCAAGAAGGTAGTGCACCTGGGCTGAGGTGCATGGGTCAGGTCGGTTCCGGGGAGTAGGGGTGTGCAGCTACCCAAGACTTGTGCCCATATGGTACAGACATCCCGTACGCTGCATCTAACCCTTTGTTGTCGCCTCCTGGGGGTGTCGTGTCATTGTCCGCTGTTATCATTTCAAAAATGTCACACGTTGAGCTCAGCCCCATCCCTGCTATATGTATACTGTATAAACAGTACAGTATTTTATTTTACACATCAGACTAACAGATGCAGTGTTTGATGAGTATCGTGTAAATCTCACCACACTATGAAGACTTTTTGTTCAATAATATTAATTAAGGTTTTATTTTATATTTAAAGAACATGTGAGTGCATGAATGCTATGTACTATTGTTTCGTTGCGTTTATAAAGGCTCCAGCATGCCTGCATGCATCGACCTTGGTCACCTCATGGCAGCTCTCCATGCTGCTCATCTCTGGCAGCCTCCCTATTTAGTCCCATATCTCCGAGGTCACACTCATGTCTATGACCTCGTCCCAGGTCTTTTTCAGTCTGCCTTTCGCAACCGTAGCCTCAGTGTTAACATTTCCCACTTTCTGCACCCAATTGGCATCTCCCATCCTCTCCACATGCCCAAACCATCTCAATCTACCTCTCCTTATCACAACACCATTACACTCCAGTCCCATCCTTCCTCTTAACTCTTCCATCCTAAGCCAAGCCCCTCCCCCAGGCTTCGCATTCAAGGACACACTGCACATCTACCTAATCATTGTTATTTCTGTACATTTCAGCCTGTGAATATCCCTGTGAGCCCAGGTCTCACTATCATATAGGATTACACTCCTAACACATGTCGCATACAAAGATCCCTCAGCATGGAGGGAGAGTCCTCTTTGTGTCAGGAAAGGCAACAGCTCCCTGAACTTCTTCCAACCACTCCTCATTCTAGCCACAGCCCAACCTCCAGCACATAGCATGTCTCCCAAGTTTTTTTTTTTTTTTTTTTTTTTTTTTTAATGCTAGGAAGAGGGAACCAAAGGCCATGAGCCTGCAAAAACTGTTCCTTCCAAGAGAAGAACAAAATACAAGACAGAGCGAAATTCAAGATCCAATCATTTCGAGATGCCTGGACACACTGCGTTTGAAAAACTGGAGATCATAGGAAGCAGGAAACACAGACAGAGGGAGACAGTTCCAGAGATGACCTGTTGCATAAATGATGGACTGGGAGTAACGGCTAACTCTTGCATTAGAGAGATGGACAGAAAAGAGATGAGAGTTTGCTGCTTGACGGGTGCTACGTGCCCGTCGTAGAGGTGGAGAAATGCATGCAGACAGTTCAGAGGAGCAGCAACCATTGAAGTAGCGATAGAAAAGAAATAAAGATGCAGCAGTGCGGCGAAGAGACAGAGGTTAAAGGGAGCCAGTAAGAGGAGGAGAGTTAATGAGATGAAAAGCCTTTGACTCCATTCTATTGAGAAGAGCTGTATATGGAGAACCTCCCCACACATGCGAGTTGTACTCCGCACAGGGGCGGATAAAACCCGTGTATAGAGTCAACAATTGTGCAGGGGTAAAAAAGGAACGGAGTTGGCTTAACACACCTAATCTCTTGGAAGCAGATTTTACAAGAGATGTAATATGATCTTTCCAAGATAAGTCCCGAGTGAATGAAACCCCAGGCATGTTCAAGGATGATCCAGGATTAAGCTGAGTATTATCAAACATTAGTGGGTACACCTGTGGAAGATTTTGTTGGGTTGATAGGTGTAAGAACTGAGTCTTTGATGCATTAAAAACAACCAGATTATTTTTACCCCAGTCGGAGATACAAGCCAAGTCAGACATTAGGTGTGCCATAGCCTCATCCCTTGTTTGTTGAAGCAACTGCTGAGATGGACGTTGCGGGAACCGAATGGAAAGGTGAAGGGTGGAGTCATCAGCATACGAGTGGACAGGGTTAAATGTACAGCTTAGGTCATTGATGAATAAAAGGAAGAGAGTTCGTGATAGGACAGAGCCCTGAGGAACACCACAGTTGATAGATCTAGGAGAAGAACGATGGTCGTCTACAACAGCGGCTATAGAACGACCAGAAAGGAAGCTATAGATGAAGGCACAGATAGAAGGATAGATTCCATAAGAGGGCAGTTTGGAAATTAAAGATTTATGCCAGACTCAATCAAAAGCCTTTGAGATGTCAAGTGCAATGGCAAAGCTTTCGCCAAAGTCCCGAAAGGAGGATGACTAGGAGTCAGAAAGGTAGGTGAGAAGATCGCCAGTGGAGCGTCCCTGACGGAACCCATACTGACGATCAGAAAGAAGGTTGTGATGGGAAAAATGCTTTAAAATTTTTCTATTAAGAATTGACTCGAAAACTTTGGGATACAGGATGTCAAAGCAATTGGACGATAATTAAAGGGTTGGGAATGGTCATCCTTCTTTGGGACTGGTTGAATGAGAGCAAACTTCCAGCAAGAAGGAAAGGTACAAGTTGATAGACAAAGACGAAAGAGTTTGCCTAGGCAGGGTGTAAGCACAGAAGCATAGTTCTTGAGAACAACAGGAGGGACTCCATTAGGCCCATATGCCTTGTTAGTATTGAGGCCTATGATGGCAGAAAATACATCAGCTGAAGAAATTCTAATGTCAGCCAGGAGGAAGTCAGAGGGGGGAAGTGAAGGAGGAACAGCACCGGAATCGTCTAAGGTGGAATTGGAGGAGAAAGTCTGAGCAAAGAGATCTGCTTTATCAGTAGAAGAAATAGCTACAGAACCATCAGAGTAGAAAAGAGGAGGGAAGGATGATGAGGTAAAGTTGTTAGAAAGGTTTTTGGCAAGGTGCCAGAAGGAGCGGGAAGAATTCAAGTTGGAGAGTTGAGAGCATTTAGTATGGATGATATTATTTTTAGCAGAGCGAAGAACATACATTAGCACTCTTCCACACACTTGAGAGCCTCAGCAGCAAGATCAGTCTTTTCACACCTGACAATATCCACATTATCTCCCAGACACACTGCACACAAGGAATCAACATTGTCCTGCAGTCTGTCTCTAATATCACTACATCTCTTATGCACCCACTTATCAAAAACACTGCACAAGATGGAATTACAGTAAACTCTCAATTATTCATTGTACTTCAGCCAAGACCTACACTGAATAACGTGAAACACCAGGTATTGCATAGTAGTATCGCCCATCAGCTCAACATTCAACATTGAGCCAGATATTGTTTTACTATCCGTGTCAACCCTCTACCCAAAAAATTTTCCCATGAGTAAAAGATGAAAACTAAGCAGGAAATGCAATAAAATAATACTGTATTATTGTACAATACAGTAATACAGAGCTGGTTGGCTACAAATTACGAGCTGATTGATATTCCTTAATGCTGGATATTGCATGGAACTGCCAGTTACATCTTGTTTTGAGGCCAGATGTTGTTTTAATAGAGCTGAGCCAGCAGCACCAGATACTGCATTGACGGATTTCCTGTACTTCCCACACCGTTGTGGCAAACCTCACATGGCCACTCTCCTTTGACAGTACCGCCACTAACCTTAGATACCATCACCTTTGTTTTATCTGCATACTCTCAAACCCTTGTGGCCCATATCATCTCTCCACTTCCTAAATCTTTTCTTCACCTCCTTTTCATTCTCAGCAATCTGCACCAAATCATCGGCATACAACATCTCCCACAGGAGTCCGTTCCTGAAGTCACATGAGATGGCTTCAAGCACCAAGGGGTGCAATACTGATGCACAGCGACATTCTCAAAAAACTCACCACTCAAATCTCAATTTACTCCCACCTGGGTATGAGCACCCACATACATAGCCATAACCATTCTGACCAGCTACTACTCGATCCCATGCTTTCTTATTGCCCACTTCACCACCTTCCTAGGGACTTTGTCAAAGGCTTTCTCCAAATCAACAAAAACAAAGTACAGATCTCTGTTCTTTCCTATATACCTTATTTTTCCTGCTGTAGAACTTTTGGTGTATAAGTTACTGGTAATTTGTGCCTAACTCAGTGAACCTGTTCTGCTGAAAAGGCTACCCTGAAGTATTTCTGAATAATGCTAGTGTATGGGATGCTTGGATGGGATGATAACAATGAATATTCTGACAACTAAATGGAGGTGAATGTGGATGGAAGATGAAGTGTCCTGAGCTTTGTGTGGTTGAACTCAGTGGGGCTGTGTGTTAGGTTTTTCAATTTTTGGTGAACAAGACATGAACTGGTTCTCATCAAATTTTATTATACTAGACAGGATGTCCCATAAATCATGAACTATAAAGTGTTGCACATCATCAACACATGTACGGGCAGTCATGTTATATGTCAAAGACATAATGCAAATTATCACATCTTTTTCCATGCAACTATAATCCATCCTTTTTAACTACACAGAGGTTTCCATCCTTATGCAGCCAATTTCCCTTAACTCACAGGGAGAATAATACAATACCACAGCTCTTTATTTTTCAATTGCACTTTTTTGTGAGGAGCTATATTCTAGTGATAATCTCCTGTTGCAGCTCAACAGTCAAGATGGAAAGATGGCAATTTTATACCCAGTTAAAGCAAACCAGGTAGTGTAATTTAATTTTTCTGAGTGGTGATTGAACTTTAGAAGGCACCCTATCTCTAATTTGCTGTTGATTTAACAGCTAGAAAGAATCTGAAAAATGGCAGATTCTAATAAAAAGTAACATTAAAAGCATCACTTCTCATCCTACATGCTGTGTGATTGCTGAATGCAAGATGCTTCATGAATTTGTCTTACAGTTCCAGATATACCGGACACCCTATACAGTGTTAATATTACAATAGCACTCCCACTAACCAGTGGCGATTTTAGGGGGTTGCCATGGCCACCCCTGAGATCTCATTGCCGACCCCTGTGGCCACCCCATCTGTGCATAGGTTGAAGCAATTGCGATGCACCGAACATCTGTATTTACATATTTTGATCACCTGCCATTCATTAAGGTTCACTATGCCATGGCCACCCCACACCAGCTGTGTGTCCAATCTTGGCCACCCCATTCAAAATGTCCTGGATATGCCACTGCTATTAACCTCCTGTAATATGAGTCACCCCATGGAAATGGGAAAACATGTAAATATTGCATTTTGAGATCATTAGATTAGATTACAAGTTTATATATTTTCCCTGAGGCTAGAAAACCTAAACAAAAATGTTCTCCATTATTATAAAAAATTCCAGTATAATCATCCTTAATTAGCTATTGACATACATCAAGCTCCTAAAAAACTGAGGTATTTAAAAGCACAAATATATTGTACTGTACATCCTTTTTTGACTTCTGCTTCCCATTATTCGATTAAAAATTTTTTTTTTTTAAATGAAAAAGGGTTTTCTTTTATTATACAGTATCAAAATGTTATACTGCAACTCAAAATGAATTAATACATGCTGAGGACTTACATGTAAATATTTACCAGCTGCCTTACATTTGTTCTACATTATTAAAGTGTGAGATCCATGGCGGTGTTGTTCTCTCTTTCTCATGACAGGAGAAACCTGGGTTTGAAGAACTTGAAAAAATGTGCTACACATGCTGCTGGTAGGCCTCCCACTTTTGTACTATCTCTCCTTGTTTTCTGATCCTCTTTCACCCCATCCTTCATTGGAGGAAAAAAATGGCTCAGGATAATAGTGATGATGATGATGATGATGAAAAGTACCCACTGTACCCCCTACTTTAAATCTGGCAAACACTACCATGAGGTAAAAGTCTCATCCGTTGGAACTGACAAAAAAATCAGAATATCCCCCAACTGATGAGTTCATTCTTATTCCATGGGGTGCCTTATTTTGGCCACTACATGGGTCTTATGTGAATGTTGCTACTACTATATGAGTACAAGGTGAAGGTACAGCCCTAAGCCATACTTTATGCTTGCCCTCTTACCCCTACCTCTGGCTGGATGATGGTTTAATAGCTGGTGTCACAATGATTGGTAATATAAAGCTTTCCTTGACTGCATGAGAAATATCTAGCTATGATGGTGTCTTTCCTGCTGTGTGGAAAAGCTTTGAACTACAGTACCTGACTGTGACGTCCTTTCAGCCAGGGATGGGGGCAGAGGGTGGGCAGAAACTATGGCTCATGAATTAATACTGCTGCAACATGAGATTCAAGTACTAAAATGCATGCATCTAGAATACTGTGAAAAGCTATAGCTGGCTTTTAGCTATATGGTATGTGGATGTCAATTACAGAATTCATCCCTTCATTCCAAGTACTGTAGGTAATTTTTTGCATGGTAAGACAAGATGATTTTGTGCAATTATGGGGAGACTTTTTAGAGTGGAGGGGTTTATTATATCCTTCACTAACTCCTTCTCTACCATATGTTTCCCATAAACTGAAAACAAATAGCCACAAGTGACAAGAGTAAAGTAAAGAGTATGACACTGTACTGAAAAGGTTAAGGATTAATCTCAATAAAATTGTAAATAAAAACATTCTTTGACTGTTGACCTGAGTAATGACAGAGTGATTGAGGTGGATGTAGAGATTCTGGGTTGAAGCTGGATATATGAGAGTGTACAGTGTGTCATATCTGAACCTGGTGTGACATCAGTATGGAGCAAAGATCTTGCTACATTTCCTAACATTCATTTATCAGAGTGTTTAGCCATTTCAACAAATAACTGGCAATCTCTTCATTCTTGTTGCTAATACCATTAAACATGTAAGTCAATGATGTCTGGTGTACCAACTGCCAGATCACTGCTACACGGTTATGTTGACCCAGGTTCAAATGTGACATACTGAATAGACAGGGATGTAAGTTAACTCCACTGCAGCTAGTTCACACTTATGACATGTTTGTTACTTTTCTGCCTAATGTATCATATCAAAGAGAATCTTCTGTGAGTAGCAAAATGTACTAAGCTTTTTCCACCTTAGGAATATTAGCCATCAGAAGAAAGTGAGAAGAGTATGACTTTTGTTACCAACTGTACATGGCCTGTTGTATAGGTTAGTAAACTGTGAACAGAAATTTTTACAGTTTGCTTTTGTATCTATAATCTGTTGCTTTCATAAACTAGACAGATAAAAATTACGATGTTCAGCAAAATACACTGATGACTATCATCACAGCACTAGAGAACCAAATACTGTATGTTAGGTGGGGATTAGCAGTACCCCACACACGACAGTATATATTTCTTATTTGCTGGTATAGATAGAGAGCCCCAGAGGACTTTGTGTCTACCTAGGGCCTGAGAAAAATAGGCAGGTTTGTATGGCAGTGTGGAATGTGAGGGTGTGAATGAGGAATATTAAAGGATGGAAATGATAAATTGTTCTAGAGCGCTGCGTATATCATGATGGCATCGTTTTGTTTAATTTCATTTCATTTTTAGAGGCTCCAACATGCTTGCATGCGTCAACCTTGGTCACCTAATGGCTGCTTTTCATGCTGCTCGATCCCTGGCCGCTTCCCTATTCAGTCCCTTATCCTTGAGGTCACACTCAGTGACCTCGTCCCAGGTCTTTTTCAGTCTACCTCTTGCAACGATCCCCCTAAAGTTAACACTTCTCACTTTCTGCACCTAATTATCATCCCTAATCCTCTCCACATCCTCAAGCCACCTCAATCTACCTCTACTCATCACAACACCAATACACTCCAGTCCCATCCTACCTCTCAACTCTTCCATCGTGAGCCTTGTCCCCCCAAGCCTCACACTGAGGGATGCATAGCACATCCACCTAATCAATGTCATTTCTGTACCTTTGAGCCAGTGAATATCCTCTTCCTTTGCTGCCCAGATCTCACTACCATATAGCATTATTGTACACTCCTAACACATGTCGTATACAAAGATCCCTTAGCACGGAGGAAGAGCCCTCTCAGTGTCGAGAGAGACAACAGCTACCTGATCTTCTTCCAACCACTCCTCATTCTAGCCACAGAGCTGGCTCCAGCCCCACCTTGAACACATAACAAGTCTCCCAAATAACAAAACTCTTCCACACACCCAAAAGACTCACCAGCAAGATCAGTCCTTTCATGCCTGACAATTTCCACATGCTCTCCCTGACACATCGCACACATGAAATCAGCATTATCTTGCAGTCTACCACTAACACCTCTTATGCACCCACTTATCACAGACACTGCACTAGATGGAAGTACTTCTCATACCCTTGTAGTAAATTGAACATGGCCACTCTCCCTCTTCTTTGACAGTACCGTCAGCAGCCCTAGATACAGTACCATCACTTTTGTTTTATCTGCATTTACTCTTAAGCCCTTGGCCCCATATCATCTCTCTATGTACTAAGTCTTTCCTCCACCTCCCATTCATTCTCTGCAATCAACACCACATCATCAGCTACAATATTTCCCATGGGAGTCCATTTCTGAAGTCACATGAGAAGGCTTCAAGTACCATGATAAACAACAAGGGGCTCAAGACAACTCCTAATGTATACCAACAGTCATGGAAAACTCATCACTCAAATCTTCATTCACCTTTAACTGGGTGCAAACACCCACATACATAGCCACAACCACCCTAACCAGCCACTCCTCAATCCCAAGCTTTCTCATTGTCCACATCACCACCTCTCTAGGGACTCTGTCAAAGACCTTCTTGAAATTAACAAAAACAAAGTACAGATCCCTTTTCTTTCCTATATATTTTTCCTGAAGCTGTCGAACAATGAATATGCCATCAGTAATCTCTTTGCCTGGAATAAACCCAAACTGTATCTTATCAATATTCACTGTGTCTAATCATACCTTCCAGAACTCTCCCCATTACCTTCATTATCTGGTCCAAAAGCTTTGTGCCTCTGTAATTTCCTCTTTTCAGGACATCACCCTTCCCCTTGTACACATCTTCCGCCATATGTCTGGGACAACACACTCACATATCAAGTCAGTGACTACCCCTACTCCCATATCTCCTAAGGCTTTCAACATTTCAGCAATCAACCCAGACACTCCTCCTGCCTTCCCCACCTGCATCCTGCCTATTGCCCTGCTCACAGTAGCGGCATAATCAATGACCAAGGGCCAAACACGGGAGCTACTGGCTCCAAACCTTCCCTGCCGCAGTCAAACTTCTCAGTTCAACAACCAGTTGTAATACTCTCTCCATGTGTCTTTAATGTTCCAATTGTTCACCACTACATTTCCTTCATCATTCTTCACACACTGCTCACCTATGATATCCCTGTTTTCCCTCTTCATCTGATTTGCCACCTTAAATATCATATTCTTCCTTTCCACACTACTGTACAGTATTTAGGTTATCAAGTAAAAGTCTTTGAGACTCAGACTTGTAAATCCCTTTTCTAGCCCTATGTTTGGCAGCCAAGTATTCCTCTTTGTTACCACGCTTTTTCCATTCCTAGAAAAGCCTTCTTTTCTCCTTAACTGCAGCTTCTACACCCTCATCCCAACACCAAGTTACTTATTGTCTTGGTGGGCCCCTTGTTCATCCACACACAGAATTAGTAACACGCAGGAGGTTGTTCTTGAGAGCTCTGTACTGTTCATCAACACATTTGTCAACGGTTCCCTGTTCAGACACGACTCTACTCATTTCACTATAGAAGGCATCCCTCACTGCTTGGTTTTTCAACTCCATACTTTCCTCCTAGGTGCAAAGGTCCTCTTCTTCATCACCCACTCCTTAAGCACCATGTCACATACCATTCACTTGTGTTGCTGCACACGTTCCTCACTCCCTATAACTTTAACATCCCTCACTAACCTCCTACCAGCCCTCCTGACCAGGAAATAGTCTATCTGGTTGCCATTTCCCCCAGACTCACATATAATCAAACTACTCTCTCTTTCCCTATAATGTGTGTTGCACACAATCATGCTCATTGCCTCCCCAAACTCAAGTACCCTTTCCCCTTCCTCATATCTTGTACCATATGCACATCTCCGATGCACTCTTCATATCCTTGAGCTGCTTCACCTACATGACCAATTAAGTCCCCTCCCAAAACTACAACCTCATCATCCCCCATACCACTTACTACACATATTAAGCCACCCCAGAACCTATCCTTCTCTACCTCATCCATGCTTGCCTGTGGAGCATATGCTGATAAAAATGAAAACATTATCTCACTGAACAATATTCACTACTGTTATCCTTTCACTTACTCTCAGTACATTCATGACATATTCCACCCATTCCTCCTTACTCAACACACCCACACAACCATATCACTACCCTGCTAAAATAACTTGTAACAATAATCCCTCCCAGCAATTATTCTGGCTGATCCTCCCCTATATCTGCTTGCACACATTGAGCATCCACCCACGTCCTACTCAACGCCTCAATTACTTCCCCCACTCTACCCCTCATTCTTCCCACATTCCATGATGCCACTCTGATTCCCTTGGGTGATTTAGTTTCCTCAGGCTTGCTTTGATTCCCCTTCTTTTTTGTCATAATCGGTAAAAATAAACAGGGAGAGACAGACCACACGCCCCACCCACCTGCATAGTCCTGTGTCCAGACGTGGGATCTGGGACCCATAGCCCACCAGCCGTGACCAGTGGCTGTAGCAATGGCCTAGGGACACCCTGTCAGGACAGCATGCCTTGGCATTGCAACTGTCCTGCCAGGAACTGGCACACCTGTTTTTACTCAGTGATGTGATAGTTGCAGGAATGACTTTGGCTGTAATGTTAAGTGCATAAGTGAGGATGCTTATGTGTTAGAATCAGTGTTTTACAGTCCTGAATGGTTAATCATTTTCAATGTGACCCATTTAATTGGGCTAACTTTTAAACAGCTTCACAATCAGGTTTCTTCTTGCTCTCTGGACCTTACCTCATCCCATCCTTTGGTGGGAAAAGAGGCAATGATGATGATGATTATGATCATGACAGTGATGAGGATGATCATTTTTATTGTTTCCCATCTTCTATGAACATTTCCTTTTTACCTGTTACAGTAGCTATCTGTATACTGTACTGAGGTCTTACACAGTCAGAAGTACCAGCTGAGACCCCCCCACCCCTCATCCCACCCCCTACCCTACACACACACACACACACACACACACACACACACACTTCTACTGTACACAGCCAAAATCTATTTCTCAGAGAAGGCTGGACTCATTAGCCTTGGATGGCAGCAGTCTATGAAGAAGTCATTGTTAACTGCCATCAACAGGTGAAAAAAAGGTGTGTATTCCACATGCATGCATGGCCAAGGCCTTCAAAAACAAATACATTATAAATATGTATACAGTATCAAGGGTTGTACTCTAATGGTCCACTGCAAACAAGTTTAACCTATACTAACTAAAGAAGTCAGTCTTACTTATAACAGCACTATACACCAGACAGAAAAGTATCTCTACAAATGGGTTCCATATGAGTCTCATGGAATTCTAACTCAGCACTCCGACTCCTGCTGCTGTCTCACTTAGATCTTCCCTGGAGATTGTTGTGTTTTCGTCTTCTCCAAAAGTAGCATTTTGTGCTTCATACTGTCGTCTCATCTCTTTGATGGAAGAATAGTATTGTGCTTGATAGGCAATCTTCTTCTCTCTGTTGGCAGCGTAGTATCTTGCTTGATATAGTCTTGCTGCTTTAATAACTTCCTCCCTGTGTCTTTCCTTGTATGCTTTTTTTAGTTCTCTGTATTTAATCTTCTTTTTCTCTGCCAAATCAAACTTAAGTTTTTCCATGTCATATTTACTTTGGCATTTAATACTTCTTGCAAGATGTCCAAGTAATGATTTAAAGCCATGCCTGTTGCATCCTAGACAAGTATCCTCATCATATTCCTCCACAGATTCATGACTTTCATCTTGCCTTGAATTATCATCTATGTCAGATACAGTGGCTGGTTCCTGCCATTCCTCCTCTTTGGCATCTTCATCAGGCCACATCTCCAGAAAGTGGGGTACAGGACGGAGTTGGAGTGACACCATCGCTGCGTGGCAAGAAAGACAAGAGTGAGTGAGTGAAGTAGGCAGGTGACATGTCTGACATGGGATGTTGCTTTCATGCTGGGATTACAAGCTTGACCTCTGTATTCTTTCTATTTGTTTATACAGTTGGGAAATTAAGGATCTTCCCAGTTTTGTAAAAAAAAAAAATTATCTACAACTTGGGGAAACACAACCAAAGTAACAGCTAGACTAGTGGATCTTGGATGGCTTAGCTTTTCTATGATGTGTTCACCAAACCTTAGGAAGGTACTCATTCCCTTACTGTAACAATATTTCATAATATATACCAAGAAATCACTCATAGTTTTCTTGTAGTGAAAAATATCTCATGATTTTTGCTGTTGTGGATGTTGTTCAGTATCAAATATGTACTGTACAAGACTGACGGTATGTTGGACAGAAGAGGGGGTGTTGGTTAGGGAAGGGGAGGAGGTTGTAGGACAAGGTATGAGAGGGGAGGTTAGGGATGATAAGGGGGAGGGGATGCAGAACATGATGGTTGGATGGGTTGTGCATGAGTCAGTGTTGACTATGGGACTCACAGAGGGCTGCTCATGAGCTGCATGTGGCACCTATGCAGATTGTAAGGACTAGGAGTAAGAGTATACGGTAATTATTAGTGATCGTAACTTTAAAAATGTCCAAAGCAAGACTACTAACTACAAGCAATGGGAGATGAATTCAGTTTTGGATGGATCAGGGAAAGAGGGAATGTATGAAGATGTCCATGCTTGCCTTGCATGTGTGGTATTTTTAGTTGTGGTTACCTAAAGACCTTTAAAACTTTGATAAGGCTGTTGTAGGGTGCTGGTAGATCGAGAAAGGGTGTGAGGGTAGGTGTGTGGGCTATAGTGCGGGCAAAGTAGAGCTTGTAGTAGTGGCAAGGTAGAGCTTGTAGTAGTGGTGAGGTAAAGCTTCTAGTAGTGGTAGGGGGAGGAAATTGTTTGTCAACACTCATGGCCTCCCTGTTAACATCAGAATAAATTTTACCTTTTGTATTTGTACAGGCAGTCCCCTGTATATGAACATACAGTAATTGGCTGCTGAAGCTTGTATGTAAGTCGAATCTGTCTGTAGATCAGTGTTACTCTTGCCGATATTGAATATCTCTTACCATGATGAACCCCTGCTCCCAAATCTTTTATCAAACTTGTAATGTACCCATACAGTACCAGTATACTGTATATCAGTACTGTATATGCAAAAACTATTCATTCTCTTGTTATTGTTCCCACTGAATGTCAGCACACACCTACTCAGTACATTAGTTATCATTATCATATGTACAGTATAGTAATGTACTCCCTACATCCTATCGTTACCCATATTACTGTATTTTGCTTACTAAATGTCATTGTCCATCCACTTAATGGCCATTATTCCCATATAAATACAATGCTGTACTGTGAAAATATAAACAAACAAATTCAGTGCTATACTTTTCTTGTGATTTTGAGACATTGTGGGAAATAATCATCAGAATGATGAAAAAAAAAAAACACAAACTCTTGCTGATAACAATGACACCCTGGCCCTGATAAGAGGTCTTGTCTGTGCATTCTAATGCCATCTGTGTGGCAACTGAAGCTGAACTTGAGACATTGTGTAAGTTGATAAATTACTTTTTTGTACTTTTGGAATTACGTGGAATGACAGACAGACAAATGAGGGAAAGAATGAGCATTGCGATGTGGATGTGGATGTGATAGAAGGCGTTACGAGAATTACACAAAGGTGGTTTGGCCATGTGGAGAGGATGGAGAGACTAACTAGGAGAGTCTATGTGAGTGAGGTGGAGGGGGGCAGAGGGATAGTGAGACCAAGGGTGAGATGGAGGGATGGAGCAGAGAGGTATATGAGAGAGGAGGGTGTAAGTTGGGGGGAGGGCAGTGAAATAGCAGGAGACAAGGCAACATGAAAGTGATTTGTTTGTGGCCATTACTTACAGAATTAGGGCATCTGGCTACAGATAGATAGATTGACTGATAGGAATAGTTTGTTTGTATCTACAAAAATTCATGAGGCACAACTTAATAAGCTGGGGACTAAACATTATTTATGTTTTTGTTCATGATTACTTAAATGCATAGAGGTGACTAAAATATATGCATAATAACTACTCTTATATTTATTGACAGTACCTTCATGAACGAAAATATCTCTACATGTTTTGTGCAGTACCTATACCATATACAGTATATATACACATGTACTGTGCTCTACCTGTACTTTATGAAGTATATATATTCCAGTCAACACATAATATAGTATAAAACAAAACATCCTAGTTCAAAAGTGCAGTACTTCATATTTGGCTAGGCTACAGAAGAGAGAATGAGAATGCAACATAGTGGTGGTGAACAAAAAACAAATTACAGCAATAAAGTCTGTTGGGGAGAAAAAAAAAAAAAAAAGTTTTACGTATAGTGTAAACATGTTTATATCATCTTAGAATTAATTCCAATAATAAAAGAGAAAACATGTACATTCTTACCACTGCTAATCAAGGTGACTGCCTTCTTGGCATGAAGGGTATCATACTGGTAGTTAAGCACTTAACCCCTTCAAACAAGACAATTCTTTTTCTATCTCTAGATATACTTCTGATCAGGAGAGTTGTTTTACGATGGAGGCATCCTACATACCCTTCATTAACTCCTTTAGTATGAGGAGTCTTTCCTATGTTGAATAAAATCATTAGGTGGTGGGAAGAGATAAATGCTGTATATTAATATGACATTGTAGTGAGAGGATTAATGTGTCCAGTGATGGAACTGGAGTACAAGAGAACAGTGTTTCTCTCTCAAACACATTACACAGAATAATTGTTCATTTTATACCATGTCTTTGTCAGTACTTATTTTCTAAGTTTCCAAAACCTCTGTTTGTTCATCTGCTCACCACACTCCACTTTGTGTTATTTCACATTCTAGTGTCTCTTGCTCAATGTATCCTTGCCAATACAGCGGCCCAAGTGCCAGGACCCCCATATCCACAGCCTTGTTCACCTGCAACTTGCTTTGAGACAAAAATATTTTTTAATGCAGCACAAGTCCATTATCAAAAAGATCAAGGGGAATGGCCTGTTCTTCCACCTGTTGTGGCTCTATTTTGCTAATGTGGCTGCTGTTGTGACCCAAGAATGTTGTGTAGTCGTTATTCTAATATTTATAGTAATCCCTCACAATAATAATTTCTGCTATGTCGACCTTGTGAGCCTACTAGATGACCTTCACATACCCAGAACAAAACACTTATTTACCATGGTGATGCAGCTGCCACAACAAATGAAAGGTAAATAAAAAGTAATTATTGTTGTATTTTCTGTTTTGTTATTTATTACTGACTGAAAATATTTAATAATCTATATAACATCAAGGTACAAAGTATAAACCCACACAAAATTTAAATAAAACTGCTACCAGGTATATTTCTGTTGGGTATCCACTTATCAAGATTAAGTATAAATCAAACCTGGGGTCGTTTGTCTCCCTAAAGAACACCAGCTGTATTGAATTACTGTATTGGCCATATCGTCTGCCTTTTCCCCCAATTACTTTGATATATCAAGGGTATACAGTATATTCAGAGAAAAAGTTGTAGCAATAGAACTACAGTAAACCTTCGATCATACAGACAGACTGAGGGGGAACAGCAGTCCATTTGAACCAGTTGTCTGTTGGTTCTGAGTGTAGCCAGACAGCCTAAATAATAAAAAATAAACAATACTATGAACAGCGCATACACTGTTATGAAATCATTTATAAAACATTAGAAGGTACAACCATGTGCAAAATACAGAATGCAGTACAGTACCTGTTACCAATCATTTAACTACATTGGTTCAAACAGCTAGGTAAATCAACTGCCTAGTTAAGGGAAGGACCAACAAACATGTCCATTAGATCCAAAATCCATTAGAATGGGGGAATGATGTATTACTGTACAAAAAAAAAAAAAAAAAAGTTTGAGTCTGCAGTGTAAACAAAGGCCAGCTGAATAGCAATGGCTACCATTACAGTTACTTCACATCATGCTATAAATGTATTTCATTTAGAAATAACTGACTATGCTAGGATATCAGGGTCTTTTCACTTGAAGGCAGTTCCACTTGTCACAACCTTGAGCCATTTCCCTTCTCAATCCCCTATCCCAAAGGTCTCTACATAGGCCTTCATCGCACATCTTCCTCAGTCTGCCTTTGATGTTCTTCCAAAACATATTAACCGATTAGTTTGCATCACTACTCACATACAGTAAACCCTCGCTTCAACAAACCCGTTTATGCCAGACTTTGGCTATAACATACCCCTTGACCCAACCAATCAACTTAACCAAGGTCCGGTATAGGAAGCACATCTGACGACCTACTGGTCAGCTTTGTTAAATATCGACCCCAGGCCTGGTATTTTCTCCTTTCGTTATTATGTATTGAAATTATGACCAACATTACCATAGTTGTATATTGCTTATTGATCTATTATATATCAAGGAACTCAGACCAAACCCATGCAGTATAAATTTATTGATGTCTTACCTTGTCCTACATGGGGTACCTACAGGACCATTTTTCATATTAGTCCTCACTATAATGAACTAACTGCGGAGGAAGGGGGAAGTCTAATCTGATAAAGCCCATAGTCCATTATATCCAATGGTCCCCCCCTGAGGTGGGATTTGAAGCATCATCCTCATCATCATCATCATCATCCAGACCTCCTTTCCCACCCAAGGGCAGGGTGAGGAGTAGCAATGTCCAGACAGCCCAAATTTGCCCAATCCAATGGGCCACGCTTCCATTCACTCATCATTCAAGTCCCAGGAATCCTGGCTCTATGGGATATGCCAAAAACATTCACCACGTTCTGTAGCTTCACATAAATGTATCCGATTGAGTAAATCTGGATGCTGCCACATTAAAATGGGGTGCCAAAATCCATGATAATGCACTTCTCCTCACAACATTCATCCAGCCAGCTCGATCTCTTGTCAGTTCCCTAGCCTCGCCGACTTCCAAACCTCACTTCCTCACACACTCATTCACCATATCTCTCCACCTTCTCCTTGGCCTATCTCACCTCCTTCCTCCTTCAAATTCGCTCAGATATACCTTTTTCACCACTATTGTTATCCATTCTCTCCACATGACCATACCATCTCAGTACGCCCTCTTCGATTCTGGTGTCCACCAACTTCCTCACTCCACACCTTTCACGAATCACATTATTTCGTATCCTATCCACCCTCTGTTCTCCACATACATTCCTCAGCAGTCCCATCTCCAGTGCTCTCACTCTTGACTTTTCATTTTCATGCCACACCATGGTTTCACATCCATATGTTAAAGTTGGCACTAACGCTCCCTCATGTATGCCTCGTGCAGCTGCAACACTCAAGCCTCTGTTTCTTATCAAGGTCTTCATTGCACCAGCTACTTTTCTTCCTTGTGTCCCTCTACTTTCAACTTCTTTTGCACATTTTCCTCTCTTTTCTATCACTGTACCCAGGTATTTGAACTCTCTCACCAATTCCAGTCTCTCTCTATCCACTGTAACATCACACTGGGAGTCACCTTCTCTCTCAATAACCATCACTGTACTCTTTTCTACATTTGCTCTCAAGGCACAATGGTCACAGACATCAGCAAAACTCTGCACTAGACTACCAAGTTCTTGTCCAGTACTTGCAAGCAGTACTGCATCATCAGCATACAACAAGTTTGAGTTACAGTACATCCCACTAGTATGCACCTATGTGGGCGGCAGAGGACGTCGCATACTAGGAATTCACGTACTTTGAATACATAAACTTATGGGAAAAATTACATAAGGGCAGCACCCCCCTTCATGGGCAACCCTTGAGATGTCTTTCAGACCTAAGTATTGTACTATACAGGGAAACTATCTAAGACATATTATCTAAGATAAAGTAAACCAACATGCTTATGGTTTTACTAGGTAAATCAACAAGGATATGGCTTAACTAAACCAACAAGAATATGGCTGCTCACCTTTGCTCGTTATTGCTTCTTGGGGGGGCAATGTCGCGTACTCGGGGTAACTCGGATTTGGGCCACTCTTCGCTGTTCATCTCGCTTACAAGGAGTTCAATTCGCGTACTAATAAAAAATACACTAAAAAAAAAAAAAAAAAAAAAAGGTCCTCCCATACATGAGGGATCGCATACTCGGAACTCGCATACTGTGGGGATGTACTGTATTCCATCTATCACCATTCATTACCAACTCCATCCCTCTCTCCATTACTCATGTTTTTACTTCTCTCATCACCCCATCCATATATATATTGAACAACCATGGGGACATCACACAACCTTGTCACACGCCCACACCAATTGTGAACCATTCACTTAGCTGCACGTTTGAAAATAAATAAGTACAATAGCATATTCTAGTACTAAAATTGAAAACTATACCCATTTTACACTAACTTGGCTCATGTTTTTACCCTTTTGCAGCTTATTTCACATCCTTGTCATAGCACTTCTTCATGACTAGCACTGTACATTATTACTCTAGTCTGTTCTTACAGCTCAGCAGTCAGGATGGGAAGAGGGCAATTGCAAGGCTGGCTGGAATTAAAAAGGTTGGAAACACATGTACTGTACTGTGCACCACTGAACGGACATTGTTCATTAGAACCGTAGGAAGTTCGGTGGCCTTCGTCGTGTCTGTTAAATCTGATATCCAGTCTATCGAGGTCCATTGAAACGAGGGTCTACTGTATATTGACCCTAGGTCCGGTATAGCAGGTCCCTATCAGATGTCATATACAAAGAACTATCAGATGTATTGTCCACTTTTTCCTTCAATCAATCCGTTATAACAAGGTCTCATTGTAATCCTTAATATTAAATATCTCACAGTACAGTACACAATTCTTAGTTCCGTCATTCAGTGATCCCCTACTCATCCATCTCAACATCCCCATTTCTGTAAATTCCAATCTGTTTGTATCTTCTCTCAATGAACAAGTCTTACTGCCATATAGCATAATGCAGACAGAAAAACAAGTTTCATGACTCACCTTATTCAGCCAATCACAAAATATCTAAACTTCACCACACATGTGCATTCTACATCAACTGTGTGGTAGGACTAAGCAGAACTGATGTAATACCTAATGAGAGGGAAATGTAGTAAGACAGACTCAACCCATGTCAGGTCAGCCATATTTACAGTACTGTACAGGTATCCATTGTTCGATATACACAGAAGCAAACTTACATAAACTTCCACAGTTTTAAAAATCTACACACAATTAAATTTATTTGCATACAGTACTGTACTTGCTGAGACAAAAACTGACTAAATGATGTGTATAAATATTAACATAAACATCCAATAACTCATTATGGGCAGGAATAGCCCACACAAAAAGAAACATTGCATCACCCCATGCCATAATTACACCTAATACGATTTTTGCATTACAATTCTCCTGAGCTTTCCATGAACACTGAATGTGCATCTGGCGTCAGTTTTAAGTCCCATACTGTTTATTCTGGTGCTTGATGCTCTTTCATTTAACTTCAGAAATGGACTCCCATGAACCTGGTGTTGATCACAGAGAATAAGAGGGTAGCCAAAGAATGATTTAGGAAGTGGAGATACCAAATGGGATACACAGTTTTAGAGCAAACATGGGTAAAACAAAATGTGATTTTATCTATGGAAGGGGCAGTTCTGGTATGGCAGGAGTATGATCATGTGTTGTCTGCCATAAGGGTGTGGGAAATAACTCCATTTCATGCAGTATCAAAAGACACTGTGGTATTTGATGTAGGCTGCAAAATACTGTTAATTTTGAGTGAGCAGTATATAGAGAAGTGCATACAAAAGGACAGAGATGACAAAGGATTTGTCTTGCTGGAGAGTCTCTTGTGGACAAGTTTTGTTGTTTGAGGGACATGATATGTGCTGTAGGTGAGGCTGCAGTTAGCTCGGCAACAATGGTAAGGAGTGGTTGGAAGAAGTTTAGGGAGTTGTTGCCTCTCCTGACATTGAGAGGCCTCTCCCTCTGTGCTAAGGGGATCTTGTATGCAGCATGTGTAGGGAATGTAATGTTTTATGGTAGTGAGACTTAGACAGTAAAGAAGGAGGATATTCAGAGGCTCAGATATACAGAGATGAGAATGGTCATATGGATGTTTGGTGCATCCTTCACAAGGATGGGACTTGAATGTATTTATGATGTGATGAGATGGGGTAGATTGAGGTGGTCTGATGGTCTAGGCATATGGAGAGGATGGAGGCAGACATCTAAGTGTGGAGTGTGATAGGTGTGAATACTGAGAGTAGAGTTGCTTGAGACAGACTGAAAAAGACTTGGGATAAAGTCAGACAGTGTGATGACAGTGTGACCTTATGAACACGGGACTGAATAGAGAAGCTGCTAGATCTCAAGCAGTATGGGAATTCACCATTAGATGACCAAGGCAAACACACGCTAGGATGTTGAAAAATATGATAAATAAAATGAATTCTGAAAAATACTTTTTCTTTTCTAATGTGACAAAAACTGGGTGATATGTGTGAACAGTAACATAAACATCTAAACAGCTGATCACTCAACAGGAATAATCTACACAAAAAGATTGAAGAGTTGAGAGGAAGGATGGGACTGGAGTGTAC
Source organism: Coenobita brevimanus (assembly GCF_032717465.1). Taxonomy (NCBI): domain Eukaryota; kingdom Metazoa; phylum Arthropoda; class Malacostraca; order Decapoda; family Coenobitidae; genus Coenobita; species Coenobita brevimanus. The sequence continues at coordinate 4,377,981 of NC_137024.1, read as the reverse complement.
TGGTGTTGTGATGAGGTGGGGCAGACTGAGATGGTCTGGGCATGTTGAGAGGATGAACAATGACAACTGGGTGCGGAAGATGAGATGTGTGAACGTCTATGATGGAGGTGCAAGAGGGAGACCAAAAAAGACCCAGGATGAATTCACAGTATGTGACCTCAGGCATAAAGAACTGAATAGGGAGGCTGCCAGAGATCGAGCAGCACGGACAGCCGCCATTAGGTGACCAGGACCAATGATTGCAAGCAAGTTGGAGCCTTTATAAACGATACAATACAAAATGAAACATTACATCGCTTCAAGTCAAAGGATGTCATAATTATCCTCAACATGGCCTATACATTGCAATTCTGAATGATAAAAAATATTTTTCAGGATCTAAAGTGAAAAAGTGCCACTATGTGACACATGGGTAGTGGGCGATGTGACACTAGAAAAGGTGCTCAGGTTTAATACATGTATTACACATAACTTAGGGTCAATATATCACACTAAAATGCTCACAGATATGGTTTGGTTTGCCATCCTAGGTGCTTTGGCAGATGCATAACAGAATTCAGAGTCTGTTGCCCAGCCTGCCTCACTCACCTTTGGTGGATGTGAAGACAGCAATGTGTCTTATCCTTTCAGTGCAAGGAGTCTCTCACAAGCTGAACAGAACTGGCAGGTGATAATATGAACAAAGTAAAATAAGACCTTTACAAATTCACCAGACTGAAGATAAGCCTGGTCCCAGTTTATTTCCTAATTGTTGTTTGTTCAGTTTGCTATAATCACCTTTTTGACACATTAATTCTATCCATTTCATTATAAGGATGGGGTAATTAAAGCCATAATGGTTGCAGGCTACAGTTACTATCTTGGGTATTATTATTCAGACCAGACACCTCTTCCCCACCTACCTCTAATTCTGATCAGATTCATTTGCACTGCCATATACCAACAACCCCTCACTTTGATAATGTTGAGGGTGATAAAAAAAGGTGTAATTATGTACAGTAACAACATATACTGCAAAAGCAACGAAATTGCTACAGGAACATGTAATGAAGGAAGAAAGCACACTGAATAAATGCACAACTTGATAATATGTCTGCTTCATGGTGTTAATCTGAGCTCTGTACATATACACCTGGGGAATGGTCTGGTGTATTGAAAATCATTGGTTAAGTTTTGTGTTTATTGGACAGCCTTCCCCAGTCAGCCTGCTATATCAAGGCTTTACAGTACAAACATCAACTAATCCTTAACATTTACCAACTGGAGGGCATAAACTGTTTGGTCTGACCATCAGTTCACAGGCTGATGCTGAAGTTCTCAAATGACATTCAGAGGATACAAACAGCTTTATGCATACAATCATTGCTGTGCCTGGCCATACACCCTAGAAAATACTGTAATAAAATTTTATAAGTCACCTGAAACTCCTAACATCTTATGAATTCTGATCATATGGATTACTATATAGTCAAACTTGAAGGGCCAAAGTAGGCACTGTATCAGAGGATACAGACATCATTTTGTTTTGCTAAACAGCACATACCAAACATTTCATCTGTTCAGTTCTCTAACTGATTATTATCATTCTGAGTGTCAATAAAGGGAAATTAATGAATGCTATTAAAGCTCTGCAGAAAGTACTTGGCAACATTCACCTTACCATGATTTTGTATACTGCTGGGCATTCTGAACACACCCAAATAAAAATGAGACTTCAGTACCAAAATACAATAGGCCTAATACAGACTTTCAGTTTCCAATCTAAGTTGCGACAAGACATATCAGATCTAGTCTGACGTAACTGTGGCATTCTAAACACACCCAAATAAAAACGAGAATTTACTACCAAAGTACAATAGGCCGTATAAGACTTTCAGTTTCCATGCTAAGCTGCAACAAGACATATCAGATCTGGTCTGATGCATAACTGTCTGCATATCTGTTTACCATAGTATTTGTATTCTGGGGGAATCTGTTCAAGATGAATACCAGCAGCATTCACGATAAATACATTTGACCTATTGAATTGCAAAGATAGTGAAATGGTAGAGTGTACAGAATATCAGCTGGCACCAAAGGAAGTAACCCCAATTGACTCTTTTCAAGGTTTAATTATGCTAGTGAACTGTTCCTCAAGCAAATGCACATGAGCACCTCCTATATCAGTGTTCCTTAAAGTGTGGTCCGCGGACTCCCAGGGGTCCGTGGAACATTCCAAGGGGTCCATAGGCTAATTTGAGTATCAGATAAAACAAATAATAGTATCTGGAAACAGTTTAATGACTTTGTGCAATGCAGTGATATTTGTGATTTGGCAACTCTGTACTGGCTGCTGCCTGGCCGCGGGCTTGCCGCATGCCATAGTGACCCTACAAACACCTTTAAATTCAAGAGGTAGGGTAGGAGGAAAATCTACAGTACTCATAATTAAGGGTCCGCCACATGATTAGTGTTAATAAAAGGGGCTCGCTGCACGAGAAAGTTTAAGTACCACTGTCCTATATAATGGTTCAATCATTACACATTCCTTTGGTATTATGGCACAGGAATTCATAAAACCCATTATATACAATGACTAGGCATCCTAATATTAATGAAAATATGGAGCATCTACCTTATTTTGTTTGTGTGTGTGTGTGTGTGTGTATATATATATATATATATATATATATATATATATATATATATATATATATACAGTAAACTCTCACTATAACAGACTAATTGGGTGCCCAAGTCATTCCAAAAAAGCAAAATTCCAATAAAAGTGACATCTGGCCTTCCCCCTGCTAACCCGGACTTTTTCCAATATATCAGACATTAGTCTGGATCACACAACTGTTTTTAAACTGTTTTCACTACCATTGCGGTACTGTACTGTACAGTATAATACATTCACCACTATAACTAAATGGTATAGTATATATAATAATACTGTACTGCACACTGATAAACATGTCTTTTATTTACCTTATTGTGGTGAACACAGTTGAAGTGGTCAGGCAGTCTGGACTGCTTCTGGCTTTATTGGACTTTTTCTGATTTACTGTATTAGAATTTAGTCCGACGGCTCCTCAATTCTGATAAAAGCGAATTCCGGTCAAAAGAAGTCCTTTATATCAAGGTTTTACTGCGTGTATGTAAGTGATTATATATATATATATATATATATATATATATATATATATATACAGTATATATATATATATATATATATATATATATATATATATATATATATATACAGTATATATATATATATATATACCGTATATATATATATACACAGTACATACTGTATACAGTAACTCCTCGTTTTTCGCTGCTTGGATATTCTGTCAAAACTGCGCAAAATGTGAAACGTCGAAGTGTGATGTTAAGAATCAATGGGAAAAATAGAGGAGCATTCCGGTGAGCCATGTACCTACCCTATCAAGTGAAGGTGCGTTGAGGGTAGATGGGCTAGTTACTAGGTGACATGGGCCTCTCTGGGGAAGCCCCAACACCTAGGCTGAAGCCCTCGAAGTCGAACTCAGGCTTCAGCACCTCCACTTCCTCTCTGTCCACTTCTCCCCCTTCATCCACCCCTCCTGGCACGTCCAAGTCTTGCAGAATAGCAGCCACATTCTGTCTCTCCTGAAAATATCATGTGATCTGGATTTGTCTCTGTTCCTGTATGTTTCTGCTGTAGACAGCCATCACTTGAGACTTCAGATCAGTCAAGGTCAATGGGATGTTGGTAGCCTCAGGCATCGAAGGTGGTGCCCGTGTCGGTTATGGTGGACAGGGTCTGGGACAATTTCTGCATGCTCATCTTGCCCTCTGGAGTGTGCTCTGACCTTTCGTTCTCCTCTTCACTGGAGTTCATCTCTTCCTGTGTTAGGTCTACCACACCTAAGTCTAGGTCGTAGTGTGTCAAGTGTTGTATTACAGCCGTTTCGTCCACCTCTGATGCGCCTTGGCTTGTGTTTCTGATAGCTTCCACAGCGGCCGCCAGAGTGTCGTCTTCCCTCCACCACTCACCTTCCACAGTCAGGTGAGGGAAAAGTTTCTTCCACTCGTGTGCTATAGTGGCTGGAGTAACTTTGTCGCCGTAGGCTGCCGGCTGGGAGCAGCAAAATGTAGGGAAATTAGCGGTGTGAGACAACTTGGAAACTTTTTTCTTGCGCGAAAAACAAGGCGTCGAAGTAAAATGCATCCAAATACGAGGAGTTACTGTATATGAAGGGTCATGCGACGCAAGGCGCTCTCATGCCAAATCATAATTTGCCACAAAACAGGTTCAAAGTTCAGCAATATTCTCACAACTTAACCTTTTAAATTTTGATGGTAGAACATTCTTTTTTTTTTTTTTTTTCTATGAAAGGTTTTTGAATGTAGATTGTGATTCTTATCTTCTGACCATATCTATGAAATTAATATTAACAAATAATAGTCTTGTAATTTTTTAAGTTTTTTATTTTGCTGAACTTTCAACCCGTTTTCTGGCAAAATTTGATTGCTTGAGCAAAAAGCAACACTGATTAGAATGAAGATAAGTACCATTACACAATATGAAAGTGCTATGGCCCACTCCCCTACATCAATCCAACTCTTACCTTTCCACTCCCTCTCTTATCATATCTGTCTGCTTGTCTGTCTGTCTGTCAGGCTCCCTATGTCTATTTCTTCCTCTATGTCTGTATGTATGTACTGCTCTTGTTATCAGTGAAGGTGAATAATGCAACAGCAGAAAAGTAGTAAAAAAATACTATTATTAGGTACAGCAATGATGGAAAAAAAAAAAAAATCTTAGTACACTCACCAAACACCAGCGATTAGTACTGAAGGTCTCGGTAGAGGTAATTCAAATGCCACTGTCCACTGTCAGATCTAGGAGGGAGGCTTGACACTAGTGCCTGATGATACCAGTGTGACAAACAGCTGGCACATGGTCCAGAGTGTTATTGTCAGGGTGATTCTCTGACTCTGGCTCCTCACCAGCACATTGATGCCTCCCTTGTGCCTGCCTCAGCTCCTCCCATTGAGCCACATTTGGGCCTCTGACTCAAGAAAGCTGAGGAGACTTCTGAGCTTGTTGCACTTCTGTGGTGTCAGAAAGCGCTCAGTGGGGTACTTATGCATCAGTGCCACACTGGACAAGTCAAACCTCTCCCGTGCATACTTCACCCTTCCCTTTATCACTCGCACCTTGGTGATGTTGGCTGGAGTGTCATCAAGGTTGTAGTCATTCTTGATGTAATAGCCCTCCTGAATGGTGATGTCAGCCACCAGTTGGCAGGCCTGGGAGTAGCCAACTGCCTGACATTTTGTGATCTGGTTCATCAAGGCTTTGAGGTCTAAAAAGTCGTCCTGTTTCATGCCCACAACATAGAACTGCCTCTTGATGGACAAAGCTATAACATCAATATACACCCTGGTGCTAGAGATGTATGTAGCAGAGCGGACCTTCTCAGCCAGGGAAAACATACAGTCACAGGGCAGGAATCAATACCCAGACTTCATAAAGACAAACTCAACTCTGAACAGATACCTGGTATGCACTTGCAGCAGGGACATAAGAACCATAGTGATGTTTTTGTCCTGGCCCCCACAGTTGTCACAGAACACACAGAGAGTGATGAAGTCCTGCTGTTGATGGCTGATCTTTATCTGAAGCCACTTGAGTACACACCTGGCCACATCGTCTGAGCCACGTCCCCCTGTCACCTTGTCCCTCACAAACACAGTGGCCTCTTCCCTGTTGATGTCGTAAATGCAGAAGTTGTAGACGCAAAACTTCCTATTGGAGTAAGCCATACCAGCTTGCAGCTGTGGGCAAGGAAGCGTTTGCTGCAGGTCTATGGCCACTATCTTGACAATGACTAAGTCACTGGAGAGTGCTGTCTGCTCAGCCTGATGCAAGAGGTCTCGAGGCACTTAAGCATCAACCTTGTGTGCAGCCAGCTGGTCTTGAATGTTGGCAACATCAAGGCCAGCATCCTTCCAGTTCTTGATCTCCTGATTAAACTTCTCACATGTTGAACAAACATCTGTCTTTGGTGGCTGGAAGATGAAGTTGTAATCTCGTGTGAACACTGTTCTAAAAAAGCACTCAGACACCTTGCACTAATCATTCCTGTTCTGGTAATCCATGGCAAGTAGTTGACGTACAGCTCAGTGATGCCACTGCAAGCCTCCAGGTATCGTCAGTGAGGGGTTGTGGCACGGGTGCAGTGACTCAGTGACAGGTAAACCTTGGATGTGCTCATGCAAAAGCTCCAAGAAACGCCCAGCGATGACACATGGAGAGGGATTGTCCACGTTTGTCAGGCACTGGGGTCCCACTGGGTGACTCACAGTGCTTTTGCAGGAGAATGGCCATTTTCTTCTTGCCCAGCCCATGAATGGATGTAAAAGCAGAGTGGAACACTTTGATCTCCCTGTGCTCCACTTTTACATAATACACAATGTAGACTGGTCTGAGGCTCATCTCCTCATGTGTGCATTTCCTCTTGATGCCTCATCAGTATCAAGATTAGAAGGTAGGCATTCTGGGCACTGTAATTGCCGATTGCCCAGAAACTGGTAAAAATTTTGTCTATTGCTTCTCTTGCTATCTTCTCAAAGCAGCCATCACGGCATGGGGGACCAACTTTGCATGCTTCCACAACATTTTTTAGGTCATAACTAACATATTTCTGCCCTGTATTACACTTCTGCTTTGCCACATTCTTCCCCTGGGCACTGTAATTGCCGATTGCCCAGAAACTGGTAAAAATTTTGTCTATTGCTTCTCTTGCTATCTTCTCAAAGCAGCCATCACGGCATGGGGGACCAACTTTGCATGCTTCCACAACATTTTTTAGGTCATAACTAACATATTTCTGCCCTGTATTACACTTCTGCTTTGCCACATTCTTCCCCTGGGCACTGTAATTGCTGATTGCCCAGAAACTGGTAAAAATTTTGTCTATTGCTTCTCTTGCTATCTTCTCAAAGCAGCCATCACGGCATGGGGGACCAACTTTGCATGCTTCCACAACATTTTTTAGGTCATAACTAACATATTTCTGCCCTGTATTACACTTCTGCTTTGCCACATTCTTCCCCCACTCTTCTGGCTGCCTTACATGAACACGGCCCATTTTTCCTCTGTGGGTGGCAGGAACAAGTTTTTGACGACGACCTGTTGCACCATCATCACCACCACCACCACCACCACAGCCAGCAATAGCAGCAGCTTCACCTTCATCCACATCACCACGTCCACCACCTACAACACACACTGCTATCACCATCACCTCGAACACTCACAATTATTAGAACCACTTCCAGTACCATCATCACTACAGCTGTAATCAGGGTCATCAATACCATCATCACTAACGCTGTTATTTTCCTCAGAAGTATCACAGCGTCACTTACCATTATTGCTATACAACAACTTCACAAATCTCACCCAGGAACACTTTCATCACTATCACCAGCATGACGAGACATTGTTACTCCAGTAATCACAAACAAAACTCCGTTCAAGTTGCAAAAGATGGATGTAAAACAGCGACGATTCCTTTTTGCGTGACATGAGCAAAGCACAATGGTAGGGACTGATGAATGTCGCTGCAAAAACTCCCGCCAAACACATCGCCATGTGCAGCCAGCCAATCAGTGAGGCTCGCAGCCCAGCTATGTTCTCACTGGCTGCAACCAACACATGCACACACAGCCAAGATGTGGTCCTCCGCTCCCATACCAACACCATAGCTGGATGCACATGGCAACCTTATGTTTCACGGCCAGTCTTGGGCAAATGGCGAGTAGCTAGCATAAGTACGATATACAATACTTTTATTGATGGACTTTCAACCATACTTCCAGTGGCAGAAGATATTCTCATTCAAGGGCACATAATAGAGTATGGGTTAAAATAGTGTTGGCCACCAAAAACGCATTTTCCAGTCGGTGGTGTGTGAACTCCTTCCATCGCGTGGCCCTTTATATATACTGTATATACATATATATATACTTATATGTATGTGTATATATATATATATATATATATATATATATATATATAAGAGGTCACACATCCTAAGGGCCCAAAGTGCCACTCCTGGAGAATTTTTTTTTTTTTTTTTTTATGTACAATATAACACTGTTTTAAGCTGTCCTCTATCACCTAGTTTTAGTTGTAAGGACCTAATGTCACTGGAAGTATGGATGAAAGCCATGTATCACTTTCATACTGAGTACTATACAACTTTAAACATAAAGAACAAGAACTCGACTTAGATAAATGACGACTGGAGAGAAAGAATTAAACTGGCTGGTTATGAGAGCTTGTATGGAACTAAAGAACTATCCCAGTCCTGCACCAGGAAGTTATGGGGCTGAAGCAACAGCACAAATTCTGCACAAATGCAGCTGCTATCAAAAGAATCAACAATAGTAACATATAAACGAAAATACTCTGCATAAAAAAATATAAAATACAGTACTATGGGAGATCACCAAGTCACATTTTCTTGTTTGCCTTTCGTTAAATCCTCCTCTGATCATAAAAGTATAACTATATAAAGCTGGATAGGTGGGGATCTCTACATCCACTCAGTGAGGTGCCAGGGTTTTAAGAACACATGACTTTACGCTGAATGGCAAGCCAAACGGATTCCTATATTACATGAAACAACTTACTATACTTGGGTTGTTCACTACAGTATTAACTCCAGGTCTGGCAGCACCATAATCATGCAGCTATATAATTCTGTCTCCTCAACCTTATAGTATGACTGTAAGGGATGGGGCTGGTGGTGTCAAATACTCTTCAGCCAAGTTAGGGCTGGGACTTGCCTGTGTCAAAGTGTAATGGGTATTGCACTTTCCCAAGTTGCCATTTCCGCCATCAAGTAAGCATGTACAGAGCCCTTGAAAACATGTTTGCATACTTTTCATACATCTGGCACCTTTGACAATAGTTCCTCATTCAAAGTCCCTGTCAACTTCCTTTCCTTACATTCTATGCTTCAAACACTGCACAATGCCTATAATTAAAATAGTACGACATTTTTAAATTTAAAAAAAAAAAAAATTCAAGTTGTGGAAGTCAAGATGAAATTAACTACAAAGTGAGAGGAAAGACTTCAGGAAAACAATAACAATTATGAGATCTGTTCATTGATCCTCCAATGATTCATTTTGCAAACTGCATCTACTTCACTATGAAGCAAGACTGATGGAAAAGGCAAAGTTCAAGTTTGTCAGTGAATATGATAAAACAGAGTTCACAAACTATTCCTTGGCACCGAATTTTCAACAGTTAAGTTTCAGCACTTTTTTTTTTTTTTTTTTTTTTAGTCTTCTTAGGGGAAAGAAAAAAAAAAAGTGGTATCTATTTGCGTCCAGTGAAGGTACAATCTTGACACTTACTGAATGTTAAGTCAAGGAGAGGGGGTGGTGCAACTCCAATGCACTTTTAAATCAATCAAGAAACATCTCATGTTTTGCAATAGCATTTGAGAAGGCTGCAGCTGGCAGATGGTACCTAAGCTGGGATATTACAGGCTCAAAACACCCTCATGCTAACCAATACCACATGCCTTTTTTAATTCTTATTGTGCCCACTACATATCCATGTACACACACCTATTACTGTCTTGCTTCCTTATAGTCTACGCAAGTTGTCAATGAGCTACATATCAAAAGAAAGTACTACAGGTATCTCTATGCTGGACAGCTCCACAATGATGCATTCACTTCCTCAAGTCTTGGAATGAATTTGTTCCACATCTTTCAGCTGCCCTGGAACAGAACCTTCTCCCAAATTTTGCAAAATCTTTGGCTCTACTGTCTACACTTTCTCAAGAAGGCCAGACAAAGCAAGAAGCAATAACCTCAGTCATGGGTCACTTCCTCAAAAACAACAGCACCAGATGGTGTGGCCAAACTTCCAGGCTATTACAACTGAACTCACAGCAGTAACAGAGACAGTGGTCCTACCTTTCCTGGTGTGATGTTTCAATGAGAAGAGGCTAACAGTGGTGGGTACCTTGAGATGTGGGACTGATATGCACCAGAGTGCATCTTTTGGGGAAAGATTATGGCATACTTCCATGTACAAAAACAGAACCAGTGTGGCCCCTGCATTTCATTCCCACGAAATCTATCCTTTACACTTCAGTTTACAATCCACCAACTGCCTTGAGATATATACTCAAAATGGCCCCTCTTCCAGATAGTTATCATCCCTATTATAAAGAAAGGGAACTGATACAGCCAAGAATTTCTTTCATTCAACAGGAGCAACGCAATGATCATTTTCCGGTTCAGAGAGAGAGAGAGAGAGAGAGAAAGAGATACTATATACATATATATATATATATATATATATATATATTGCTCAGCTCTGACCGAAGGGTCGGAGGATCGAATCCACCCAAGGGTCATTGGTAGACATCAGGAAGGGCATCCGGTCATAAAATGCTACACACTCCAATCCAAAAGTCCTCTACCCAGGGGCAACGCCTTAGCCCTTCGGGGATACCTGGTGTAAAACCAAATTATTATTTATTTATTATTTATATACTGTATATATATATATATATATATACAGTATATATTCTTTACTAATTACCAGCGGGGGGGTAAAAAAAAAAAATCCTTAAAACTCTCGGCCTAGTCATACAGCAAACTTTGACCTCACAACAGCTTCCATCTTACAGGCCCTCTTCCTACGACACAAGAAGAGGGACACAGGTTCCTCACAGTCCACAATGTCTGACAACAAAGCTAGTCAGAGCAACAGACCCCAAAGCCATGGCAGACTCTCTAAGGCTCTACATTACGGTCATGATAGAGAGTAATGTCACAAAGCCCAGTGATTTTTGTTCTAAAAACAGCAAATGGCAACTCTCAGTCTAGCTTTAATTACCATATTTTTTCATTACATTTTGCTACATAAAAACAAACGTTTGCTCCTGGATGCTAAAGCATATGTACTGTATACTTCAATGATGAGAGAGAAAATGTTTGTTACAATTTTCGGAAATAAAAAAAAATTTAAGACACACCTTACTTTCCCTCGGGGGCATTTTGACATAATGACTAGAGTAATTACTGGGGGCCAATTTACACAAATGTTAATTAATTGTTACCCTGAAAAGAATATAAACAGCTCATTTAACAAAGAGTTAAGGTTTGCAATCAAACTCATTCTGACATCTCACAGCTGATTATACAAAAATGCTATTGTTTTCCATCTACATCACCTCAATGTTTGTAAGGGAAATGCGGGAAGCAAGAGATTATATCATAGTCGCAAAATGGAATATCACCAGGCAATGCAAAAAATACCAACAGCTCAGAAGGAAGCCATCATAAAATTACATGGGTAACATTCGACCACGAGTGACTGGACAAACACTGAACATCAACAAATGCAATGTTAATCAACTGATAAAGTGGCACAAAGGAAACAAAAAACCTACCATGGTCATGAGGACATCAGTGTACCACCCAATAACAAGATACTTTAATAATTGACACTGCTCATCAAGAACCAATAACTACTAAAGTTGCCATTAAATGCAAAATGGAACTTGAAATTAGAGCTCAGACAGTAAGCCATAAACTTCATGATGCTGGCATACACCACTGAACCCCTGATACCAACCAAACAGCACAAAAAAGAGAAGCTGGGATTTGCTTTACAGTATTACCCCATGGACAACTCATTCTGGACCTCAGTCATCTTTGTTATGAGACAACATTTTCATCTGATGACCATGGGCAATTGCACTGCTGGCATGCAGACAATACAGTACCAGGGAACAACTATTATCAATGAAATTTTAAAACTTATGTAATAAGTAATATTTCAAGTGACACCATTAGGCTGCCAGGTTTTACCATGGTTTTTCAATCTGTACATGGATGGGGTAATAAAAGAGGTACAAGGTAGGGTAGTGGATGTTGGAGTGGCCCTGGTGAGAGAGGATAGTGTTTGGAAACTCCCTGTACTGTTGTTTGCAGATGATACTGTGTTGATGAGTGAAGACGAAGGGGAGCTGCAAGGCTTGGTGGATGAGTTTGAGAGAGTGTGTAAGAAACAGAATCTGAAGGTGAATGTAGGGAAGAGTAAAGTGATGGTCTTTGAGAGAGATGAAGTCAGTGAATGTACAGCGAGGTTGGATGGTGAGGTATTGGAAAATGTGAGTACGTTTAAGTACTTGGGTAGTGTGATGAGTAAGGATAGAGGTTTGGAGGGTGAAGTGCTTGAAAGGGTACAGCAGGGAAGAAAGGTTGCTGGTTCTTTGAAAGCAGTGATAAGAAACAGGGAAGTGAGCATGGAAGTGAAAAAGTTACTACATGACAGTACTGTATTGTGATACCAACTCTAACGTAGGGAAGTGAAGCTTGGACGTTGTTGGAAGGACACAAGTCAAGAGTGAGAGCAGTGGAAATGAGTTATTTAAGAGGAGCCTGTGGAGTCACATGGAGAGACAGGCTGACAAATGAGGATATACAGGAACTGTGGTGTTGATGTGGATGTGATAAGAAGCGTTATGAGGAACACACTGAGGTGGTTTGGCCATGTGGAGAGGATGGAGGGTGAAAGACTGACGAAGACAGTGTATGTGAGTGAGGTGGAGGGGGGGAAGAGGGAGGGGGAGGCTGAGGATGAGATGGAGGGATGGGGTGGAGAGGTATATGAGAGAGGGGGGTGTGAGTTGGGAGCAGGGCAGTGAAATGGCGGGGGACAGGGCGACTTGGAGGCGATTTGTTTGTGGCCATCCCAAACGGGATTGAGGCGTCTGGCAATAGATAGATAGACAGATAGTTTTACCATAAGACTGGGTCACAGGATGATAGTAATGAAGTCATATTAATTAATTAATTAATTTTGTATTACCGTACATAAATACGATGTCACGGACTAACGGGTATGTGAACATGTCAAGTTTCATAGTTTCTCGATCAGGCTAAGGTATTTTGTATACGCTTAAGATAATACTCATGTCTGTGATGAGTGAGTCAATTGCACATTTTTCTCAAAATTTTACCATCAATTTCCTTTCTTCATATGATAATTTGACTACTGACCACATTTCCCTTTATTTCTAGGTTTGAAAGTGAGGAAATCCTGCCTCCAAGATGCAGTAGGAGAATAACAGCTGGACTTTGGGGATGGATTACTGCAAGCGGACCACAAGAGCTTATTGTAGCTGATGAAAATGGCTGACTGGTGTCCAATGCTGTTATATTAATATTCTGGAGGATATAATATTACCCTAAATTCAAGCACTGCTGATACCTAAGCCTCAACCAATCTACAATGAAATGGACAACTCTGCTCTCCACAGTGCCAACACAGTCAAGGAATGGATTCAGCAACATCCTAACATCATCTGTATCCAGTGGCCAGCAACATCACCAGATCTGATGCCCACAGAAAACAAAGTGGGATGCAAACCATGTTAGAAGTAAAGATAACTTGATCGCTTATACTAAGAACATCTGGGAAAGCCTCAGGCCTAAACATGGGGTGACCAACATTTGCGAAAGTCTTGCCACATCAATACAGAAAAGGTTGGACAAAGTAATAGAAAATAATGATTCATACACAAAATACTAAGGTCAAATTATCTGTTTGAAAAACTGTGAAGAGTAAACTCTAAGTCAATGGAAGAATGTCTGTAGATGGCTATAATTTTCATTTATTTAATTACCATTTTACTGCTAGACTGTTCCTAGAATTGAATGAAATTAAAGGTAAAGCATAAGAATTGTGTTGCACTACTCCTGGTATGGAAGTAACAAATCTCAGGTTCATGAGGCAGGGCAATTCATATGTAATTTAAAAAGATTAATATTAAAAAACCCTAGTATTTTTTGTTTGTTCCAGTGAGCATACAAAACATTATTTTCATATTAAAGCTAGGATCTTTTACAGTTAATCCTGATGAATATGTTTTGACTATATAATAGTTTGAAGTTATATGGAACAATGAAATTTCTACTGCATGCACCATTTCCTTTTAAAAGGATTTTTTTTTTCTTCCTTTAGAATTAGTCTTGCTACCCAGCTTGAACTTCTTTCTTAACCCCTAGGTGCTGGTCCACGTCATATGACGTTTTAATTTTTCGCAGGCATATTTGAACTTAGTAGCGTGCCATATCGACTCAGAGTATTGTCCCGGCAAGGCTGGTGCACAAGGTCATGCTGGCTGGCCGGGGGAGGGGGCGGGAGTGTGGGTGGGGGAGCGGTGGGAGGGCAGCCCAGCAGTGAGGAGGGCTGTGGTGGAGGATGGTGGGAGGCCGTAGCGAGAGTGTGGCCTTGGAACCAGCTGATATTGGTTCAGGGTAGGAGTAGGGGTGGGGTGGGGTGGAGTGGTGGGGAGGGCTACTAGGGGGCCCTGAGGAGTGTGGAGGCGAGTGTATGGGTACTTAAGTACACTTGTACTGATCAAAGCCAACCTTTAGGGAGTATCATACTGTCAAGAATGACTAAAAACAGTGAAATAATGCGTAAATAGTGTAAAAATAATAGTGAATACCTAAACAGACATGAGTTTCTTAGAAAATAAGTATCATGGAAAACATAAAATATTCCAGTCTTTATCAGTTACTTTCTTGTGTTTTTTTGCTATTTTAGTTGTAATACTGTGTTCATATGGCATTGTGAATTAGTGAGAGAAACAAAGACACACTCAACATTTATTTTGGAGCGAGGTAATCATCCGTCCTCCCTTCACTACCACAGCCAACACACCACCGTGACCTTGAACATGCTCAGCCCAGCCGCCACACACCAGCTCCCTCACACCACACCACCACCTCCAAATTGCCAACAGAGAGTAATTATGCATTTTCATGTGTTTTTTGTCATTTGTGATTGATTTGTAATGAAAATCAACTATTTTGGGGAAATTTAATTTTCCTGAAAATAACCCAGTTCTGAGAAGTGGATAGGTCTACCCATGCCCAGTGCCTAGGGGTTAATGCATTATTAGGAAAGAAAAATGAGAAAAAGGAAAATGTGGTAGGGAGTGTGATACTATTTTATCCCCTGCTAACATAATAAAAAAAAATAGGTATTATGACAAGGGACTTGCTGATGTTAACTGGCTTTGGTTTGAAAAAACTCTGCCACCCAGGGTTATCAGGCATTCAACTCATATTTGACATTCACACAACTGATTCTGCACTTTCAATTTTTAATCACTAGAAAAGTAAATTACGTAAAGGCTTCCACACATGGATGGCCTGAGCACACGTGCTCAGACAGTCTAACAACCTAAAAACATTTGGAGCAGCCTACACAAAAATTTAATTAACTTCAATGTTTATCAAGTAAAAAAATGGAAAATTTTGTACAATTAGCTGTTCCATTCTTCTGAATGGCAAGCACAATCTGATGAAAGAAAAAGGTATAAGTGGTTTTCCATGGCCAACCCAGGAGGAAACCATTTGCTGAGAGTGCTTGTGCAACAAAAAAAGAGAATCATAATTTACACTGTGACTCTGGGCTCATTACAGTGAATCAGCCTAAAAACTCACCAGGATCTTCTTGTTTTTCTTTTTTATCAAATGTTGGGAAGAGGCTAGCAACAAGCTGTCTAATGGAAGCTGCACTGACTTTTCTGATTTTTCAACCTTTTCAAATCACTTAAAGCAGTTCTCAACTTGTGGATCTCTGTTAACAGTTCTGCAAGACAACAAAGTACTGATAACAGGTAAAGGCATCCACATGTGGACGACCTGAGCACGCATGCACTCACAGTCTAATGATCTAAAAACACTTGCTTCAATTCGAATAAACTTTTCCACCTTATTTTTAGTGTCTCCTGTCAAATTTATTGACTTAAGGGAGACTTACCAAACTGAAGGAGTTAAATGTTGCCTTAATAAACTCAGTTTACATGAGAAGTTTCTAAGTTGTACAGAAGTGTCTGAGTTAGCGAAAACGTAATGTATAGGACGTCGCCTTACTCAGGGACTAATGCTGCGCTAATGCCAGTTCCCAGGAACCGAATTTGGTTTTTCACCGTATATAGCTTTTTTCTTTGTTGCATAATATTAGTTTACCTTGGTGTATTCTCAAAGAGTAAATCTCGAAATTCTAAGCTTTCATTTATATGAAGGTGGCCTTTTAGCATAGTCTGTGGAGACACTGGAAACTGCGTCATGTAGTATACTGGAATAATTTGTTTGTCATGTTTCATGCTGTGCCTGCCTTTCAATTTGATAATAGATCTAATCAGCTTAACTTCATCAGCAGACATTTCCTCAACATACAATATAAACAAATTGAGTGAGCGGCCTTCTTTAATGTACCTACATGAGTTTTCAAAGTTGCAGTTGGTCTCTTTTTGTCAACAGTCTGATGACTTTTTAGTTCATCAATTATTTCTTGGCATGAAAGATTAGTCACATCAAGAGATTGATCAATATCTGAAAAAGAACAAAAAATAATTCCACTTCACATACATAACTAGAGCAAAAGATTGACAAAGAAGCAGAGAAAAAAAGGCTCTTTTCCTTTCCCTGCCCAGATCAGGAATTCACAGGAAAATGGAGAAAATTGCTTCCTCAGGGAAAGCAACACCTTCTCTTGGACAGGTGGAACATTTTCAGTATATTTTTCCATTATTGGCTCTCAATGTATAATCTGATTCATTCAAAGTCTATAAGTAGCTGAATTCTGAAGATCTGTAGAAGTCAGACACCCATGAGCAGGTTCACCTTGATTTTTTTATAGCTCCATATGACTTAATCCACCTGGACCTCCATTATTTAGTTAAAGGATATTTTTGAAAACAATACTGCACTTTGAAACTATGGGACAACACCAAGAATGGTTTTTGCTGTAAGGCTTACACATTAACTAAGGTTTCTTTGATATGTAAAAACAGGTAGTTTGCACGCAAACTTCAACGGGGTCAATATAAATATACCTTTAGGGGTATTATGTTAATTTTTAAGTTAATCAAAATGCAATTTACCATGGCTACATAATATGAAATCAAAGACTGAATTTTTCCCAGGCAATTCCCAGGAGCCTGGAAAAAGATTTCAGATTCCTACTTTCCCAAGAAATGTTTTTTCCGGGAAATTTACTCCCCTGACTCATGAAATTGGAAATTTTTTTCCACCACTCATGCCCAAAAAATATTTGCTCAAGTTTCCCTTAAACGTGATTCAAAACCATTCAACAAATAGCTATGATATACGAAGAGGATGTCTTTCTATCTATACACGGCCAGACGCCATAATCTCGTAAAGTTGTGGTGGTAGGTGATGGTGACCATCATCCACTCACTTAATGTAGTGCTGCCCACTCTTTCCTTCACTTTTATGATTCACTTTCTGTGTCTGCTCTCCTCTCTTCCTTTCTCTAACATCTTTCATGTTGCTTTTTATTATTCTTCTTTCCTTTTCAGGTGGCTTTACACTGAGTGAGAAGCCTAATGGTGTCCTGTAAGCCAAGAAATCATTTACAATACTAGGAGGTAGCCATATAACCAAGCCATATGTGTTCCCTAAGTGTCAACAAATGAGTTGGTGGAGGGTTAGTGTCCCTCCTCGTAAAACAACTAACTCAAAGACAAATAGCCACCCTTTACAAGATGATGATGATGTCAATTCACATAATTTCATTCAGTCAATTTGACCTATAGTCATTCTATTTTATGAAGGCAGTTTGGGTGGGGCGCTCTGGGACCTCAGTCTGTTAGCTCTGTTGTCACATCGTCGCCACACACGTGCTCTCTCTCTCTCTCTCTCTCTCTCATATTTATATTAATTACTACTAATTTTATTTTCTTTATTTTCTCTCTTGTTTTCGACTTTTTTTCAACACCACCCCTGAGGTAAAAGTCGATAGGTGCGTTTTTTTTTTTTATAGCTTCCATGGCGGGAGACTGACCGAGTATGACCCGCTCACGCAGGGCTGTCCCTCGTGTCACCACCTGACAACGTCGCAAAAGCAACGCTGACAAGTCTTATGAGATTTATACTAACTATAGCTTTTTTATTGAATTACATCTATACAGAGTGTTTAAAATTCATTTATAAGTACAGTAGTTACTAGCTTAAAATAGGAGAGTGAGAGAGAGAGAGAGGTGAACACAAATAATTACACGTGTGTCGGCGGCGATGTGACACCAGAGCTAACAGTGTGAGGTCCCAAATCGCCCCACCCAAACTGCCTTCATAAAATAGTACGACTGTAGCTCTCCCAGACAGAAATGATATATATACAGTATTGCAATTGCGCATTCTCAGAATTACTGTACATATAGAATCACCAGTGGAGTTGAATTAATTTAATGAGTAAAGACTTTCCATTTTCAATTAAAATTAATTTATTTCAGAATGAAGAGAGGGCAGAATTCCATTGGTTAGCTTGGGAAGCTCTTCATTAACTGAAAGTGGAATTGAACTAATTTGAAGAAAAAAGCTTTTCCATATTCAATTAAAATAAAACTGATTTTAGAACGAAAAGAGGGCGGTGTTCAATAAATTCTTAATAAAACTATGATGAATAATTCTGAATGAAGATGTTGCCCATTAGCAAAATTTTTTCCATACCTGAGAGTGGAGTTCATGTTATCAATTAGCAGAATATCATGGAATCAAATTAAGGAAGAAACTTTTCCACAATCAATTGAAGTCAAATTGATTTAAGAACAAAATAGGGGTGGAGTTCAAGTTATTCTTAATTCAAAAAACTATGCTGAATAATTTTGAATGAATAAGATGCCCATTTGCAGAATTTTTTCTATAAAAGAGGGTGGGGTTCATGTGCCAATTAGCAAAACACTCTAGGGAGGGACTGAATTATTTATAACCAGAGAACTTTACTATTTTTGAATAACAATGATGCCTTTTTTTTCTTTTTTTTTTTCCATAAAAGAGGGCAGAGTAAGTCAAGTCCATTTGGTCTAGTGTTTCTTTTTTTTAACATAATTTGCTGACAGAAGATTATGCCAAAATTGTGGAATTACTGAGAAAATGCTGATTCACTGAATTTTCAGGGTAGTTTTTCAACAACAACAAAAAATCATTTCATATCATAACTTATCATTACTGCTATGTGTTCAAGCTGTATCAAAGACACAACTCATGGTGGGATGTCAGTGCAGTGATAATGGATTCTATCAAAAATTTTCAATTCAGAGCTCATTTCACCAAGAGAAATCACAAGTGAATAACAATCACAATTCTGTGCAAGTATATTTACACTCATCATCCATCCATTCAGCGTAGGGCAACTCTACATTGAGTGACAAGCCAAATGAGCTGGGTGGTAACTTTACAACCAATACATGCTCCCAATGTGTAAACAAGTGGGCTGGCGGAGGGGTAGTGCCCCTCCACGGACAACAACTACAGTAACTATAATAACAAACAAAATGACTCAGACCAGGATAAACCAACAGGTGATGAAAGGACAGTACCAAGGACATGGCAGGAATTTCAACATGGAATGTAAGGGGTGAGAATGATCAGGTGAAAGAGAGATTGTCCAGGTGCTTGAGCATGCAAAAGTGGACATATGTGGATTGACTGAGGCTAAATGGTGAAGTGAGAGTACGAGAGAGTGGGAGTATGGATGGGGTACATGTGCAGGAGTAGGTGAGAATGAGAGGGCAAATATGGGTGTATGTACTGTTGCGTGGAAGAGATGGAAGGAGAATATAAGAGAGTATGGATCAGTTGGGTCATGGATTGTGTGGGTAAGATTGAGCGTAGGAATACAAATGCGGGCAATTGTGTGTGCACTGTAAATGCAACAATGGAAACCGTGTGAGAAGAGTGAAAGAAGAGTTCTGGGCAAATATGGTAAAGTGCATGAAAATGTTTGAGAGGAATCCGAGAGTGTTTTTGATTGGAGTTATGAGTGGAAAAGTAGGAAAGTGAAGGTAGATGAAGGAGTTGGTGAGTGGGATGTTCCTGCAGAAGTGGATGCAGATTGCAGTACTTTAGTGGCCATATGTGCAAGGAGGGGGTTGGTGATAGCCAATACCCACTTCAAGCACAAAATGATCCACGGATATATGTGGCAAGTGAAAAGAAGGGTGGATGGTGAACTGAACAAAACAGAAGGCAATGATTGATTATGTGTGTGTGGATAGAGAATGAAAAGGTATGTAATGGATGCAAGAGCATACAGAGGTTAGGGGAATGGACTTTCTGACCACCACTTAGTGGTGGTGAAAGTCACGGTACAAATGTGATGGGTGAATAGAAGGAGAGAAGGACAGGAGTACATAGTTCATACAAGGAGGGTTGCAAGAGGATGGAAGAAAGGCAGAATAAAAGACAGAAGTGGAGGTGCAATAAAAGCATTCACAAACTCCCAAAAGTTGCCAATCTTCACCTGATTAATTAATTTAAAAAATAAAAATGCAGTCAAATAAACTACTGTTTTGTTAATGTTTCCTTTATCACTTCGTTCATAAGTATAATATTATGAATATATTTACTCAGTGTAGCATCACTGTGATAAAGTTGAAGGGAATCACTAAATTGACAAAACTAACCATTTAAACGGGAAAAATATTCTTCGTAGCTTAAAACCGATTACTTGCATTCCCAGTTTTGTCTTTTATTATAGTTTTAATCAAATAAAACTTTCAGACATGTATGTCTATGCATAATGCTAACATGAAGTTGTTTGGCTGCAAAATATTTATGGAAATCAGATGAAGATTGTATGCACACGCCCACGCCAAGTTTTGTTGTTGCCTTCCTGGAAACATGAGTACTTGGGAATTCAGTCAGTAAATTCATCTTCACATGATTTCAGCTTCATAAATTGTACCTTTTTTGTAATGAATAGTCAGCATACTCTCTTCTGCATTTGTCAGATAAAACATTAATCTCCTTGATAACTGATAAATGTTTCAAATTAAATATGCCATGAGACTTCTAATAATATGTGACAAATGCTAATGAACCACCTGTCATTTTATGCAAGCTAGTAACTGTTCTGCAGCATTTTTAGTAAATCATTTCTACAAACTTGGTATAATGATCAATGATTATGGTACTGAAGAATTTATGTACTCTTCATCACTAAATATCATGGCAAGGATTTTAGAAAATATAAGGCTGTGCGAGCCGGGGGTAGTTCACGGAGTTCCTAATTAAATTACCCAGCGATCACTGGACACTCCTGAGTTTGTGAACGTGTCCACTGGGTAAATATGATTTGGAGCAGATGGGGGTGATGGAAGGTGTGTAAAATATACTCAAAGAAGAAATCTGTGCAGCATGTGAGGTGGTGTGTGGAGTGAAGAGAAGGTGAAGGGGTGCAAGGAACAGCATGGTGGAATGAAAAGATGAAACAAACTGTGGTGCACAAGAAGAAAGCAGACAGTGAGTTGATTGGATGCAGAGACACAGAGGAAGTTGACAGAAGGAAGAGAGAGTTCTATGTAGAAAGAAAGAGAGAGGTGAAAGCATTAGTGAGAGTGGGTAAGAAGAGAGTGGATGAGGAATATGGAATGAATTTGAGTGTAAAGTGGAGGTAATGCAAGAAAATGTTCTGCAAGGAGGTAAAGAGAGTCGGGTAGGGTAATAAAGAAGTTAGTGGGGGAATGAACAATAAAACTGGTAGACTGATAGTGGAGAAGGGAGAAAAACTGAGCAGATGGAGAGAATACTTAAAAGAACTGTTAAACACAGAGAATGAAAATAAAGCAAGTAATAGTGGCTGGGGAATAGCAGAGAGAAGGAGGGAGGTGAGATGGTAGGAAGAGATCAGTAAGATGGAAGCAGTGGAAGCAATGAAGAAAGTCAAAATGGGGAAGGGCCCAGGAACTGATGGAGTATGTGGTGAAATGTTGAAGCAAGGGGGAAAGATAGTAGTAGAATGGATATGGAAGGTGTGCATATTGGCCTGAGAGGAGGCAGAGTCCCAGAGGATTGGAAGTCATGTATAATTATTCCCCGGTACAAAGGAAAAGGAGAAAAAGAAATGTGTGGTTATCATAGGGATATTTGTCTCCTTAGTGTAACAGGAAAAGTATATGGTAGGATACGTACTGACAGAGTTAGGGAAATAACAGAGGAATTAGTTGGAGAAGAAAAGGGAGGTTTTAGGAAGGGAAAAGGTTGTGTAGATCAGATATTCATCCTTAGGTCTTTAGTGGAAAAGTTTCTGTAGAAGGGAAGAGAAAGAAGTTGTATGCAGCCTTCATGGATTTGAAGAAAGCAAATGACAGAGTGGATAGACATGGAATGTGGAAAATATTAAGGATGTATGAGGAGCCCAGTGCGAGAAGAGGCGAATAGACCATCTGGGCCGAAACCGAGATTTATGCAGCAACAGGTACCTCAGAATATCAACTTTTGAATGTAAAAGGATATTCGCCAAAAACTGTCACTGGATTTTGGTCCTTGCGTAGAGAGTAACATGATCAATTTTTGGGTGGCTCTGACACTGTCAATTTCGGAGGTGATTCTGGTGCGAGACAGGACGAATATCCACACCACAGCTACTTCAGTGGACTTTTATGGACTACTCGACTGGATTACACCTACAGTGTGGAAACCTACAGTTTCTCTCTACAGTTTCACTTTCTTCATTTTGGTGAGTAGCTACCGGTACTGGTAACTGACATAAGCCTAATGTCAGAAAATGGCATCTAGGTTTGCAAACTTCTATGAAAGACCATAACTTTCACAACCGTCATAATTTTCTTATATTCTACATGTTTCTCAGTTTAATTAGGCACAAAAAACAACACTGTAGCTTGTAAACTGACTTACGAATATTTTTTTAATTTCCAAAAAATTTAGTTACCCATGAAAATCCATGGTATTTATTAAAATATCTGTGTAAAAATTTAACACAGAAGACAATAGCTTGATATACATAATTGGTGCAAATATCAATTCTGTAGGTAAAAACAAAAACAAGTTATGGTTTATAGAAGTTCTCAAACTCTGAAGCCATTTTCTGACATATTTTGTTTTTGGTCTATTCGCCCCTTCTCGCACTGGGCTCCTCATATGGAGTAAATGGGAAGCCGTTGAATCCACAAAGAGTATGTATAAGGGTGATAAGGCTGTGGTGTATGAGGATAGTAAACTGAGTTTCTATCTGAATGAAGGACTGAAACGTGGATGTGACACGTCTCCATGGTTGTTCACTCTGTACATGGATGGAATTATAAGAGAGATACAATGTAGGGCAGTGGATGTTGGAGTAGCCCTACTGAGAGAGGGGCAGCATTAGGAAACTTCCAATTCTGTTGTCTGCACATGATACTGTATTGTTAAGTGAAGATGACAGGGAACTGCAAGGCTTGGTGAAAGAGTTTGGGAGAGTGTGTAAGAAACAGAATCTAAAGGTGAATGTATGGAAGAGTAAAGCTATGGTTTTCAAGAGAAATGGTATCACTAAATGTACAGTGATGTTGGATGTTGAGGAAATGGAAAATGTGAGTGCATTTAAGTACTTTGGTAGTGTGATGAGTAAGAGTGGAGGTCTGAAGGATGAAGTGCTTGAAAGAGTACAATAGGGAAGAAAGGTTGCTGGTTCTTTTAAAGCAGTGATAAGAAGTTGGGAGGTGAGCACAGAAGTAAAAAAGTTGCTGCATGATTGTATTGTGGTACCAGCTCTAACGTATAGAAACGAAGCTTGGACCCTGTTGGAAGGACAGAAGTCATGAGTGATAGTGGTGGAAATAAGTTATCTGAGAGGAGCATGCGGAGTTACATGAGGAGACAGGCTGACAAATGAGGAAGTGAAGGTGCATTGTGGTGTGGATGTGGATGTGATAGAAAGTGTTAGGAGAAATACAACGAGGTGGTTTGACCACGTGGAGAGGACAGAGAGCGAGAAACTAATGCGGAGAATGTATGTGAATGAGATGGAGGAGGGTGAGAGGGAGGGGGAGGCTGAGGATGAGATGGAGGGATGAGGTGGAAAGATATATGACAAGAGGGGGGAGGGGGTGAGCTGGAGGGAGGGCAGCGAAAAGGCAGGGGACAGGGCAGCAAGGAAGTGATTCATTTGTGGCCGCCCATTATAGGATTAAGGCATCTGACAACAGATAGGCAGATATTAACTCCCTGAACTTCCCAAAAATTCTCTAAAAAGGCAACCTCTTTTTTGTAGACAGCAAACAAAATGCCCTTCCAGTAACTCTACAATCTTCTTGTTGGCATGGTTATGGTAGTTTGCTGGCACAAACGGCACTGCCAAAGCACAGACCCACAAAATGCAAGCAGCACTGGAGGGGTGCTGGAGCGCTGATCAGAGCCAATGCCTGAGTGTGTTGATGGATCGCTGTGCCCCAACATGCTGCTGGGGCACTGTGATCCTGTCAAGCCATGTAGAGCTGGAGGACTTTTCTGCTGATGAAAAATATTAAATTTTCTTTACTGTTTCCAGTGTAACGTGAGAGCATGCATGAATGCTCAATAAACTGTCGACTTCTTTTTACACATACCAAATTTTGTAAGTTTGATCAAAATGTGCCAAATGTGTCAGTATCTGGCAGCAATGGCTATGACTCGGAAAATCTGGAAAACTGTCAAAAAGTTCTGAGCTAAAAAATTATTTCTCATTCTATGCAACGATGCTTTCTTTGCATCAGTAGTTACAGTAGATGACATGACCTTATGATGTCTTTTAAACAGTATGACAGTACTTTGCTACAAAATGAACACTGGCCATGCATTTGGCAGATAATATCTGAGAAAGTCTGTCCAAAGTACTGTATTCTGAAAACTGTGATATTACTCTTTTTGACGACCGTAAATCCATCACTACCAAAAGAATCACCTTGGAAGTGAGATGTCCTTAGTGTGGGAAAAATTGACCATTTTCACTTCAAGACGGTTCACTGAAATACTTTCCAGACATTACTAAAAATAAATAAATAAATAAATATATACATCCATCCATCATCCAATCCTATGTTTCCCCATGAGGAGCGTAGGAGCCAGGGGCTACGGAAGTTGGTCCTGACATTTAAGATGAGAGTGACCAGCCTCACTCATCCCTGAGGGGCATTACGTGAGCAATAAACTCCAACCACCTCTAGGATATAAACCTTCACCAGCTCAATCCGACTGGAGCGCCTTAATTACCCACTAAACCACCAGGCGCCATAATTTGGTTATATGGTTACCACCCAGTGTAGCAAATGGTTTCCTGGTGTACAGGAAACCATTTGGCTTGTCACTCATTGTAGTCACCCACAGGCAGAATGAAGAGGAAAGAATGAAGGAAAGAAAGACAGAAGTGGAAGTGTAAAGTCATCTGTAGTCAGAAAGACGAGGAAAGAATTAAGGAAAGAAAGACAGAAGAGGATGGAAGGAAAGAAGGATGGAGGAGAGGAAAGGGTAGACACCCGAGAGCGGCACTACATCAAGTGAGTGGATGGTGAGCGCCCCCACCTACCACTAATAAATATACATAAATAAAAAATATACAAGTACCTAATCAATACTTCTACATGAAGATGACACAAACTGGAAGACTGCCCACATTCAGTCATAGTAAGAAATTGAAGTTACCTTGGTTTTGGTCAAGTGGCACCCAGAATGATACGAAATAGCCACCATCAACTACCATGTGAAACAAATGGTTACATAGTTTCATCTGGCAATTCAGCAAATATAAAAACAGGTTTTGCATCATAAGGACACAGAAAATATGAAAGCTTTGGGTAGTCTGGAAGGACTGCCACAAGCTACCAAAAATAACTTATGAAAGGCATATTGCAACCATGGGCCATTAAATCATTACTGAGCTCCCTGGAGGTTTAATAAACAAACATTGCAACAACTCATTCTAGCACCTGTCTCATCAAACTAGTTATTTTGTTAAACTCTAAGACTCCTATATTAACCCCTTCCTTACCGGAAATGCATTTTGATGTACCCCCGTAGGTCACTTGCAAACACCTGAGATACACTGGAACCGTGATCGTGGTACAGTTGAACACCCGCTAATGAATGGCAACATTTGGGCATCAGGGTAGCCCGGTTAGGCAGTTTCTGAGGACCTCGTGATGGCATCAGCTCTATTATTTTGACAACAAAGATTGACAATGTTCTGACAAATTCTGATATCATAGGATACGTCAAGACCGAGTTGCGCTTGGACCAGCAATTTGCTAACTCATCTATGATGCTACCTCTTTTAGACTAATTATCATTTTATTTATTATTTCTACTACTGATTATGTACTATATCTTCCAGAGACATATGACAACAATTACACCCCTTGGCCTGCCTGAGGATGAGAAGGTCAGTTACCACACACTTCACCAGGAGAGGTGCCTAGGATATTTTTCTCTCATGGTGTCTCCTGCGGATTCCGATGGTGATGAGGAGTTTATTATCACGATGCTAGTGATTTATATGTATCAGACAATGATGCAACAGCATCTTATGTGTCATTAGGCGACAGTGATGCTGACT
This sequence comes from Coenobita brevimanus, assembly GCF_032717465.1. Taxonomy (NCBI): domain Eukaryota; kingdom Metazoa; phylum Arthropoda; class Malacostraca; order Decapoda; family Coenobitidae; genus Coenobita; species Coenobita brevimanus. The sequence goes on along the minus strand of NC_137024.1, from coordinate 4,351,553 downwards.
AGGATCCTGAAAACAATAGCGAGGTTGATGTGAGTGAGGAGGAGGAGGAAATTAACGACGACACACTCTCAGCAACAAGTGGTTCACGGTCACCATCCCCATCACATTTCCAAACACTTCACGCTTCTGTCTGATCCATTTGGAGATGTTAGGCCTAAAGTTCTGTCTAGTGTGGAACAGGATTTTGTGGATGTGCATTCTTCCTTCTTTCTCTTCATCTTCATTCTCTCTTCTTTCACTTTTCTTTTCTTTTTTCACTTTTATAGTTTACTTTTCACATCCTTTATTCTGTTTGTTATTGCGGCTTTGTTTTTTGTTATATTGTTATCATACTTCTTCTTCCTTCTCCATTTTTTTTTTTTTTTCATTCCTATCTCTCGCTTATGCCTTGGCTTCACTTGATTGCATCTGCCCCAGAAAGCACCGCAACACATCGCTGCTTTACTTACATCATTAGACCACTACTTATCACCCAAAATCAACACAACTTACAAGGTAAATAAATACGCCAACCATCTGTGCATGACATTTTTTTCAAGCCAATGTCTACAGTAGTTAACTGGGTAACAGTCCTTTTGCATAAGATATGTAAACTTCTATAATGAGTTATTTTATAATTACAGTATTTTTTTTTTAAACAGTAACATCACGTTGGGTTTATGTGATCATGAGTACACAAACAAATCACAAAGAATGAATAGCTTGGACATGGCAATAAAACATACACTAACCCTTGCACCGCGGGAGGGGGAGCTGTCAGGTCGGTATGGGGGGGGGGTGAACGTAGTGTTTAAGGAGAGTAAAGAACGGTTTGGTTAAATATACACCAACTAGCAGGTTTCCCAGTGGAACACTATGTTTTACTCAGGGTTCTTACTAACATGGCACACTCTTGCAGAAAGTGAACATGTAAGGTACTTTGTACACGGCAAGGTATATATACTGTATATGGCTTTATTGAATACTATAAAAAAAAAAAAAAAAAAAAAAAAGTAAGAAAAGGTAAAGACAGAAGATTTATGGATGTTTTTCCTTATGTATGGCATGGATGGAAAGTTCCTGAATGCTGTTAGTGTTCTTATGATGATAATGCAACATGTGTCAAGAGCAACTGGATGTCTAAAGGTGAGTGGAATGGTTCAGTATCAGTGTTGGAGTGAGAAGAGGGTGTGTGATATCCCAGTCGCTGTTCACCATTTACTGTATATGGACACGGTTATAAGGAAGATTACTTCTTGAGCTGCACAGATGTATGGGGAAGGTAATGAGTGGTCAAAGGTGGAATATTTTAGATCTGAAGTAGTCAGATGATCCTGTGTTGCTTGCAAATAGAGAATGGGAGCTCTGCAGAAATGGGACTACTGACACAAAGTGTGTAGCATATGCTGAGTGTACAGTATAAAAAATAATGTGACTCACGAAAGACGTGGAGTACCAGAACTCTGTTGACATGGGGGTTGATGAGCACATCTAGATCGTATGGTCACATGGAAAAAATTGATGTAAACAAGGTGGTGAAAAAGGCATATGTGAGTCTAACAGCGGGAGGAGATAGGCCTAGGAGAATATAAAGTGAGTTTGTAGGACATGAAGTATGGAAGCTGATGACAGAAAACTGAGTTGGTTGAGTTCACATGTACAGAGACATACATGACAAGGATTTTTTTTTTCTTTTTCTTTTTAACTTGGTAGTTGACAATGTGGCAGGTACTTGTACTTGGGGGGGGGGGGGGAGTACAGATGACTAGGCCTGTGAGGTAAAACCAGGATTCTGGGGGCCTGAATAAAGGGTGACAGAGGATCTTGCCCATTTCACTGGGCATACTATTAATAGTTCTCCCTTGACCAGGCTTTCTCTCTCTTTCCATTCTAGGTCTTACCTCACTAATTCTTAGATGAGAATAAGAGGTTATAATGATTTATAAGTTCTGATTCTGACAACCAGGAATAGAAATGAAGATTTGATGATAGGGCCACCACTACCTATCTGATAAGATTTCCTCTAGTGTTGACACAGTTACCAACAAGAGTGAAAAAACAATCTCTGCATGGTCAAACACCAAATTTTCCTCTGAGAGGAGACTGTGAAAGCACTGAAGCAGGCATCCCCCTAAACTGACCAGGCTGACCTATTTTTCATACAAAAGGTATCCTTTGAAGAATCAGGGAATACTAAAACTTCAGAATGCTGAGATAATGCACAGCAGGAGGCAACACATAAGGCTGTCTTAAGTATGTGCTGATCCTGATTTCAGCACCAACTGCCAAAGGCAGCCTTCTCCATACTTTACAAAACTTTGAGGGGCAGCTTCTTCTGAATCTGAAGCACAGCAGAATTTCAGCATCAACTCCTTGACCTAGTAAATGTCAAGCTGTTCCCTCCAACGGCAATATGCTTGGTGTGTTCACAGCAACTCCTCAGCTATACCTCAATCTACTATGGAAGAAAAATGGGTTTTTGACAAGGCAAAAAGCCTGTTTCATCTGTGGCTACTATTCGCTTATGGTTCGTGAATACCAAGTATTGTATGGAACTGAAAACAGGTCCCCATTACAAATATTCTTGAATATTTAAAGCATGTAGTATGAAAAACAAAAGATACTTAAAGGAGATAATAAGGAAAGAAAAAAATCAGTATAATGAGTTACACAACTTTCAATGTCTTCCCTAAGATGTACCATTCTCATATGCTTGTTTGATGGAACGTTTGTGTCTGAACCAATCACTAAGAGTTGATGCGGCAACTCCATACTTGGACATGACCTGATCTCTCGATTGTCCTGCTTCCAGAGCCCTCACAGCCCAGTACTTAACCGCCAAAGGTTTAACATCATAACCTTTTCTGCGAGGTTTACCTGTTCTTTTCTTTTTGGCTAAGTCCTCCGTGTCAGGGTCTGATGATGATTTTTTCCTCTTCTGTGAGGAGGGTGAGGAAGCTGATGAGGATGATCTGGCACCCGATGCATCATCCACAAATGAACTTGGACTGCAAATAAATAACATACCATATTACAAAGACATATTTATCAAAACAATGGTTATTTCATTCACCCCTGACTGTAGTGATACAAATTACTCTGACAATGCTCAGTGTACACCCCTCACTTGGTAATGTGCATTACTGCTTCCAAAGTCTTTAATAATGTAAACATTCTTGACTAGGCAAATCAGAAGTCAACCAATTTCCTGATTATGTTCCACAAACAATGCAGGTAATCCAAAATACGAAGTCTGCCCAAAAAGAAACCAAACTTTTTAAACAGCATACCAACTAGCCAGCAGCAATGAGTGCTGTATAGCAGTGACGTTGAGCTTTAATCTAACACTAGCCACATCACACCACATCACAGTCATTGAGGTCCAGGCTTGAGTGAATATGTTTAGTGCACTTGGCAAATTTTCTTCTATATCTTCTATCGGCTGAAATCGGAGACTTTTCATGGTGGATTTCAACTTTGGGAACAAAAGAAAGTCTGCAGGGGCCAATTCCAGAGAGTAGGGTGGTTGGGAGACAGTAGTCATCTAGTGCTTCACCAAAATGTCAAGGCTAAGGAGTGATGCATAAGAAGGTGCACTGTAATGGTGCAGCATCCAGGTTTTGTTTGTCCACACCTCAGACCTCTTCCTTCACACTGCGTCCTTCAAAAGCTTCAGGACATGAAGAAAAAGATCAACATCACCTCCGCAACACAGTGACTCTGACGTGCTTTCTTTTTGGTCACAGTGATGATGTTCCAACCAACTGTGATTACTGCCTTTTTGTTTCAACATCGTAGCCACTCACCAACATTACATCACTTGTTATGACATTTTTCAACAAGTAAAAGTATTTCCCAATTTGAAACAGAATTTCATGAGAACACACTGCTCCTCAAGATCTTTCACTGCTCAACTTGGAAGAAATCACAAAGTGCACTAAACACACGTTCACTCAAACACATGTACAGTAAACCCTCTATAATTTGGATTTATTGGTGGGAACCCTAAGTCGAATTATCCAAAAATCCAAATTATTAGAGCTCATGCTTGCCCCTATCCCCAAAGCACACCCACGCTCACTAAAACATGGTTTTTTTACAAAAACATTGAACAGTACATTATATTATTACTTTATGCTCAAAGAGTGCACAATACAATAAATAAAACAGTATCAAACCTTGATAATGAAGTCTTGCAACACAGTAGTACAGTACACTTAACTGTACCAAAGCTATGTACAGTTCTTAAAAATTACACTTATTACTACATTTATCACTACAAAAGCTGTTCACATCCATTTATCGCTAAAGTAACTGTTCACACCCAATAATCACTAAAGTAACTGTTCATGTCCACTTATCACTAACTGTACACATCCACTTGCACTACAGTACTTGTCCACGTGCACTATTTGTCCTCGAAAATTTCCTCTGGCACCTCAGGTGTAGCCCTGGGAAATGCCACAATTAGGTCCTCGGTGCTGGCACAAGAGATGCTGAAGCATGGAGTGCTGGCACAGGAGATGCTGGGGATTGTGGTTGTGAATCCGTATCAGAGATGTGGAGACTGGCTGAGGAAGTGGATAACACTGAGGCAGAGATGGATGCACCTGACTCCTCAGACACTGTTCGCTGCCTCTTGCTGGCTGGGGATGACAAAGGCTTGAAAAGGGTTGAAATCTTTGGCTGCACTTGCTTTTCCTGCTGTAGCTGCATAATCTGCCTCCTAATAATGCATAATGTCTTATAGTGTTAGGCAATGGGCTCCCCTACACAGTCTATCAGCCAGAGGCAGATGGCAATCACATCCAGACCTGCTGCTAGAGAGGGGCCCTGGGAACTTCTTCTTCTTCTTCCTCGACAGGTGTCTCACCACACTGCACTTCGTCGGCTATTTCCTCCTCGGTCAGGTGGTGGTAGCCAGGCACACCAAAGTCCTCCTCCACCCACTCTACCAGCTCCTCCTGTTGGATTTCTCCCTGTCTAGTTTGTGCCAACAACTCCACAATTTGGGGGGCCTCGAAGCCCTCAAACTCATCACGACCAAGCGCTGGATGCTTGGGAGTCTTGAGCAACTTGCACCATGCATTGCGGAGTGTTGTACGAGGCACCTTTTGCCATGCCTCAGCCCAGTTGAAAATGGCATCCTTTATTGAGTACTCCCTAAAGTTTTGCATCATCTTCTTTCCCGTGGTGTTGACATAACCTGCCTCATCCATCCCATCCTCTGTCACCACAAGGCACTGCTGGAGGTATAAGTTCCTACTGTGCCTCTTGGCACTCTCAATGACACCCTGGTCCATGGGTTGGATTATGGATGTTGTATTGGGGACAAGAAACAGGGTCTTGATGTGTCCATCTTTGCTACACAACTTGGATGACGAGGGGTGACCTGGAGCATTATCCAGCAGGAGAACTGCCCTGACATCCTCTGGCTTGATCCCATACTTTGCCTGGTGCTGCCTTGCTGCAGGATCAAAAGAACTGAGGAACCACTCTTCCATGATTTCCTGGTTGAACCAGGCTGAAGGAGCCCCATGATACTCCACTGGTAGTTTCGTCACAAAGTCCTTGAGGGCCCTTGGTTTACAACTCTTCCCCACTACCACTGGCTTGAGTCTGTGTGAGTCGTCAGCATTAGCACAAGCCAGAATCGAGAGGCGCTCCTTCAGTGTTTTGTGCCCTGAAGTGCTGCTGATTTCCTTCGAGGCCTAGGTATTTTTGGGTAGGGCACGCCAGAATAGCCCAGTCTCACCTGTGTTATAAATCTGGAACTCGTGCAGCCTTTCTTCTTCAATCAGTTGACGCAGCTTCTTAACAAAGGGGTCCACAGCAATAGTATCAACACTCAGAAGTTCCCCTATGATGGCACGGTTCACTATGCTGTGATGCTGCCTGAATCGCCACAGCCATCCACCACTGCACTTGAAATCGGAAATTCCAAGGTGAGCTAAAAGCCGTTCTGCAGCACGCTGAATGTCAATGCCTCGTACAGAAACACCCTCAGCTCGTTCCTGCATATACCACTTGTAAACCACATCATCCAAGTTCTCGTGCTGGACTTTCCTTGACCGATAAATATATTTATCCTTTCTTCCACCTTCGATTTTCTTCACTGCCTCCCTCACACGGTCCTTGCCCTTCAGAATGTCATGAAAAGTCGATCTTTTCAGGTCTTACTGTGCCGTGAGTTGTGCTCGCATGACTCCTCTTTCATGAGCCTCGATCACAGCTAATTTCTCAGCCAGACTCAGGCTCTTATATTTCCCCTTACCAGGGGAAGTAGAAGGCACACTTGTATCCTTGGAAGCCATCATGATGCTATAAACTAAGGCTGAGGGGCAACAAAGTTCATGAATTCAGTAATAATTGAAGGATGGAGACCACTAAGAGCAAATCTGTTATGGAGTGAGACTCGGGCTGAACTGAGCAGCGTGGCGACTGTTTGGCGGGAATTCCCCGACTGGAACACGTGTTCCGATCTGTCTCGCTTAATTTGATTTTTATCCGAATTAAAAGTATTTGTCTGGTGGTCAAAAATGGCCGAATTAACCAATTTCCGAATCATTCGGGTTCGAATTAGAAAGAGTTTACTCCTCAATGACAAAAGTGATGTGACATGATGCAGCTAGTTTTAGACCAAAGCTCAAAGTTGCAACTACACAGTTCTCCTGTCATGATCACGCCATGCCAGCTAGTTGGTGAGCTATTTAAAAAGTTCAGGTTCTTTTTGGACAGACCTAGTATTGTCAGTTCTGCATTTTAAATAATTTACAGAATGTTATTATGTTACACGACACTTTGCAGTATCAGTACCATCATCTCCAGTAGGGCTGGGGTAGTCAGTGTCTACATAAACAGTGCCTTAAGAAAAATCTTAACAGTATAAAAGATTTTATCACCTTGATATCTTAAGCTACCAGAGTCTTGCCCTGCCTTCAAAAGATGAACTCATTATTACACCACAATGACTATAGTCTGCATTTATTTACAGGACCAGGATGAACTAAAGGGGAAAGTGACGGAGAAAATATGTAACTTATATAGAAATTCACACAAAGAGCTCACAGGGTCTTATACCTATGGGGCTCACCAATTTCCATCTAGCCTTAATTACAATTTCCTATAAGCATTATCTGTACATGATGTACAAATGGCACATTATGAGCAATTTAGCAACTTACTATAAAAAAATGAGAAAAAAAAAAAAATGTAGATACACATTTGACCATTCTCTTATCAAACCTTTCAATCCCCAAATACAGTACACATATTTAAAATTATCTTACTTCTCATATACACAGTATATACATCTACAAACCAGATATTTCAAGCCACACGCATATTAACTCAATTTAAAAAACATGGTAAAGTAGTGAACAAACAGAAGATTCAATAGACAAAGGGCAAACAGAAACAGCAGATGTGCAGTATATTACAGTAGCAGCTTTAAAAAAGATGACAAGACACTGAAAGTAGAAATAATGAAGGTCATATCGCATTTCTATTTGCAAATCTCTCTCTGATGGCAAAATGTCCTCTTCAGCTGGAATTGGTCTATTTAAAACAGATTCAAAATGCTCTTTCCACCTGCCTTTTAAATCCAAATCATTAGTCATCAAGATACAACTTCTATCTCTTACAGGTATTTCCTTTCTTCTCATTTCAGTTGCAATTAACTCCTTTATAGCCAGATATGCTGCTCTTGCATTCCATCTGTCATTTTTACTTAATTTCTGTGTCTGTTGCCTTTTCATCATATAGCCTCCTCTTATCACGTCTAATGAGTCTTTTTTCTTCAGAATGTAAACTCCAGTATTTTGCTCTAAGAACCTCAACTACCAAGCCATCAACATGTTGAGCTTCACTTCTTAATTTCGTCTCTTTTCTTTTCTGAATTGCATCCCATGTTTTATCTGATATCCACTTTTTCCTTTTCACCTTTCCCTTTTTCTTAATAGCAACCTTAGCACTCTCATCCAAAACCTCTTTCACCTCTCTCCACATTTGATTATTATCATTGTCTTCAGATTCCAGCATAGTCTGCAGGACTAGAAACCTGTTCCTACATTCCCACCGTAAACTTTTCCTTCATATTCTAATAATTTTTCAGCTCATCAGTATCATATTAATTACCTTCTGTACAATTACCATTAACATTTAAGTTTTATTTTAATCTCTGACACAAACTGATGATCACTACCTATATCTATCCCCTTCCTTACACAAACATCTTGCAAATAACTCCTATGTCTTCTGCTAATTGCAATGTGGTCAATCTGGTTACAATACTTACCACATGGAAAAATCCAAGTAATTTTATGTATTGCTCTATGCTCAAATTTGGTTCCACCAATCACAAGGTCATTTGCCGAACAGAAAGCTTCTGAATTGCAGCCCATTTTCGTTCCTTATATCAACATACTCCTTACCTGTACAATCTTTAAAGCCATCCCTACAACTATGAACAATCGCACTGAAATCAGCAATGCAAACGAACACATCATGTCTTGCAACTCTGTTCATTGCACCCTGCAACTTCTCATAAAGCTCATCCTTCATTTCATCAGCAGCAGCATTTGTCGGAGCATACCCAACTACCATATTGATACTACCACGGTCAGATATTAACAAGCATAAAGCAAGTGTTCATTAACTGGCTCAAACACACACAGTGCCTTGCAACTATCTCTACTCACCAGTAATCCTACCCCATGGTAATGATTTCCATCACTCCTACCTGACACCAACAAAGTAATACCAGCTTCCAAATTCATTTTATCAATTCCAAGCAATCTTGTTTCTATAAGAGCACAAATATCTACACTCTATTCCTCGAACATTGACATGAGTTCTTCCATTTTACCAGCCTGATTGAGAGTTCGAACATGATAAATTCTTATTCTTAGGGTTCTTTTTGGATGCATAAACTTATTTCAACACCATGGAATTCTTTGCACCCCCTGCCCACTTAAGGGCTGCACAGAACTGAGGGCCATTGCTTCAGTAACAGAGTTCAAGATTTCTTAGACAGAAAAATATTTCACCCTGGAGCCGATGCCAGCAGCTCGCAGGAACCAGACAGTGGGAAGAGTAAAATAAATAAACAAAAAAACTTCAACACAGCACGTTAGGGCAGAGAAGGTACAAGGAAAAGATTGACAGCAAAAAGAATGTAGATAAAAGTACCTTTTTTATCACCTCTTACAAGCAGGGAATACTGTGGCAGTATTCTATCCTCCCTTCCCCAGGAGGAACACAATATGCTACCAAGTATATAATATACATATACTGTATACTATATTCTGTATATACAGTATATATGAAACATGTATCAGACAGAGCCAGGATTCCAGGGGTTTGAATGAGGAGTGAATGGAAGCGTAGCCCATTAACCCCTAACTACCGACTGACAAGTATCACTGTCACGATTCAGGGCGTGGAGACCCGCTGGCTGATGGCACATACCGCAAGCACGTTCCCACCACCCTTTTAACTCGCAGCCATTTTCTGTGGCAACCATAGGGTAGGTAGGTACCCAAGGTACCCCACCCTTTTAACTCGCAGCCATTTTCTATGGCAACCATAGGGTAACAAGGTACCCCACTGATGCACGGCTCGGTCTGTTCATGGCACTGGTAGAGTGTAGAGCGGTCTTTCTTATCCTCCTCGTCCGATTCCATCCCTCCATGCACAGGGCCGATTGCATCATTGGCCCCTGCAAATGATCTGCCCTTACTGCCAGGGAAAGGGCTCAGTAACTAAGCAGGTGTGTGGGAAATTGTAAATAGTAAACAAGTATGCACGTGTGTTTTTTTTATACATAAGTGAAATGTAAGATACTGTATTATAAGTTATATCTAGTAAGTGTTATGATGAAAGTGTTTTATAATAAGTTTTACAAGTGCACTGCAGTAAGTGCTACCGTTTATGGTTATTTGTGAGACAATGATTGGAAATACCTTGAGTAACCCTATCTAGTACAATGAAAGAAAACCAAAAGAGCATGGGAGGGAAAGAAAATGACCTAATTGGCTGTAAGTTTTTTCCCTCGTTACTCAGAAAATAATGTTGATCATGTGAGCATTGGCGTATTTGTAATGTGAAGTACAAAAAAATGTAAGTTGTTTTTAACATTAGCAACATTTTCACGTTGCCCCTGGTTAGTACAAATTAGTTAATTTCTGTACCTCATGCTCAACCATAATGCATGATACAGCCAGAGCATTTACTTCTCAAAGTGCAATTACCCGTAATTGTGATGTCAAGTGCAAATATAAGTGCCATAGTAGAGGTAAATTATTATAACTGATGCAAGAAATGAGTACAGAAAAGAAAGAGCTATTCCTTTCCCATACATCTGTGAGGCATAGTGGCGCTATGAAACAGGCAGAAAACCCTATGGGGAGCCGCTTGGAAGGGGTGATGACTCATCTTTACGACGGTGAGTAGTGTCAAAAAAATTATTCAAATATTCCCAGAGGCCGGGCAGTGTTACAATCACCACTCCGGTCAGTGCTGCCAATACTAACCAGTGAGTCCAAGGTCAATGGCAGTGGTGCACTACCGGATTAGCCTGCCAAAGCACAGAAAATCAGTCATCTTTAACATAACCTTACTCATCGACGGTACCACCTGGAGACGTCGCGATCTTTCACTTGAAAGAGGAAGAGTTGGTGAGTCTTATGTACACTTAATTTTTTCCTCTAGCTATAATATTTTGGCAGATATTAGGGTGTGAAGTAAGGGTAGTTTTCCCAAAATCTAGGAAATTCCTAGCAAGGAGGAGTGGGCAATGGCGGAAAACCCCCAGCAGATAAGGGTTAAACTGGGCAAACTTGGGCTGTCTAAAAGTTGCTAATCACCCTGCCCTAGGGTGGGAAAGGAGATGATGATGATGATGATGATATACTATAAACTTTAAGCATTCCTAACAAAACATTCTTTGTAAATATTCTACAACATTTTAAACGCTACAGTACAGTACACCTATGGTAACATTCCAGGACATGTTACTGCAGTTCCACGGCTGATGCCACAGAATGCACTATTTTCCCCCTCACTGTTTGAATGCCTGCACATGCTTCACATGATGTGGCAAGACTTATTTTGTCTCCTGTCAAACTCAGAAAGCAAGGTGACGCTTCTCACATTGTCAGTATCATACTTTTTGTCCAAAAAATAAATTCATTAATTTAACAGAGAGAGGGAGGGGGGGGGGTCATCCTTCTGCCTCTTGTCTGTCACCACAAAAGGCTGGCAGTCAACCAATTTATCTCATTCTCTTTATACCATGTACATATACAGTATGTATTAAAAAATCTTTTAGCTTTTCCACCTGACACACTGAACTGGCCCATTGCATCATTAAAAGGTATGTACCATGCTTTTCATTTAAAGCACCGAACACAAACAGTACAACTCATAATAATGTGCTCTATCACATGAACCTGCTGGTTCAGAAACTTCTGTTTACCTTACATACATTCTTAGAAGCTGTATATGAAATTATAAGACCCACCTTCATCATCTCAAACTCTGAACTCTGCATTCTTATCCAGTGAGCTTTTACATAAGTAGTAACATCTCACAGATAATAATAGCTAATCTTTTACTATCCTTTGGACAGCCCTGAAGGCCCAGGAGAGTAAAATGGTCTAAGCCTAAGATACTGCAGTACCAGTCATAGTTGTAAGAGACCACCTAACATTCCTGGCAGTGTTTAGATAACAGAAAAACCTCCAGCCACCTCTTGGATACAAACCACAGTGTCTTAATGTACGCTCTCTTGCAACCCTGAACTTCTAACAACCATGCCACCGAGACAGTATTACACAAAGTAACTAATTCCTCCCTATCACCAGAATTCTTAATACGATAATTCTTAACCCCTTTCAAGAGTGCTTACACCTGACCTTACGTGTCACACCTCCCTTGTCATCCATAGTTTCCCTTCATTTCTGCTTCATACAATGCTATAACTTATCTTCCTTAGCTGAATGCATTCGCCAGTGTACCCTTTTCTACTTGATAATGAAAGATGGCTTAACAAGGGACGCCTCAAGGAGGGTATACCAAGGTCTACCGGGCCTAAGACAAAACTTTATCAGCCTACACTATGAGATATGAGATTGCACAAAACATCAGAGTGGAGAAATGATTAAATTATTACTCTCAATAAGTAAATAACTACCACATGCATATAATGATATATTAACTTATTCTTTTACTCGAAGAAGATGATTTCTTGTAATCTCCAGAGATTATTTCCTTTAAGCTAAAAGAATACTGTGACAGTTTAGATCTCTATATGATACTGACTGTAACCAACCTACCTGCTTGGGGGTTTCCAACTCTGAATCTGTGCTAAGACCTTGTCAATTTCCTTCTCATTGAGCTTCTTTTCATTCTCAACTACTGCTACGCGCCGTTCATACTCCTCCCGTAGCTTCTGTATGCGATCTTCAAATTGCAGGTTCTTGTTGTTCAGCTCCAGCAAATACTGAGTAAGTTCCTTCAGGCTCTTCCTGGGTCTATTAGCTGAACCATCATCAGTTTCCTCTGTATTATCACCAAGAACAACCTGATTACTATTATCTGCACCCTGTGCATTCTCTGCTGCCTCAGCACTAAAGGGCATCACTATGACATTCTCTTCTGGCTCCTGCTTGATTCTGGTCCTGCTGCTAGTCTCAGTCACAGCCAAGGGATCAGGCTGAGATAATGGGTCCTCCATAGTAGGGTCTGACTGTGAGTAGACAGTTGTGGGTACCACAGTCATAGGAATAACTGGAGTAACATCATCATCTTGTCGCTCCTGTTTGATCCCCCGCAGCATCGATGTGATACTGTTCTTCTTTCTTCCACCAGTCTTCCCAGTATTTCGCTTGCGTTTCTTGTTCGCTGTATTAGTAGCATCCCCAGCAGGGGGATTTGCTGGGGGTGCTGCAGGGCTCCATTCACTGTCAGACACCACCACATCATTTTCTTCTCCTCCTAGCCAGTCCTCCTCCTCGCTTTGGCCCTCGTTGCTTCTCCTGACAACATAACATGAATCAGCAAATACAAAAATATTGCACTACACCACAACAGCTCAATATCATGCACCTACATTCTACAGTGCAAAACATACTGAAATGCACTGCATATTTACTATTGCCAGTGTTTCTGTGCACCAAAATCAAACAACATACAAAATGTATTTCTCTGTTTTGAACAGTGCCAAATTATTTTATCAGTGCTAATACCATACTCTCTACTGACTATTTGCTAAATTATCTTCATATCTCTGTCTCTATGGGGGCTTAACACCCAGATCCACAACAGAATGGCTGAACAATTTATACAGCTTGCTTCACTCACAATGAAGGTACTCTCTACACACTGTTTAGTATACTCTTATCTAACATGGCGAGTTACAGCTCTGAATACACCATTTCACTTATTATAAAAAATATGCTTGGAGACTTAAAATGTATCCTATGTGTATCTTCTCTAATAGGCATAGTAATGTTTGTAGGAAATCAGGTTTGGTTTATACGGAGCTTGAAATGACTACCGTAATAACGGGAAAGTCATGTCAACCATAATTATTTTCTCTATGAACTATTGTCAACCAAAGTTGAATAATATGCTAAGATACCATAAGCATTTTGTGTGTGGAAGAATTATACTCACACACTGAAACTGTATTTATTGTAAGGAAGTAGGTTCACTTTATGTTTCTGCATGGAATTCTGTCAAGTCTGTTGTCAAAAATATTTAAAATGCTTGAACATGAACTCAAAATTCTTTCCTTCCTTCTGGCACCTTGCCAAAAACTTTTCTTCTTCCTGCTTCCCTTCTCTTTTCCAATCTTATGGTTCTGTATTTGTAGCTGTTTTTTTTCTAATGACAAGGAAGAATTTGCCACACAAACTTTTGCCTCCAATTCCACTTTGGACAATTCTGATACTATTCCTCCATCTCCTCCCCCCTCTGACTTTCTCATGCCTATCATTAGAATTTCTTCAAAAGATGTACTTTCTCCCCTCACTGACTTCAACATTAATCAGAATGTATGGTCCAGACGGGATCTTTGTTCACAACAACTGTTTCCACGCTCACACCCTGCCTAAGAAAACTATTCCATTCCTGTCTGTTAACTTGTGCCTTTCCTTCCTGCTGCATGAACGGTGACTGCTTCCAACCCTGTAGTTATTGCCCCATTGTTTTAATATTTTGATTTCTGAAATACCTGAACCTGTCCTGAACAGGAAGATTCCGAAGCACCATTCTTCTCTAATTTTCTTCAGGCTTTCAGTAATCTGCCCTTCAGGGCTTTGGCAAAACCTTAGCCATTACACTTAATATCTAAAAAGGCTTTCAGTCAAGTCTGGCATACAACTTTAATTTCCAAACTGCCCGTTTAACAGATTCTATCCTTCTACTGTACCTAGGACTATTTCTAGCTCCCTTTCTGGTGCTGTTGAACAAAGTCACTGTTTTTCTAAAAATATCAAGTGATGTTCTTTGGGTTATGTCCTGTCACCAACTCTCCTTTTTCTATTCATCAATGACCTTCTGAGCCACACATTTAGTCCTATCCACTCCTATGCTGTACACTCCATGCAAGGGGATGCAACTGCAAATTCATGCTGGGACAGGAACCCTGCATCCTGTGAGAAGCACCTTGGTAACCCTGGCAGGCACAATCTCCCATGTGGGGACAACTGCTCCCTATGCCATTTTTTACAAAAGGGAAATGACTGGCAGTCACTTCTCTCCCCACAACTGCCAGATACAATAAGAACAATCCTAGGCCCCAAACATGATATATCTTCCCAGTTTGCTTCCTATTCATCACAGACACAAAACAAAGACATGGCTTTGTTCACAGCAACTCTTGCAGCGAATGAGTCGACACCGCATGTAGTACACTTAAAAGCACCAGATAACCAAATACCTATGTGACAGGTGACACATCCATAAACACTCCTCTGGTCACACCAAACAATTACCCTCACCCCCTCCAAAAACCTTCTTACTGTACTTGCACTACTTTCATTATCTATATTCAACAATTCCAAAAAATGTTCCCTCCATCTGCTCATCTCTCCCTTCTCACTAACATTCTGCCATTTTTATCTTTCACCGCTCTACTAGTGTACTTCCCTTATCACCCTGCCTTACATTCTTGACCTCCTTCCAAAAGTTTCTTACATACCCTTCATTTTACACTCAGATTTCTCCCAAACTCCACATCCATTCCCATCACACTATCCCATTAGTCTCTTCTGCTCTCTCCTCTTCTCTACACACAGCTCTTTTGTTTTTCTCTCTCTCCACATTCCCCATTTCTCTACTTCTCATCCAGTCACTATATGTTTTCTTTCTCTTTCATACCTTGTCTTTAATCTTCATTTCACCATGTTGTCCCTTCACCTCCTCATGATTTCCCTTTACCTGACACAATATTTCACAAGCTGTACAGATTTCTTCTTTGAATATCTTACATACATGCCTTCCACCTCCTCCATCTACTCCAAATCACATCTACTTGGATGTTCCTCTACTTCTCTCTTACTAGTATTGTCACTGCTCTGCTCTTCTCTGCATACAACTCTTTTCCACCCCTCCAAATACTCCGTTCTTCTACTTCCCATCCAGTCACTCTACTTTCTATTGCTCTTTCACAGCTCACTTCCCCTCTTCATTCTACCATGCTGTTCTTTCACTCCCATAGATCTTTTCTTCACCCCCAGACAGTACCTCACACGCTACACAGATTTCTTCTGTTAATATCTTGCATGCATTTCACCACCTCCATCTCCTCCAAATCATATCTGCCCAGTCACTAGTCCACTTCTCATGTATTCTACCTTTTTTCTTTCATTCCCCAGCTTTTCTGTTCTCTTTGCAAGAACTGCTTCCTCCTGTCTTTCACTACCTCTGTTCACCCAATGCTTTTGCAGCTCTATATTAGACAGAACAATGTAGTGGTCAGATAGTTTGCTCTCCCACTCGTCTCCAACACTGATCTCATTCGACCATCCACACACACACAAATCAGTCTTATATTCATCCAGCCTACCACCCATTCTCTTCATCACACACCATTTATAGCAGTGCATCATTTTGTGCTTAAAGTATTGGCTGTTCCCATCCCCTTCCCTGTACAAATGTCCATCAGGACAGTACCATTTCCATCCACTTCACAGGGTAACACCTCACTGACCAATCACCTCATCTACTCCAATATATCCCGCTTTACCACTCATATCTCCAGTCAAAACACATTTCTTCCTAAAATCTCCATGCATGCTTCTACATTCCCCAGAACTCATCTTTCAACACAATATTTATTCACATCAATTCATCAAACCAATGTCAATTCTAATTATTCTTTCTTATCTTCAGCTCCAGTTAAATTTAAATTTACCTATTTCTCCAATCAATTGTAATTCAGTTCACAACTGACCCCATGCCTAGTGTTCAGTTATATAAATCTCCTTCAGCTCTCTCCCTATCCAGTGAAGTGGGTGGACTGTGTGAGATGGGCAGCTTCAGCCTGCAGTCCACCATATTCATAATCAGATGAGCCTGGGGTCAAAACATCATTTGTAACAGGCATGAATGTGAATCAGCAGAGCTGATAATGGATGGCCTTAAACGACTTTGTGTAGACCATTACATATGTCAGCCGAGGAACTAAACGTGTAAAGGAGGGTTGCTTCTCCTACATTCTGGCATTGTCCTGCTGGGGCAAGTTATAGTAAGCATAAACACAGTAACTCAATGCACACAGTTATGCAGGAAGTTAACTTGACCATTCACAGGCTGTCTGACACTTCTTACCAACTTTCCACAGCATGTGGAGAGTTCATCTTGTGTGTTGCTTATTGGGGGGGAGGGGAAGTATGATAAAATATTTTTTTTAGCGTTTAATCTCAATACTGCAGAAAAGATGGTACAAATCCTCTGGAGAATATAACAAGATGTAAACAAGACTACAGTGGGAGTCAGTAGTGCAGTGACAAGGGAAAAAAAACAAAAAAACTGTAAAACCATGAAAACTGTTATACAGAAGGGTTTAATTGAGAAGATACCACAAAGTGAACTTGCAGGTAAAAAAATATAACATACTGGTGCATACTTCAATCAAATTAAAGACCTAGTGGTTGACGTGACTGGTGAAGAAACTAGTGGAAGTGCTGATACAGTGACAGTCTTCATATAAAAGAGAACTGTACAAAGCATACAAAAAACATCACCCGACTGAAACTGCATCAACAACGATCCATACTGACACTTGCAGTAGGATGTCCTCTCTCTTGATCTTGTTTCATCTGTCTTCAGCTTCTGACCTGGCAGATCTTGAACTACTACTCAGTGATTTGCATTTTTACAGTGTACATGATGATGCCCTTCAGCTCCTTACATCATAACTACTGGACAAACCTCAGACAGTAGTAACAAACTACACCTGTGCAGATGCAGTTCCCCTTCTGTTTAGAGTCCCACAGGGATCAGGTCTAAGCCCAGTTCTATTTAAGAGATATACAAGTAGTCTGATATCCCTGTCTGACACACATGATGTAGCATATCCCTTTTATGCTGGAAAAATGCAAGTAAAGTTGACAAATATTAATGATACAAAGAATAAATTAAAATCTCTAAACCTCTGACTTCAAAAATCTGAATGGCAATGATCAGACAAGATGAATGATAGCAAAAGCAACATCATTATAATTCGAGGAAACAAAAAGGGTAATTACACTGAGAATACAGGGACTCTTAATACTGATGAGTCACAATTTCATTCAGTGAGGTTTCTTCAAAATTTGGGTGTATATTTAACCAAATATTAATTCCAAAGGAAGAACATCATCACCAGGTTATAAGAAACTGTAACTTGCACATCAGAAACACACTTAATGATGGTTTACACAATGATCTGTCTCATGTCAACTATAGTAATGCATAATTGATTAGGTTTCCAAATAATCTACAAGCAAACCTCGGCTTAACAATGCAAATGAATAAGTAAACACCCACTGCTAGGCGTTATATTGTAAACTGGGGCTGATATGACATGTAAAATACTGTACTGTATAGTGATGCATTTCTGGGCCTTAGTTTCCCCCCCCCCCCAACCAAGTCCTAAACCCAACCAAATGAGCCCAAAAAAAGTTTAAAGCCAATCTAAATGGCCTAACAGCTGTAAAAGAAGCTAACCTAAGTCTAAAACCAGTTCCCATCTCGCTTGTACCCAGTCAAGGTCACTGGAGAGTGTGATTTCCAACATGTATTCAAACTCAGTAGAGACAAAGCAGCAGCATTGTACTGTATACAGTGCAATCCCACCATCAGACGGTCCCAGTACAAATAAATAAACATCTGTTATGCACAATAATAATGCACGAATGCCACAGACTTGTCCACGGTCCGAACTGTTGAGAGAGAATTGTTGATATTTTGATGGGGAATTCTCTTGATGGGGAATGCGATCGATGATGCAATTGGGATAGTCTATTCAACAGCCCCTCTTTATGTCGTTTTAGTTACTGTTCTCGTTGCTGAGCTTCTTTATTTTCTTGTCTTATTATAAAACATTTATTTAGGAATTCCATTGTACTTTCAAAGCATTTTCCCTTGAACAGCCAGAATATAAACACACAATTTACTGATGTCACAGTTTTCATCAATGCAGGAAATACTGTATTTACTCTTTAAGACTTTTATAATTACAGTATTAATATTTGTTTAAAATTACTGTATTATTATGTATTCCATGATAGGTTAGATGTTCAATGGTCAAACACACAATATTCTTGGTTGAGTCATTTAGTTGTCCACACTGTTTTGTACCTCATCTGATGGGCGAGAATCCGTACCCCAAATGACAGTGTTCACTCCACCTAAGACTAAACCACATTAATCTAAGTCTAAAAACAGTTTATAAATCAACCTAAACACAAGACTTAAGTATACAATATCATCAAAATCGGTAAAAATAAAATCAATACCCATCGCAAAACTGAGGGTAGGCCTACAATAGGTAGGGTAGGGTGGTATTTCTACCCCCATTACTATTCTGGGGTATTGCATCTATGGGTATTGTAAATCGAGGTTTGCCTGTATTACAGAATGTTCAGTCTGTGTTAACAAAGCAACAAGGCTTAAGTTTGGTCTACCTCTAAGAACACACACGACCTCATTTCTAAATCAGCTACACTGGCTGCTGGTAAAAGTCAGAAGTCACAACTTTCAGGGCTCTTATGTTTGGCAAACTAAAGTATCTTCCTGAACTGCTAAAACCTGTCAGCATGCTATGGTATGATGATATAAAATAATGATGAATCTTTGTGCCTCAAGGGACCAAGAGCTGTTCGTCATGCATCTTTCTCTGACTGTTTTCCTGTGTGACTCCTTAGTTATATAAATGACTGCCATTAGCTATGAGAGACCTTCTGTTAAATCTTTTAAGGGGAAACTCAAAGCCTTTCTCTTTTAGAGAAACTGCAATCTTGAGAGAGGTATTTGATGGATGACTACATAGTTTAGTTGCTCACACTTCTGCAGGTGAGGTTTATTTTTACTGTATATCAGCAATGTCACAATCCTTGTTACTGTGAAGATGCATGCATGTTTTAAGTATTAATGAATTCCTTAGGAAGAACTGACTTTAAAAAATGTACATACCATATATTATTATTATTATTATTATTAATATGTGGTAGGTGGGGGCGCTCACCATCCACTCACTCGATGTAGTGCTGCTATCGGGTGTCTGCCCTTTCCTCTCTTCCATCCTTCTTTCCTTCCATCCTCTTCTGTTCTTTCCTTCATTCTTTCCATGTCCTTCTGCCTACGGGTGACTTTACACTCCCTCTTCTGTCTTTCTTTCCTTCATTCTTTCCTTTTCCTTCTGCCTGTGGGTGACTCTACACTAAGTGACAAGCCAAATGGTTTCCTGTACACCAGGAAACCATTTACTATGCTGGGTGGTAACCATATAGCCAAATTTTGGCACCTGGTGGTTTAGTGGGTAATTATTGCACTCCAGTCGGATTGAGCCGGTGAAGGTTTATATCCACGGAATGATTGGGGTTGATTGATCATGTAATGCCACTCAGGGATGAGTGAGGCTGGTCACTCTTATCTTAAATGTCGAGACCAACTGCCTAGCCCCAGGCTCCTACGCTCCTCATGGGGCAATGTAGGATTGGATGATGGATGGATGGATTATTATTATTATTATTATTATTATTATTATTATTATTATTATCTGCCATTAAATTATGATTAAGCTTTGGAATAACACTTGAACCACTTACACATAAATGAAGGGTAGGGTAAGTGCCTTGCCAATATCAAAGTACCCTGAATTACTTTCATCCATCCATCATCCAATCCTATGTTTTCCCATGAGGAGCGTAGGAGCCCAGGGCTAGGCAAGGTGGTCCTGACATTTAAGAGGAGAGTGACCAGCCTTATTCATTCCTGAGTGGAATTACAAGAGCAATAAGCACCAACCACCCCTTAGATATAAACCTGTACTGGCTCAATCCGAAAGGAACGACTTAATTACTCATTTTGTACTGTAATTATGTAAATTTACTGAATAATGCTATCTCTGTTGTGACCCCTGACTTGAATCTGGTCAACTGCAAGCCAAGGTTGCCCTCATCCCTGCAGTCCACCACCCTTCTCTGAGGGAACAGGGAGTTAGTTTAGGGATGTTTGTATTACATAACTAACCACCATTTGAAGGTGTTCCTCACCAACATCAAGGAGAGTTTTGAGTAGATGGTTTGCCTCATTGGATAATTCACCAAAATCGCTACTTCAGTAAAACCTGGGCCCTAATGACATTTTATTGAAACAATTTCAATGAACATGCAAACTGTGCCAGATATTGGGTTCAATGTCTCTAAGGCAGGCCACTCTTATGCTATAATTTGCAATGGATTACCATCTTAACTTGCATTTTAAGTGACACAATTTGCCAAACCAAAATAACACTAATTTTAGCATTTTTTCCAATACCAAACCAAATACAATACCAATTCTTACTCTCGATATTGACATACTGGATGTGAAGGGAAGAATTATTACTGTGCCTTTTATTAACTATTTCATTCATTGTCCAGCCTGATTCTGTGTGAAAGTTTTATTATCTTAACACTGTTTTGCACCCTAATAAAGAATGGTCTTACTGAAAACCATTGAAGGTTAAGAACAATGAGGTAAAAAAAAAAAAAAAGAAAGCAAACCTTCAAGCCCACAAGCAGTGAGCTGAGAGTGAGGCATACTGGGTCTACTGCACAGGCAATGTGTGAGTGTGGGGGCCATGTGGTTTCATGTACATAACAGGCAAACTCCAATTTACGATACCCCTAGATGCGACACTCCGGAGTAGCGATGGGGGTAAAAATACCACTCTACCCCGCCTGTTGTAGGCTTACCCCCAGTTTTGTAATGAGTTTTTATTTTTTTATCGATTTTGATGATATTTTACAGTTAAATTTTGTGTTTAGGTCGATTTATAAATTGTTCTTAGACTTAGATTAATATGTTTGTCATTGGTGGAGTGAACACTTCACTTGGGATATGGATTCTCGACCCTCAGACAAGGTACAAAACAGTGTGGACAACTAGGCGACTTAACAAAGAATATTTCGTGTTTGACCCTTGAACTGTCATCTAACCTATCGTGGAATACATAATAATTTTAATTATTAATAATTATGAAAACTTAAAAAGTAAATATTTAATGCACTGATGAAAACTGTGACATCGATAAAGCATGTGTTTACATTCGGGCTGTTCCAATGAAAAACACTTTGAAAATACAAAGGAACTTCTAAATAAATGTTGGAAAATAAGATAGAAGAAAATAAAGGAGCTCATCAACCAGAACAGTAGCTGAAGCGACATTAAGAGGGGCTGTTGAAAAGGCTATCCTGATTGCATCATCGATGGCATTCTCTGTCAAGAGAATTCCCGGTCAAAACATCAACTATTCTCCGTCACAACAATCCACACCTTGGACCGATTCAACGTCATTCATTATTATTATACATAATAGATGTTTATTTAATTGTCCCGGGACCGTCTGATGGTGGCATTGTACACAATGCTGCTGCTTCTTCTCTACCTAGTTTGAATATGAGTCAGAGATCGCATTCTCCAGTGACCTTGACTTGGTACAAGTGAGACTGACAATGGTTTTAGGCTGGTTAGCTTCATTTACAGCTGTTAGGCCATTTGGATTGGCTTTAAACTTTTTTTGGACTCACCTGGGTGGGTTTAGGGCTTGGCTGGGGGCAAAACCCATGGCTCAAAAACAAATCCCTACACTTTACGTTAAATCTACCCCAAAATACGATACCCCACCTAGCGATGGCGTTTTACTTAACCAACTGCACTGCTAAACCAGGGTATGCCTGTAGTGTATATACATAAGCTGCTGACATGAGTGCGAACACGGCCATTAGTTCTTACATTACAGTATTTAGTCATAATATTTTAGTCACCCTTCTCAACTTCATCTAAAAGTAGCCCCTAATATTTCTAAAGCTTTTGACAGAGTGTGGCACTGTTCTCTGCTGCACAAACTCCCCTGCTGAGGACCAACGTCTTTGGTTTCTCTGATTTCCTCGTATCTAAGCGACAGAAAGACGAGTAAAGTTAATGCCGTATATACCAATTTCCACTCAACTGATGCCAGCATGCCACAAGGATCAGTTCTGGGTCCAACCCTATTCCTAATTCATACTGATGATCTCTTATCTGTCACCCATAATCCCATCCTGTCATTTGCAGATGATTCAACACTTCACAGTTCATTCACACTTAAACACCCATTCGCAAAGCTTAATATCTCTAACTCACAACTCCGTACAACCATCTCCATAAATCAAGATTTACCTAAGATCACTGAATAGGGACAAAATAACTTAGTCTCATTTAACGCTAGTAAAACCATATATATGCAATACAATTTACTAATAGACAGACACTGCCAGATTCCTATATTACCTTCCACTAATATTCCTATCTCAAAGAGTATTGAAATTCTCGGCGTTTCACTTCACAGTGCCCTCAGCTTGACCTCTCAGATCACATCACTTGCTGAAACTGCCTCAAAAAAAACTTTGATTACTGTACAGAGTTTGTAGCTCCTTCACTGAAGAGCAGTTAGCTATAGTTTATAAAAGTCATGTGCACTCTCAGCTGGAATATTGCTCAACCTTGTGGAATGGATGTAGAGATTGCACTAAAACAACTACAAATTTCAGAACAAAGTTGTTAGGATTATTAATAAACCTGCTATTACAAATAAACTACCTCTCCTACATGTACAAAGGAATGTTGCCACCCTTGCATTATTTTACAATACTTTTATGGCAAATGCTGAGACAAAGTTGCATCCATTGTGCCACCTCTCCATGCCCTCATGACTGGAGTGTCACACTGCCATATTGCCCTCATGACTGGAGTGTCACACTGCCATATTGCCCTCATGACTGGAGTGTCACACTGCCATATTGCCCTCATGACTGGAGTGTCACACTGCCATATTGCAAAACTTCCGCCTATCAGAAACCTTTTATTCCCCGAACTGCATCTCTCTGGAACTCGCTTCCCCAGAGTTGTATCCTCACAAACTTCAACCTGCAGCTGTTCAAGTCCAACCGTTACAGATTTTTTTTATGAATGGAGGACACCAGTAGTCTGGTGTATGGATTATTCTTTCTTTTTTATTTCATTTGTTTTTCCTTCCTCGGATATAAAAAAAAAAAAAAAAAAAAATACTGCATGTATTAAGACGGTAGTAAATAGTAGCAATACTGTACAGGGACAGCAACTCAAGCTGAGGAGACAAACAACACCTGGCAACTTTGTTTAAGCTCTGCTTAATTTCATTGAAAAGTCTAACTTACAGATCTTGCCACTGCTACTTAATTAATGCATTTTACAAGGTTTGCAAATCTGCAGTCATGTCAAACGAAAGACAGAATCCAAGAGAGAACGTGAACATCTTCTGATGGTGTGTATGGATGGGGGATCATATGTAAGCTAGTGCTTGTGTGAGTAAATGATGCCCAGCTCTCAATTTAACTCCACATCAAATATTTTGCATGGCAGGCAACCTGGATCAAACGGCATTGCTCATTTAAACCAGAGAAACATCAACGCCTAACTATTCAAGATTAATAAAGACAGACTTGACTGAATACCATCTTAAAATCTACTGTAGAAAAGCATGACTTTTTAGTGCGTATAATGTGAACCATTGCAGTATACTACACATCCTACGTATGTGGCTGACATACAATGCACTTAGCAGTTCATGCTTTATTTTAACCCCTATGAGCTGGGTAATGGGATATGCTGACACAATTTGGATGGACGGAGGCCAACAAGTGTCAGCATTTGTCACAAGTGCATGCCCGTCATAGTTTGAACTGGATCATGTTTGATCTCGCCACCAAAGAGTAGGGAGAGACTGCCATCAGCACACACATGCATGCTTCAGTCAGTCCTGTGACTTTGGCAGGTGCAGAATGATGTTTTCTGAGAGCTCCTGATCCAATTCCATTTCCACATCACACTGACCCCTTGTCTCATCCAACCCTGCCGAAGCCTCTGCCCAAAGATACTAGGAAAGGGCTCAGTGGTAGTGCTGTACGGCATGCCTTGAATGTCACCGTGTCTAGTTTATCTAGCAGTGGAGAAGTTATCTCAATGAGAGCAAAGCCAAAGTCAAGGCCACGCATACAAATATGAAGAAATCGCGCTTCAAGCACCACAAGTTACTAATCTTCTCGTCCTTCCTCATCGACTTAATCACCAGCAGACCTAGGGGATGGTTTCATTTGCAAGAAGAGTTGGTGAGTAATATGGTCTTTAATCTGTTTTCCTAACTGCTATACTTTCCCTGATATGAAGGTTGAAAACATACTATTTTGGGGAAACTGTCCATAGTGAGAGGACGACAGTGCTATATATCACACGGCGTCTAGGGGTTAAGGGACAATCCTTGACTACTAATGAGTTACATTCAATCTCGGAGATTAAAGGAAGTATATTTTTACCACTACAGTACTTCCTTAACATCCACGGGGGTTAGGTAACAGAGACACCTGTGTTAAAAATCCGCGGATATCTGCTGCCCCCCTTAAAAACACCCCTGGACCCCCCATTTCCCTACATAAAGATAAACACTATGTGCATGTTTACAACCACTTTATTTAATACCAAAACACTAAAAAAGTTAAAAATAATGAATACTACTGGATGGCCGCTTCTGACTACTCATCCCAGCTACCTCCTCCAGCCTCCACATCATCGACACTGCCGACAACAAAGCAAATGTTCCATGAGTAAAAGCACCCCCCATTTCCTATGTACTGTACATGTACTCTCCACAATGCAGATCTGCCGAATCTTGGCTTCTGTAGATACCTTAACCCTTTGGCTGCAGCAGCTGTGATGACAACGTACTGACTGTGCTCATTGCAAAGAAATAGGAAAAAATATTGTGTTTCAACTTGTGTTTTAACCCACATATCGTTAATACTGAGCGCTAAAATTTTTGTCAGACGAACATCAATCTTTCTACTATCGTTTGCAACAAATTGCATTTCCGTAGGCACTCCAAGCATGGACAACGATTTGAGAAAATACAAGGTGTTTTGACTTTCTGACGCAAGAAATAGCCCAGGGAAGCGGAAATTTCCACCAAACAGCAAGATTTTTTCTATACAAAATAGGGTTAAAACCACATTACCTCATCACAGTAATTACAACAATAACAAAAATAAAACACTTCTAGCCAGTCTCCCATGATTTTGTTACGATATTCCAGTGTTTTTCGTTAGACTTTAGCGAAACAGTAACGATGTGAGGAAAATCATTATAAGTTTTATTAAACTTCATGAATGACTTTTATAACCACTTACTTTTATAAAGCTTATTGATATAATGTCATGAATCATTTCATAGCACATGCACAGTTAGCAATCACAAAAATATTCGCTAATGCGCTTAGCATCACGACTTCTCTGATTATCACAAATATATCACTAAATCACTTGTATTTTATCACAGTAATTCACAGTATATATATATATATAAAACAGCACTTTCAGCCACTCTCATACAATTTCAGTGTGAGTCGGGTGCATACCACTTCGTATTATTTAAGAGACAGGGGAGAGGCAGCAAACCAGTTTAGACCAGCTCATCGAGGACATGTGTACACATGTGCGTGTAAGTATGTATACTATTATTTAATACTAGGATAATTGAGGCATCTGGCACTAGAAATAGAAATAATTATCAGTGTTTAAAAGTTTAACCCCTAAAGTTGGAGTCATTCATCCACTAAATGAATTTTTCTCCATAAGTTATGTGTATCAATTCCTGCGATATCAAATAGTGCACGCTCGCACATCCACCATACAGGTGCGTTAACTGGGACCAAGGTGTCTTTACAAACAATACAGTAATAAGGGCAAGCTATAAAATCTGTTAAAATTTCCACTTTAACTGTCCTAGGCGATGGGAGGAGGGTCATCAGGCGTTTCAGATTTCCAATTAGCCAATGACGGAGGATCTTACATACAAAGCTCTGGTATGACCAACCAATCACGGAGCTTTTCCCTTGTATCAGTTGGTCAACACAACAAAGCCCTTCACCGCCAAGACTGCAAAGGAGAACGTGGAAGAATAGAAATACTGTACTCCCAGCCCGTCCTAACTTTCCCCAGACGGATTAATGGCATTAATAAATGAAGTAGCCAAAAGGAAGAGTGTTATATTTGATTCACTGGATAATGCCATCACTATAACAGCCGTGAACTGTGCCTTGGATAATGACACATTTGCAATTAACAGTGTCAGCAGAGTTCAACAATATATATAAAAGGCTTTAGTGACTCCGGCCCCAGTACTGTACCCACCTGCGGATATTTAAAACCCTGTATGTTATATCCACCTGCGGATCTTTAAAACCGTGTATGTCAAAAACGCAGATGTTAAGGGATGACTATAGATAATCTCTACCGGCTGGTCCACCTGTAGCTGCTAATGACCAATATGTTACCGACTAATGTTGTTTCACTTAACGGCTAATGGCCAGCTGACCAAGATTTTATGTGCTCTACTTTTCTGTATAAACGCTGAGTTTCATTATTTGGGTACTGACCAGAAGCTTACCAATGTTATGCATTTCATATATCGTTCACTGCCAAGATTTAGCTTCAATTTTTATAAGTTAAAATGTTGTGTTTACTATTTGTCTAATATCAGTGTTATATACTTTTATGAAAAAAAAAAATATATATGTATGAGCTTTATGCTACGTTTTTTATCTGGCCAATGGTGAAGATATTACATCCAAGTATTAATGTATCATAATAACCTTGTAGGTTATTTGGGATAGTCACACTCAAGTAATCCTTCCTTCGATCACCAAATCCTAAGCTGCCCAAAGAGAAGCATAGGAGCCTGGGGCTAGGCAGTTGGTCTCGACATTTAAGATGAGGGTGACCAGCCTCACTCATCCCTGAGTGGCAATGCATGAGTAATAAATCCCAACCATTGCTTGGATATAAACTTTCACCAGCTCAATCCGACTGGAGTGCAACAATTACCCACTAAACCAACAGGCGCCAAAATTTAGTTATGTGGTTACCACCCAGCATAGTAAATGGTTTCCTGGTGTACAGGATATCATTTGGCTTGTCAATCTGTGTAGAGTCACTTACAGGCAGAAGGCACTCAAGTAATCACTTTTAGTAATTCACTCTCACTTCTACATTCTCGATCCCAAACTCCCATTCTATCTTTTACCCATCCATTTACTTTTCACACTCACCCACTCACAACCTAACATTTTCTTGCTTGCACAACCAAAGTCATTCATTCATAACCCATGCAAACATTTATACTCCATTTCTCATTCTCTCTTATTTTCCCCTCTTACATACTCCCCCTCAATACTGTACTGAATTTCACTCACCCTCTCTTATACCAGTACTCATTCTAAGTCCTTAACTTGTGCTCCCTCAAACTCATTCATCAGCATGGAATTTCTATCACTCAATTTTTTTTTTACTTTGGGCCTTAAATTCAATAAATTAACTCACCCACTTTATAACACTCACTTATTCTCTCACCCAGTGTCACTTACACACTCAAACACAAGTTCTCCTTCACTTTTTACACTGCTGTAATTCATTCACTCACCCTCAGTCATTTAATTTCACACCAATTACTATACCAGTATTCTCTCACTTGCTCATGTTTATTCTTATTCACAAAAACACACACACATATATATGAAGTTTGGCACAATCAGGCATACAGTTATGTAATTTCAGAAAAGAAAAAAATTTATATTCACAGCCCAGGATTCCTTTGAATAATTTCCAGCACTGCTCAATATTTCTGCTTAATAGTACAAAATTTAAAACAAGTGTAAACTTGTTTCAAGTTTTAGAGTATAAACTGTTTGGATGTTCACAATACACAGGTCAGCAACTGTCAATCAGTAGCAACATTGCTGTTGTGACATTACAATTCTCAGCTAACTTGTTTGCTATGGCCAGCACTGAAACTATTCGAACTTGCAAGCTTACACAACTACAGCATATTTCAGTTTTTCAGTACCTGGCCTATGTGCTGTCATTCTTCACTACATTCTATAACTAACTTTGACCCAGGTCTCAGCCCAGGTCAAAGGTAGGCTCCGCATAAGTAATATGCAAGTAATTTCCTTGGGCAAATCTTTTGGTATAATTAAGTTTCAATATATCAAAGTAACAATTATGGTTAATACAAAACACACACATATTTGGATTTCTTTTAATCAACCCTTACACACAAAATCCTTAAATCTATTAATCACAGTAATTACTCACCGTTCTATCAACAAATCATTATCACTAAGGATATGGTTTCCTGGTATTCTCTGTTCCTCAGGCAAATCAGCTGGTATATATTGCGTGATGTTGCCAAAACTAGCTCCTTGCTGTGGATCTTCAGAACCCTCCTTATCAATAAGGTTTCTTCTGCCTCTTGCTGCTCTTCTTTTTTGTTGATAACTGTAATCAAGTGCAGACTTCCGTCTTTTTCCCATTTCGTAATGGTTTGCCTAAAAACAGTACAGCTGTAATTAAAACCCAATCAAAAAATATTACAGCTACCATCCACCAGTGTATGGTTCCAGTCACTTTGTCCTCCAATATTGCATAATACATTAGTACTGGTTAAAGCTAGTATAATGATAAAAGTAACAAAGGAAGGTAGTCTCTCCTTAAAATTTATTAATCTCTAATTACTATAATTCTAGTATAAATATATCAAATTTATCAAGAGCTAAGCAATGCATGGGTTAGGCTAGTATTTAACACAATAGGAAAGTAAGCTACATAATGCCACAGCTGTACCAATTGTATTTGCCCAGTTAATATAATCTGTGTGGTGAAAATTGTCTCCAAAATGCACATTTATTAATACTGCTTAAAATGAGCAAAGCTACTTTTGTAGCCATAAGGTTCAATAAAAACTAAATAACCCTTCAGTCATTTGAAGCAAATATTGTACATGTATTTGTTATCCAGAATACATATTTAATACACAGGTACAGTCAACTCGCTTAAATCACGGGTTTGTTAGTCACGGTCCTCTAATTCATGGTGCTCTTCTAGCCAAACTGTGATCATTTCGTACATCACGGTAACCAATTTAACAAATCTGATAGCCGCGGTTGCTGTTCCAAGTGACTCATTTCCAAGGAGTTTTCCAGGTGGAAGCATCAATGACGCTAGTCCCAGCTGGAAGCCAATCATGTTCAAGCATGACAAGTCAATCATAGCACTTCCCACCCACACCTAGCATCATGCAGGCACACTAGTCCATCCTGTTGTCCCCACTACTACCACACTCGCCACGTGATGAGAAGCCACAGTGTGCCTCAAACCTCGGAACCCCTCCTCCTCCTTTCCCTCCCCTCATCCACTTAAGTGGTGTCATCTATCAGAGTTAGGTAAGAACCTTCCAATATTTTCATGCCCATTGAATACATGCACTACCTACTGTTCTGAAAGGGTGTTAGTGTTCAATGGTGACTAATCGAATGTATGTATGGTGGTAGGGGGCAACTTTGCCGCGAGGTTAGACAACTAAAATAACCACAAATTACCCAAGTTAATTGCATACCAATACTGTACAGATACTAAAAACAAACAATTTAAAACATTTTAATCTGACAATTTTTCCTTAGCTGTTTGAATCTGCCACAGTATAAATCCCCAAAACATAAACATAACCATCCCCATGCATGCGCGCTTAGTTTTGACGGGTAAGGTGGTGGTTATGGCATTATGGCAAGTGCTAATTTTCTATGGAATACCATAGACAAAAAATCACAAATTTTAAGGTGTGTTAAGAGCTGTACACAAAATACTCCCACCCTTAACTACAAATATATATTACCATAATCGTTCAAGGCAGTCTTCAAAAAGCTCACCCTCAACACCAAAGAGAAGAATCCTACATTAGCAATCACCTAAACGTGCAGAATATATATACTGTAATATTATTCATGGAGCCTTTGTTCACTGTCTTGTATATGTTACAGGGAATTTGTGCAACCAGTGATTATATGAAATGTATAGGGAATTCGTGAAATGGGTTTAAATTAGGATGGGTTAATTAAGGCTGCAGTTAGGTTAGGCTGGGATTATCTTGGTTAAGTTTAGGTTAGATTAGGCTAATTTACTGTATATAAACACTTCACATAACTTGGCATTCATATAAATTACCCTAACCACTCTAACCTAAACTTAACCTAATTATCCCAGCCTAACCTAAACACAGCCTAAATTAACCTAACCTTAATTGATTCATCCTAATTTAAACTTATTTCACAAATTCCCTTGGGATTTCATGAAATCACTGGTTACACAAATTCCCTGTAACATATACATGCTTAGATCACAAGTGAACTGGACTGTGGTTGCCAATTTCCAACCACCCAAAAACAACAACCTCTCTCTAATCCAACTCTTGACACCAGAAACCATGTGTCCCACAACCTATCCTCTACCTCAAGTAACCCAGCTGGGGGGACATATGTTGACACAACTACTGTACTAAGGTAACACTGTCCACCAACCACTTAAAGGTCATGAGTGCCCCCCCCCCCTTGAATCATTAGTCTTCCCTTGTATACCACACACTTTAGCAATGTTTTCGTGAGGCTTTCAGATCGGTCAAGACCGGTCAGAACTAGTCCCATGGCTGTTCTGGCAAGAGTTTCAGAAAACTCAGACCAGTGAAGACTGGTCTCAAGTATTCCTGCCCCAGAGCCAGGACTGGGTTTACCCAGCAAGGACAGCGAGGGGCGTTGCGTGCCCAGGGTAAGCAGATGATATGGTAAAAATGGCCGACAAAAGTGAAAGTTAAATATTATTCATTCATCCATCCATCACCCAATCCTACGTTGCCCCATGAGGAGCATAGGAGCCCAGGGCTAGGCAGTTGGTCCTGATATTTAAGATGAGAGTGACCAACCTCACTCATCCCTGAGTGGCATTACGTGAGCAATAAACCCCAACCACCCCTTGGATATAAACCTTCACCGGCTCAATCCGATTGGAGCACAATAATTACCCACTAAACCACCAGGTGACAAAATTTGGTTCTAAAAATGGAATTTCACACAAATAACAGTCAACAGTGACATAGGACAGTGATATAAATGTAGATGAAACTTGAAATGAATACTTGTTTAAGCCTGAATGGAAAAAAGATTATTATTGTTGAAGCAAGCTAATAAACCCGGAGGAAAATTCAAATTTCGTGTCTCAGTGGATTATTATAAGGTTTGGACGGCACTGACAACTATTTCCCAGTAATAGTTCCTTAAGGACGAGTACTGAATCCTTTGCCTCTGGTTATTACTTCTCTTCTAACTGTAAAGATAAGCTCAACATTCACTTCACTTTATGGTGTAATTAGAACTTATTTCCATGATTCTAATATTGACACACTGGGAATCTTTCATCTTTTCTTTTGTACGACATACAAACCCCTATTGTGTACGTCGGTAACGATGATATTCATAGCTAAATTAATTAATTACCATAACTCGGCTGATTCCGTCATGAATCCTCCAGCCATATGGAGCACATTAAGGATGGAACTTGTCTAAAAATCCATTCTCACAAGCATAAAAACAGTAATACTCATTTCTGTGCTTCATAAACACAACCCATCAGTATTATAACTGAAAAAAAAATAATCTTAAAGGCACCGGAGTAGTATATTGTACATTTGATGTTGGTTTGACTGGCTTTTGCTTACAACCAAACCAGCCACTGACTCAAGGTCACAGACTTCCTCATATTAGTTTTAACAACAGAAATGATTTACCGATTCACTTTTTCTTTCTCCCTGGTTGTTTTCCATATTTTTCTAATAATTTTTATGAAGGTAAATTTTGTTTCTCTTGTTCTATTTACCAATGTTCATTCCAAGTCACTCATGTTTGTGTCTCAAGCGCAATGACAGACTTTCTAAAACCAACTAGAATCTACCCAAATATATTATTACTAACCAAAACTTACACAAACATAATCTAGCCTTAACCTAACTTAACAAAAAACCTAACCTATCCACACACACCTAACAACCAAACCTAACCTAACCCACTCTAAACTGACCTTACTTAACCATGACCTACAGTATACCAATCTAACCTAACCTAACCTAACCTAACCTAACCAACCATAACTTCACCAAACAAACCAAAATGGATATTCAATTGAATTTCAGTAGAGTCCATTATTACAATCAAGAAACTACACACATCAAGAAATCAAAACGTGGATAAAAACAATAGGGAATCATGTTCACCAAAAACAAATCATTTACCACAGTGGTTCTTAAACTTTCTCATGCAGTGGACCACTTTTATTAAAACTAATCATGTGACGGACCCTTAATTATGAGTAGATATCCCTCCTACCCTGCCCCTTGAGTTTAAAGGTGTTTGTAGGCTATAATATACTAGAATTATTACTGAATTAATGGCTTAACCTGAACATAGCTGTTCAAATTTTACTTCACATAACTGTCATAACATTATTCATTTTATAACTTATTACATGTAGTGGATGTTGGAGTGGCCCTGGTGAGAGAGGGTAGTGTTTGGAAACTCCCTGTACTGTAGTCTGCAGATGATACTGTGTTGTTGAGTGAAGACGAAGGAGAGCTGCAAGGCTTGGTGGATGAGTTTGGGAGTGTAAGAAACGGAATCTAAAGGTGAATGTAGGGAAGAGTAAAGTGATGGTCTTTGAGAGAGGTGAAGTCAGTGAATGTACTGTTCAGCGAGGCTGCATGGTGAGGAATTGGTAAATGTGAGTACATTTAAGTACTTGGGTAGTGTGATGAGTATGGATGGAGGTTTGGAGGGTGAAGTGCTTGAAAGGGTACAGCAGGAAAGAAAGGTTGCTGGTTCCTTGAAAGCAGTGATAAGAAGCAGGGAAGTGAGCGTAGAAGTGAAAAAGTTACTACATGACAGTATTGTGATCCCAACTCTAACGTATGGAAGTGGAGCTTGGACGTTGTTGGAAGGACACAAGTCAAGAGTGAGAGCAGTGGAAATGAGTTATTTAAGAGGAGCCTGTGGAGTCACATGGAGAGACAGGCTGACAAATGAGGATATAAAGGAGCATTGTGGTGTGGATGTGGATGTGTTAGGAAGCATTAGGAGGAATACACTGAGGTGGTTTGGTCATGTGGAGAGGATGGTGAAAGACTGACAAAGAGAGTGTATGTGAGTGAGGTGGAGGGGGGAAGAGAGAGGGGGAGGCCGAGGATGAGATGGAGGAATGGGGTGGAGAGGTATATGAGAGAGGGGGGTGTGAGTTGGGAGCAGGGCAGTGAAATGGCGGGGAACAGGGCAACGTGGAGGCGTTTTGCTTGTGGCCACCCCAAACGGGATTGAGGAGTCTGGCGATAGATAGATACATAGACATGTTTTATCTTATATTCAATTTAGTCTGCGGACCCCTTGGAACATTCCACGGACCACACTTTAAGAACCACTGATTACCACCATAAAAATGATATGAAAAATATGGAAAAACAAACTGTAAAAATTAGAAGTCTACAAACTGGCAAGATCTTTCTGTTACATAAATTAAACCATACATTTACCTTCAATGATTTCACAGTTAAAGACGAAGCGAGTGAGTGGTTGAGAGTTATAAAGTACATATACCCACAGATATATAGTGTGTGTGTGTGTGTGTGTATATATATATTTATATATATAGATAGATAGATAAATAGATAAATGACATGTCGCACTCTGCTGCATTGGGCCGATGTATGCCAACAGTGCCGCAATATTTGCAAGGTCGTCAGACTGAAAATACACAATTGCAATCTATGGGCACAGGGTGCAGATGCTGAAGTCTTCTGCCCATTAATTCAATACCGAGTGGATTCCTTACATGATGGCTTGTGCAACAAAAACGTCATTTAAATAGTCATTCTGATAAAATTCAACTTACTTTCTGAAGGTGCAGTAGAAAATTGAATATGGATGGCACAACGCCTTCACGCAGTCGCACAATTTGGCCAGTTCGGTCAAAGTTTTCAGGAGTAAAATGAGCACTGCACAACACACTATGTTTTGTTG
The DNA here is from genome assembly GCF_032717465.1 of Coenobita brevimanus. Lineage (NCBI taxonomy): Eukaryota > Metazoa > Arthropoda > Malacostraca > Decapoda > Coenobitidae > Coenobita > Coenobita brevimanus. The sequence continues at coordinate 4,316,866 of NC_137024.1, read as the reverse complement.
CATGAAAACCCTTCCTCCTGACAGCAGCTTCCCAGGCTAGTCTTAGTTCTGGAGTGGCAGGAAATCTGCAACAATGTAGAGCTAAGTCACAGATGACAAAATAGGTTTCATACCACTGTCACAGTTTGTGTCCATTCACTTAATCTGAAGGTCATTCAGGAAGTGTTATAAATTACAATTTACAAGAACATGATGAAGCATGGAAACACCCAGTGATAAATGTTAAATTCAAGAAAGCCCTCGCCACTCAACTAGTGAGGCAATATCAGATGAATTATATATCAGATTTTAAGGGAAAACAGAGATGGATGAAGTATCAGAACCAGGGAACATAATTACCATTTTTTTTTTGGGGGGGGGGGAAGGGGGGGAAATAGCAGAAAGCTTCACACAAATTTAAAAGGCTTGATAGTTAATGGCTAGAATCTTGAGAAATGAAATAAACAGAACTACAAGTCCCCAAATGACCTTGGAAGTGCTGAACCGCTCAGATTGTTAGGTTCATAGACGGTTAGGTGGTGTTAGGGTAGTCATTTCACTAGCAAATACAGTACTGCGACCCAACATTGCTTTCCTGGTGTAAGTACATTTCTAACATTCACCATACTCTAATTCTGCTTGCATAATGTGTACGCAGTGCCACTCCAAAACTGCAAGTGAGGTGGCGAGGGATTTCTTGACCTTTATGCATGCCTATGTTTACGTGACTCAGTGCACGGGAATCTGACTACTGTATGCTATCATAGTGAAACAGAATTTAATGCATTGTGGTACTGTCAAACGTTATAAGATTAGCTGTCATCCATACTGACTAGTTTGTTTACAACTAAACTCAATGTTGAGGTACAGAATGTCTGAGCATTGCAGGCTGTGACGTTTGTATTATTTTCATACTATAAACTGAATACAATACACTTACTTATGAAAAGTTATTCCCTGCTGTCTGGCGTCATGAGTTCCTCTGTTTGTGCAGCCATAGGCTGCACAATGATATGGCATTGCAGAGATGTTTGGCGGTACAACTGTAAAGCACACCATAGCAGACGACGTGCATTCGACCTTTCAAACATGGCGGCCAAGCTGACCCATGTTTTGCTTCCCCGTGCGCATCACATGTTCATATATCTATGCATGTACCCAATAACAGATCATATTCCCTTATTGTGCCGTTTCATTCACATCCTGTTTACCGAACCATGCCTAGGTGTGTTTTTGGTACTTAACACTACGCATGTATTCAACTGTCGTAAAACAAACTGGGGTTGGATCCTGGGTGCCCGGAACTTACGATAAATCCAAAAGGTTTTCCTTACCTCGGAGTTTTCGTATCCAGTGTCACGTGCAATACCAATATGTGTAATAACAAAGGGATGACTAAATTTCTATTAACAATATGCACTTTTGAATAATTGCTATCCACGAAATCTTGTGTCAAGGTTGAGTACTTCAAAAACCGACTCATATGATTGACGTACTGTATTCGCAGCTGGAGGTAGGGGTATTAATTTTTACGTAAAACTCTTACATACCATACCTTGTTATCAGCTGTTCCTCTTTATATATATTTCCTGGCCATTTTGGGTGTGGTAAATGAACGTTTCACGTTAAATTTTTCCCTATTACCCAGGGGGTAAAAGCCACTTTTTCTTGTCAACCAGACATGGGTTGTTATAACAGGGCATGGTATATCCTTTTAACCTTGGTTCACAACCTTTGAAACCAACTACTGTAAGCTGGGAATCCAAGATGGCGTCCAAGATGGCTACCGATCCTATCTATTTTACTATAATTTGTCAAATAAATCGTATATAAACATACTTATTCATGTGTTAAGGCAGTTTATAATTTTCATCTTCAGATAAAAAAAAAAAAAGATCACAACATTTTAGATGCATTACAATTTATGAAAATGAGCATTTAAAAAAAAAAAAAAACTATTACACTTGAAATTACTGCAAATTATGACCAAATTACGAGCATTATTGATATGACGGCCAGTAGTTGGTTACCAAGGTTGTGCACCTGGATATTTTCCCAGGTGGTCCAATGATTGAAATAATATGCCACGATCTTTTATAACAATCCATGACTGCTGAACCCTACTTGACCCCTGGGTATACTGTATTGTTCTTAGCCATGTTCCTTCTGCTGACACCAACACACAATCCAGTTTAGTGCCTCTTCATACCCATACATTTTAATAGCCTAAGAATTTATCCTAATCTAACCTTGCAATTTAACCTAACCAAGATTCAAGTTTTAGCAACAAATGTCGGTGCGGCAAAAGGAATATGATAAAAACAAGGGGTGAAAAATCAACAGAAAGCAATTGTTTACCATCATGAAAATGGTCAGAAAAACAGAAAACAAACTGGAGTAATAGCAATTGAACTGGTAAGGTTCTTCTACTTAAGTAAAACACACATTTTCCCATACCTTTTTTTCTTCGATAATATTCCACTGCAAATCATTGCCTGCTTGAAACCACTACCTTTCCCATCATTACTTTTTTTTTTTTTTTTTTTTTTTTTTTTAAATCGAGGCAAAGATGCACTTGACAGGTTGGTGATGTGTGTCTGAATGCAACATGTCCAAATATCATCTTAGTATTTGGGTTAGTAAAGTTTCTGTTCACAATACCGGTAAGTATTTGAAATACAATGATGTTATTCAGACATGTTACATTCAGCAAATTATCACTGACTTGTCAAGTGCATCTTCGCCTTGATAAAAAAAAAAAAAAATAAGTGTGCATAGATTTAGAATTTTACATGCAGATGTACAGCTATTGCCTTTGTAGTGTTTGTAGTGGCAGCTCCTTGACTAGTCTCTGGTTACATTCCAGTTACAGCTGTAGTTTAATTTTCATTACAACAGTGATGTGATATACCCAGATTTCCTACTGAAATTAAGTCTTGACAGGACCCTTTGTTATTTTTATTGATTAGCATAGTTTTTTTTTTCTCTTTTTTTAATGTTCGTAAATAGGGGGTTTCATTATTAATTATGCAAGACAGTGAAGTGTTTTCCAAATTTCCTACTGGAATGAAGTGCTGACAAGATCCATTGTCATTTTTCACTGATTAGTGTTTTTTTTTTTTTTAATGTTCGTACATAGGAGGTTCCATTATTGTATGTAATGCTGCACGTACTGTATCTTATATTTTAAGGAACAAGTGATTTACGGTAATTTAATCGCCAGGAACTATTTTACTAACCTGTATCATATTTTAATGGATGTCTCCTGTGTGATGTATACAGTATAAAGATCTCCTTTATGATCACACCTACTTTTGCCATCACACAGTCATGCGACAAGTGCGCCATTATTTACAAATACTCAAAGGCACGATACTGTTTTTGGTGCAAGTTTTACTTAATGCACATTATAGTTTGCACATTATTAGGGGGGGTTATAATCACTGGGGGGCCTGGGAAGCAAAGCCCCCCCAGTTAAGTTTCGATGCTTAGTTTGGCTTCCACTGCTCTTCATGGTTTTAAACGGAAAATATGAACTTCAGTAATGCGGCAATTCTAGCTGTTTTCTTAAAACCAACGTTCTCCTGGAAAATAAATTTAGTACTAGATACATCTCAGCGCTTAACACCCGATTATCAATCAAGAAATATTGGAGAAAAAACAAAATATACCTACTTAAAGATATTACAGAAAGCCACCTAAATGACCCCGATAGTGTGTTTACTGCCAGTCTCGCTGACTGGACATGATGTCAGCACACTAAAACAAACTCATATATATACAATTTAAATTATGTAGGACACCAACACGACACAGTAATACCCCACCATACGATCCCCCTTTATGCGATACCCCGCCTTTGTGATGTAAAAAAAAAAAAATAACACTTTCCCCGCTTATCGATGGCAAGTCCCCACTTATCAGTTTTTTTTTTTTTTTTTAACCGCGTGCGAGGTGGGCCACACCTGTGCCCAGCAAGATTGCCGACATTGTTTACATGCACGGGCTCCTGCGCTCCAGAGCATCCTTCTCCCAGCGTCAGCTACCGAGTGAAGACCTCCCTTATTCTTGCCTGTGCTACATGTGTTACATCACCTTCACCTTGCGTTGCAATGTATCACTGTTGATCATAACTGGGTCCCTGCAGAACTGGTGATCAGTGGAGTGCAATTTAATGTGATTCTGAGTGATTTATTGTGTCATTTTTTGGCTAAACAAATGTATGAGCCTGTGAATATCCTCCTCCTTTACTGACCCAGTCTCACTACCATACAGCATTACACTCCTAACACTTGCTGCATACACAGATCCCTCAGCACGTAAGGAGAGGCTCTCCACGTCAGGAGGGGCAACAGCTCCGTGAACTTCTCGCAACCACTCCTCACCCTAGCCACACTCCGGACCCACCTCCAGCACATAACATGCCTCCCAAATAACAAAACTCTTCCACACACTCAAGAGACTCGCTAGCAAGTTCAATTCTTTCATGCCTGACAATCTCCACCTGCTCTCCCTGACACCACACACACATGAAATCAGCATTATTTCACAGTCTACCTCTAATACCACAACATCTCTTATGCACCCACTTATTAGGGGGAGGCGGTGGCTCAATCGGTAGAGAGATGGCTTGCAGTCCTTACGGACCCAGGTTCGAATCCCGGCTGGGGCAGGGAACAGTTTAAGGATTTGAATTTCATTAAATCAGGCTTTACTGATCTACCAGAAGACCCGCCGACATGTCGTAAAAATACCCCCGCTAATACCAATACACCAGTCCTGTATGAGACAGCCCTAGCATGTATTCAATATGGACGGTGGGTGTTAGCGCCGAAGTGGTGACATGTAGAGGTGTATGGTATGTAGGAGGACTGCTGGGCCTTGATAGCAGGCTGTGAAGCCTATGCCCAGAGTCGGACACATAAAAAAAAAAAAAAAAAAAAAAACAATATGGAATTGCTTCCCATGTCCTTGTGGCAAATTCACAGTCTACCTCTAATACCACTACATCTCTTATCCACCCATTTATCACAATATGGAATTACTTCCCATGTCCTTGTGGCAAATTGCACATGGCCACTCTACCTCTTCTTTGACAGTACTGCCACCAACCCAAGATATCGTCACTCTTGTTTTATCTGCATTTAGTTTTAGCCCTTGTATCCCATACCATCCCTCCACTTCCTAAATCTTTCCTAAACAATATAACATAAAAAACAATAAAAGTCCGCAAATACCCTACCTATATGTACAGCACCCATCCTAATTGTGGCAATCTTCTTTGGTCTTTCAGCATTGCAGACATCAAAACATATTGCTGACACCAAAACACACATTAGAATATCCAATATAATGCTAAATACTATGAAAACAATGCATAAACAACAAAAATCCACAAAAGAATCAATGAAGACGACAGTTGCAAAAAGAATTTTAACCCTCTACGGAATTGGTTTTCAGTAAGGTCCTGGGACACCAACAAAGCCGAGAACCCATCTATGGCTGTTTCTGCATGCAACAAGAAAAACAATATTCTATAAGCTAATAAAAACACATAAAACTGATGAGTAAAAGTACAGAAATGCAGTGAGAATAAACTTGCACGTGTAAAAATAGCTTCAAATTATTTCCCAACATCCTAGTGCAAAATTTTGCCTGCACCATCCAAGAGCTAAGCATATGTCCAGATGCAGAATTTCACAGGCTTTCTCATGGTGTTTTCAGAATTTCAATACAACCAATAGTATTCAATTAAATCACCAAAAACTAAAACTAAAAAAAAAAATTGCTCATGGAAGTGGTGGGAGGCCAGGCAGGCTGATCGCTAAGAAGGGGTAGGGGAGGGCGGGAGGACGAGGAAGGAGACATGCCTGGCAGCACCGAGTGTGAAGGGGGATGGAGGAGGGACAGGGCAGGAAAGAAGCGAGGGCGGCCGGGGGACTCTGACAGTTCAGTGTGTTCGGTGGAGAGGCAGACAGGAGTTCATGCTCTACTGGTGGGTTGGGGTCTGTATTACTTGCTTGCGGTCAGTATGCTCCCAGTGATCCAGACGGCCGAGGGACTTTGACCGTTTAGTGGGGAGGGGGACAGCCATTTTTGCCCAACTGGTGGGTTGTAGTCTATTACCTGTGCATGGGCAGAGAGGCTGGCCAGCCGCCCAAACGATTTTTTGAATTTGCAGGCCACCCAACTGGCCATGTCAGAAATTTTGTGTTCAGATATAGAAATAACAGAGTCAAGGCCTAACATCCGGATACGGAGCATCTAGGTATTCGAGTGATTACTGTACTGTATTTTTAAGTACACATTATGTACTGAATTAGTTCACTTTACAAATTTCTTGTTTTGCACAGGCATTTCAGCAACATATGACATGTTCTCATGGTGAATATATGGATGTAAAAAACTTCCCTGCCCTTCACACTAATTCCCCTCATGCAAGGTGCTAATCTCAGGTCATATCGAATCTTGGCCGTGACAGTTCTGCCTCTAAGCACATAGCACCACTCATTTCCTTGTAGCATCCTTCTCCTCTATTTCCATACCCAATATACTACCTAGAGAAAATAAAAAAAATCCATACTGGATTAAACATTATAAGTATATACAAGAAGGAAAATATTCATTTCATTCATTCATTGCCAGACGCCATGTATCCCAAACGGGGTGGCCAAGGTTTAGAGTTAATTGTTTTACAGGGAGGGGCACTAATCCTCCACCAACCCCACTTGACACGTAAGGAGAACGTTATGCCAACAGCATCTGGTGTTCCCAGGCGGTCACCCATCCAAGTACTAACCAGACCCAACGTTGCTTAACTTCACTGATCGGACGGGAAGCGGTGTACTCAACGTGGTCTGGCCGTTGGCAAAATATTCATAATTATATTAAATTCTTATCTATAAATACATATTATGTAGTGAATTACAATACTTAATTTCTTTCTTGTTTCACACAAGCATTTCAGCAATATTTGAGGCATTTTTGTCGTGAACAGATGGATGTACAACCTTCCCTTCCCTTCACACTAATCCCCTCGTGCAAGGTGCTATTCGTGGGTCATATAGAATTATAGCTCCTGTGGTTCAGCCTATACACACAATGGAGCATCCTTATCCAGTTAGGGACTAATAATAGCATCTCTCACCTCTCTTTTGACATATTACACAACCCCAATGACAAAAATAACTTAATACTGTACTTGATTAAACATAGTAAACATCTAAAAATGAGAACAAATTTCATCATTGCCAGATTCATTGCCAGACGCCATGTATCCCAAACGGGGTGGCCAAGGGCTTAGAGTTAATCGTTTTACAGGGAGGGGCACTAATCCCCCACCAACCCCACTTGACACGTAGGGATGCCAACAGCATCTGGTGTTCCCAGGCGGTCACCCATCCAAGTACTAACCAGACCCAACGTTGCTTAATAATTTTTAAAAAATAAAACCTCCCATATTATATACTGATTTTGTTTGTAATACATACATCTAATCACTTCCAACCATTACAGCAACAATGAATTTTGTGGGGGATGAAAAATGGATATTTCTTAGTACAATGTTTTGGTGCTCCACTGCTTAGTTTTCACTGGCATGTACACGGTCACTTTGCAAAATTTTCTGCACTTCATTGCGAAGCGCAGGATGGGTTTGGGAAGCTAAAAATTACACTGCCAGGTGTACCAGACTATTCTCTTCAAGTTAACATAGAAAAAAATTCAATTTTCTGAAAAATACTCCCGGTGCCAGCCACCGAGTCCCGAAAGTTTCCAGATGCACAGCCACAGAGGGGTTAATACTGTATACATACGTATAAAATAGACATTCTGACCCACAAATATATGCTTCAAATAACTGAAGCATATGGATACAAAAGTAGCCTGGCTCATTTTAAGCAATATTTATAAATATGCATTTTGGAGGCTTCATTTTCACCACACAAATTATATTAACCTGGTAAATACACTTCATACTGCATTTCTATGGTATTTTGTTGTTTACCTTTATATTGTGTTATATTAAACTCTAGTCTAACTCATGCTTTGCTCAGCTCATAATAAAGTTAAGATTTTTTTTATAAATAAAATTATAATAATTTGAGATTAACATTTAATAAGAGACTACCCTCCTTTGTTACTTCTTACCATTGTACTAGCTTTAACTAGTACTGTACTAATACATTATGTAGTTTGGAGGTAAACATACTGAAAACATGCAATGGTGAATGGTAAATGTAATATTTTTTAATTGGGCTTTAATTACAGCTGCACTATTATTTGGCAAACAATTATGAAATGGGAAAAAGACCGAAATCTGCACCTGATTATAATTATCGACAAGAGAGAAGAGGAAGAGACAGATGAAAATGTTGTGATTATGAGAGTTCTGAAGATCCACAGCAAGGAACAAGTTTTGGTGATGTCACGGAACATATACCAACTGATTTGCCTGAGGAGCAAACAATACCATAAAACCATGTCCTTGGTGATAATTTCTTTATAGAACAGTACGATTTATAGATTTTATTTTGTAAGTTTAGACTGACAAAAAGATATCCAAATGTTAATGTGCGTAAGTTTTGCATTAACCATAATTGCCTTACTTTCACACATTAAAGTTTAAATAAAGGACTTGCCCAAGAAACTACAGTAAATCATCGAGTAATGCAGACAACAGGGACTGGACAGGGATCATGGTACTCAATCACTTGTTACTCAAACAATATGTTTGCATGTATAAGGTACAGTGTATTCTGGTGACTTTCCAGACTCTCACATTTACCCCTTCTTACCACTCTACCCCACTTAAATTACCCTCTACTTATACCCACCATCAGGTAAAACACTGGAAGAGATATAACTATTGTAATTAAGAACTTGAATGGTATTAAAATAGAATTAACAAAAACAAAAGTTATGCTGGGTACCCATGTGTTGTTGATGCATAGCTCCACAGTACTCTCCAATCGCCCCCCAACCCCCAATGTTGTTGCAGTCATTTTTGAGATGCTGCTGCTCGTGCACTTCCTTCTTCAACATCTAAGTCATGAAACAATGGAGGTTACCTCGTTATCTTGTGCAGTGGCATCATCAGGGTGTGAGTCGTCGGAGGTGAATGTATCTTGCGGCCGTGGAGGGGCCTGCTGTCTGGCTTGGAAATAGCTTGTGATGCATCACTTCTGGGTGACTGGGGCTGATCACACAGCATGATTAACCCCTTAACCGCGGGGCGTCACTTTCATGATGCTTGGGAGCAAGGGATCATACCGCGGGGCGTCACTTTTGTGATTCTGTGTTATTTTGAATTCACCCAGGCTTTCAAGTGGTGGCTTGTATCATCTATCAGTACTGCCTATGTCCAACACTAGTCAGCACTCCTAATCTCATCTGTACTCCCATCCATTGTTGACAATTTAGCAATTTCTCCCGGTTCTTGACTCCCCTCCCTACCTCCCCTCCATTACCCTTTCCTCTCGCCTGCCCGGCCGTGCTACGCTAAGTAAATCTTCCCTGGAATTTTTCACTGATTTCATCCATTGAAATAAGCCCTATGCCCTATTCTTATACCAAATAATATATACAAAAAAAAAATAAAGTAAATGATAGTGCCATACACCTGGAATTGGCTAATTATCACCTGACAACACCTCACGTGCACTCGTTCGCTAATTTTCGCCATTTATTTCCCCTTGAAATATGCCGTATAATCTATTTTCGTAATAAATATACATATAAGGAGGGAAGGGAGAAGCCTAAGTGATATTTACATTCACCTGGAACTACCTAATTTATTAAGTATTGTCTTGGTTTCCTGCCAATCATTTCATTGGCAGGACATTAGCATGTCTCACAAGGCTAAAGTTGGTAGTATTGCACTCACCCAAGCCAGGCGGCAGGAGGCCACCACTATCAGTTCACTGTCGTCTTTCAAAGTGAAGGTACGTCTGCTTGCTCCTGCTAACTTCCCCCGTTTTTCAGCCCCGTGCAAAGGGCCCTGTGACCTTTACCCCCTACTAAACCTCGTGTGGAAAGAGGTAAAGGGCTGACAATTGATAAAAGAGTGACTATGATCTTTCTATTGAGCAAAACAGTGCAAGTGGAACTGTAAGTAATGTGTAAACAGCAAGTGAAAGCAATGAATGTACATATACGTGAACAGTGGAAAATAGTTTTATAAGTTACTTCAAGTGACAGTGCATAACACAGTGTAAATAAAATAGAGAACGTAAATAGAAATGTAAATGAGTAGTATTATAAGAATACGAGTATATACCCTAGGAGTAATGAAAGTGAAAGTTTCACTCAAGCATGTATGAATACTATGAGTTATGAGAGTGAAGGTGAAAGTGACATTCATTCTCAATCCTAGTATACAGGATGAGAAAGTGAATGCTACATATTTTACTGAAAGAAATTGAATGCCTACAGTGACAATAAGCTACTATTACTGAAGGAAACTTATGGATAAAGACTGTAGATATATATAAGTGTTATATAGTAATAGAAATATAAACTGCAAGTGTTTTTATGAAAAATAAATGACAGAACACCAGCGGCGAACTCGTGCAAGTGGGAAGGTCACACGCCCTCGTAATTTTCATTGCTTCCACAGTGGGTTTTTTTTGGAGTATGGATTCCAAACTATTTGAGAATCATAGAATAGTGTTTCTAGTGATAATATCAGACCGTGGTAATCATATTATGGACTGTCAGGAAGTGTAAAGTGGAGACTTTGTTACCCAACTTCAGAGGTCTCCACAAGTCCTATGGTACTCAACGAAGGCTCAACAAACACCCCAGGAGAAAGCTGAAGGCATGTGCCATAAGCATATACGATTTTAATATTCTAGGACTAATAACTGATTTTTGGCAAATATTTTTAGAGAGTCTATCGAAGCGCGAATATGCCCGCGGGAGCCGCAAGAAAAAGCAAAACAAGCCCGCGGTGTAAGGGTTAAGGGTCAATGTCATCGCCTGACACTCAAACAAACACTAAAAATCTTGCTGCACAGCACGGGTAAAACTCGGCAAGAAGTGAAAAATGACCGAGTACAGTAATCCCTCGATTACCTGACATAATACAGCCAAAGGCATGTCCAGAAAGTGGATCCAAAAATGGATTTCTCCTCTCGCCCCTCATCGTACATAACCTAACTTTGAAAGCCACCGTAAAAGGCCACTACAGTACATCGTACAACATTTCTTCCTGTTGTTTAACACAACTTTATCTGGTCAAAAAGACCTATAAACCACAGCCAAGCAATTACCATGGTCAAGCATGGAAAATAATGCTCCTTTAAGATGCAGGAAGTCAACCACCAACACATCAATCTTACCCAGGATCTCCTGTTTTTTCTCCAGTCAGCACTACCCTGTTCCTCTTCTCTGGTGAAGGGGCAATCATCACACACCCTAGGAAGAGGCATGCAAGGAATAACATGGCCTCAAGCAGGTAGGGAACAACCACAAAAGCCACCGAGTGCGCCGTCACAACAACTGTCCCAGTAACTGCACAGGAACTGGGAATGACAAGAGGGTCTCGAGCAGATGCTGGGTGAACTAACTGGCCAGACAATGCCTTGCCACCAGGCTATTTCTGCCCAGCCAGACGAAAATGTTATATCTATCTATCTATTGCCAGACGCCTCAATCCCGTTTGGGGTGCCACAAACAAATCGCCTCCACGTCGCCCTGTCCCCCGCCATTTCACTGCCTTGCTCCCAACTCACACCCCCCTCTCTTATACCTCTCCACCCCATTCCTCCATCTCATCCTCGGCCTCCCCCTCCCTCTTCCCCCCTCCACCTCACTCACATACACTCTCTTCGTCAGTCTCTCACCCTCCATCCTCTCCACATGGCCAAACCACCTCAGTGTGTTCCTCATAACGCTTCCTATCACATCCACATCCACACCACAACGCTCCTTTATATCCTCATTTGTCAGCCTGTCTCTCCATGTGACTCCACAGGCTCCTCTTAAATAACTCATTTCCACTGCTCTCACTCTCGACTTGTGTCCTTCCAACAACGTCCAAGCTCCACTTCCATACATTAGAGTTGGTATCACAATACTGTCATGTAGTAACTTTTTCACTTCCATGCTCACTTCCTTGTTTCTTATCACTGCTTTCAAAGAACCAGCAACCTTTATTCCCTGCTGTACCCTTTAAAGCACTTCACCCACCAAATGTTCGCATGGCCAAATTTCCACCCAGATGCAGGCATTTTGTCCGGGTAAAATGGAAAAACATATGAACAATAGTTTCGAACAGCCAAATCACAGCGTTCAGATTGTCTGGATATTGGACATCCCGATAATAGAGGGATTACTGTATATGGATGTGCCCGGAAGTAAGCCTCCCAATCATGGCGGGTCTGGTGGGCGACGTCACCATGCGCAACTTTCAATTTGCATCACCAAGCCAGCTGACATTTCCCGCGTAAGCTCGAGCTTTTCCTCACGTTGAAAATGACTTGTCGCATTATGCCGACTGTCTAAGTACAAAAACGCATAACTCAACCGTGTGTTACTCGACTACCTGACTACTTGCACATTAATGAGCCAAGATTAAAGCTAGTGTACTTATCATTCTTGCCTATGATTACCATAACTGAGACCTTCCCATCTCCCTGGTCTGTTCCCAGTGCACAACACATATCAATCTGCCTCCTCAAAAGAGTACTATACCTATGATTTTGCTTTACCTGACTCTCACTGTGCTAACAAATCAGACTGGCAAATCTAAAATTTAGAAGCTTCCATTTTGCTAGTTCTGGTCCACTTGGGAGCTCATACAGCTGGGTAACATCCAACACATTTAGATCAGGGCAATCAGATGTTACAATAAAATACACACAAAAAAATAGCATTCTGATCACAGCCACAACAGTGTGTCCCCTTTTTCCTCAACATTATCACCACTATAATCATACCAATACTTTCCCACAATAATCAAACTACCATGACAACATACTCTCACTGCCTCACCAGCACAACATATTTATTGCTGCTTAAAGAGATGTTTGGGTCAGTGTTTTGAGTGATTAAATATGGATTTGGTTAAGAAGTGGGAACAGGTGTTCTGAGACTTGACAAAATGACTACCATGCTTCAGGAGTGTGTATATTTACTCATTCTGCATTAAGATTCTCATATAAGTGGGGAAGCTTTGTTTCTTCCCTGATCAATTTTCCTGGGTTCAAAGAAACTAATTGGTGCATCACTCAGTGTAGAGCCAACTGAAGGTGGCATGACACTATGTGAGTGGATGGTGGGCACCTCCACTTTATTAATCCAGATATTCTTACCAAATTATCTCTTTCTTTACCTGGATTGCTTTTCTGCCATCTTTCTGTCTGTTTCTTCCACCCCACTCCTGAGGCACGTGGCTGGATGGATGCGGACCGAACGCAGCTCTTGCCTAGATAGTTTGAAGGTGTGATTATTTTGCTCCCCAACAAGATGTCAGATCATAAGGAAAAGTTTCAAAAACTACAAAATTGTTAAAGAATGAAAAAATTACACAATCTGTACAAAAACCATATGCCAGAACTTAAACTGATGCAAACTTTGCTTATACAGGTCACTGCCTTGGATGATTTCCTGTCTTTTCCTCTCACACACAATTTACACTTGGAAAAATGGGATGGCCCTGCAGGGTTGGCTGAATGCTGGCAGTTGATGAGTCTGCTCAACCACACAGACTGGAGTTGATAAAATGTAACAACAACTTTAGGAAAAATCACACGAGATGTGGCTTCTAAAATTCTTATTCTATCTATAGCAGGACACCCTAATCCCGTAAGGAGGGAACCACAAACAAATTGCCTCCATGTCGCCTTGTCCCCCTCCATTTCAATGCCCTCCCCCTAACTTACACCCCCCTCTCTCATATACCCCTCCACTCAATCCCTCCATCTCATCCTCAGTCTCTCCCTTCTTCTCCCCCCCCCTCCACCTCACTCACATACACTCTTCTCATTAGTCTCTCACTCTCCATCCTCTCCACATGGCCAAACCACCTCAACGTATTTTTCCTGATGCTTTCTATCACATCCACATGCACACCACATTGCTCCTTCACCTCCTCATTTGTCAGTCTCTCTCTCTCTCTCTCTCTCTCTCTCTATGTAACTCTACATGCTCCTCTCGAATAACTCATTTCTACTGCCTTCACTCTTGGCTTCTGTCCTTCCAACAAGGTTCATGCTTCAGTTCCATACGTTAGAGTGCGTATCACAATACAGGTATTATCACCATGTCTTACTCTCTTAACCTCCTTCCAGAACATTTACATTCCCTCCACTTTACACTCAAATTCTTTCCAAACTCCTCATCCACTCTCTTTCTCTCTCTTACAACTCTTTTCACCTCTCACCTCTTCTCTACATATAACACTCCACTTTATCTCTCAACTGCCTCCATGCCTCTGCTTCTCATCTACTCACTATATGGTTTTTCTCTTGTGCCACAGCTTGTCTCACCTCTTCATTCCACCATGCCGTTCCTTGCACCCCTCTTTTGTTTTCTCTTTACCCCACACAACACCACACATGCTGCACAGATTTCTTCCGTAAATACCTTGCACACACCTATGTCTCCCCCATCTGCTCCAAATCATATTTACCCAATTGCTCTTCCACTCTTCTCTTATATATTACCTTTTTTTCAAACTCCTGCAACTTTTCTACCCTCTTTGTATGGACTACTTCCTCCTGCCCTTCTCTCATTATCATCCATCGCATTTGTACCTCGACTCTCGCCACCACCATGTGGTGGTCAAAGAGTCCACATGCCCAACTTCTGTATGCTCTCGTAGCCAGAACATACCTTCTAACTGTCACATCCACATACAAGTAATCAAGCACTGCCTTCCCTTCATTCAGTTCACCACCCACCCTTCTCATCACTCACCATGTATACCTGTGGACCATTTTGTGCCTAAAGATGGTATTGGCTGTTATCAATCTCCTCCCTGCACATGTCCACTAGAGCACTACCATTTCCATCCACTTCTGCTGGCACACCCCACTCAACTACACCCATCTTGACATTTCCTCCTTTCCCATTCATAACTCCAATCAAAAATACTCTTACTCCTCCCAAACGTTTCCATGCATGCTTCCACATTTGCTCAGAACCTATCTTTCACACTGCTTGCATGGTCTTGTCAGCACATATACACACACAATCGCCCATGCTTTCAATCACCCACACAATCCTTCAACCAAATGATTCATACTCTTATAGCCTCCTTCCATCTCCTGCACACAACAATATGTACACCCTCCTTTGCTACTTATTCTCACCTACTCCTGCACATATACCTAAGCCATACTCCTACTCTCACACTCTCACCTCTCCATTTGGTCTCTGCTAATCCATGTATGTCCACTTTTGCATCCTGAAGCACCTGGACAAGCTCTCCTTCACCTAATCATTAGCGTTCCTCATATTCCATGTACCAACATTCAATGTGTCCTTTGTTCAGTCCTAGGTCGTCACATGTTGGTCAGTCCTAATCCAAGGCATTTTGCTCATCTTTTTAGTTAGCTCTTTTCCGGGGAAGGGCACTAACCCTCCACCAACCCACTTGCTGACATGTAGGAAACACATATGGGCTGGTTATATGGTTTCCACCCAGCATAATAAATGATTTCCTGGCTTACAGGAAATCATTTGGCTTGTCAATGGAGTCACCCTGAAGTAGCAATACATATTATTTCTGAAAATATAAGTTGTTTCATGAATTTCTCACCAATTTACTGTTTTACAAGTCTACAACAACACAGCTTGAATGTACAAGTATGTACAGTTTTCAAAAACTGTAGTGCCTAAAGGTAGTGAGTGGGCACTATTTCCAAGTCTTTCTTAAAGATAATTATGTTAAATTTTAAAAAATATCATCCCCACCACTGACCTACTTTTGTACTTACAATTGTTTCTGGCATGTTGGAGTAGCCTGTAGCACCAGCTAGTCAAGGTGGTACTCTCAAGGAGGATAGAAATGCTGGTGATAAGGAGTGCTGGAGCTCCTGTTTCACTGGCCATCAGGATATCCTGATCATCCCCCTTTGCTGACCTTTTTCAGTGTGACACTAACAGGGAAAGTAGGCCAGCATGCTCTCCCAGACACTCATTTCTAACTAGAAAGCACTCAAAGAGTGCATACCTCTGCCAATGACGGATCCGGATCTACCTCAAAACTTTATAAATTATTTTTTGGCCCATAGGCCACCCATCCACAAAATTTCACTGAAATTCACTGAGAGCTTATAATGTGTGGAATACATAGGATCCAGATCCAGATCCACCCCAAAATTTAATCAATTCTTTCTTGCACATGGCCCACCCTTCCACAAAATTTCACTGATATTCACTGAGAACTTTTGGAGATATTGTCTGGACAAACAGACAGAAAAACTGGTGAATAGGCTACACAACCTCCTCCAACTTCATTGGTGGAGGTAATTACTTAATGCACTACCTACATGTGCTTTACATACCACACAACGTACCCCACTAAGTCACAGGGGTTGGCACCAGCAAAGGCAAGTGGCCAGAAAACTTAGCCCCTACTACCTAGTGGCAGATCTGAGAGGAAGTGAGGCACCAGCTCCACCACTGCAGTTTTAGGGCCAGGATGGGATAAGACTCTGATCTGTGCCAGACGGTACAGGGCACTGCAATTCCCATGTTGTCGCTTCTGCCCAACTGAAAAGAGCGCGAACCCGGGAGTAGCATCCCAGTAGGCTGCCCTATCAGTGGGTGTATAATCTGCCACTGCAGTTTTGGGACTGGGATGGAATAAGGCTCAGGGCTGTGCTAGAGGGAACAGGGCATTGCAGTTCCCACACTGCCATTTCTGTCCAACAGAAAGGGGCTCAAACTTGGGAGTAATGCCCCAAGAGGCTATCCTATCAGCAGGTGTATAATAATGAGGCAGTTAAAGTCCCAAGGCATGCTTGGAGGGTGTCCCAGTATATGTCCTGGCAGGGTCCCATGCCACCACCAGAGCCACTGGCCAAGGCTGGTGGGCTATGGGTTCCTGATCCTATGCCTGAACTTGGGACTGTGAGGGTGGGCAGGGCCTGTGGTCTGGCTCCTCCTCTATTTACTCGACTTATGATACAAATAGCAAAGGGCTTAAAAGCATGCCTGTGGTAATCAAATCACCTAAAGGGTTCAGATTGGCATACAAAATATGGGTAACTTGAAGGGTAGAGCAGGGAATGTGGTAGACTCTGAGTATCTGGCAAGTGGACGTCTTGCCTACAGGAAATCAGGTTCAGGGTAGGGTCAGTTAGGATGCTTGCTGGGAAGGATTTCAGGTATAAGCTATTCTGGCACAGAAGTGAAGATGGACATGGTGATGTGGGTATGCTACTTGAGGAGAAATCAGTAGAATGTGACAAATGCAATGAGAGTACATGAAGCGATTTTTCATTCGTTTCGTTTTTAAAAGCTCCAACATGTTTGCATGCATCGGCCTTGGTCACCTAATGGCAGCTCTCCACGCTTCTCAATCTCTGCCAGCTTCTGTATTCAGTCCCTTATCCCAGAGGTCACACTCAATGACTTCGTTCCAGGTCTTTTACAGTATACCTCTAGCAACTCTACCCTTAACATTAACACTCCTCACTTTCTTCACCCAATTATCACCCTCATCCTCTCCACATGCCCAAACCATCTCAATCTACCTCTCCTTATCACAACACCAATACACTCCAGTCTCATCCTACCCCTCAACTCCTTCCCTGTAAAGCTAGTCTCCCCAGGCCTCACACTCAGGGAGGCACTGCACATCCACCTAATCATTGACATTTCTGTACATTTGAGCCAGCGAATATCCTCTTCCTTTACTCCCCAGGTCTTACCACCATACAGCATTACATTCCTAACACATGCCTTAGCACGGAGGGAGAGCCCTCTCAATGTCAGGAGAGGCAACAGCTCCCTGAACTTCTTCCAACCACTCCTCCCTCTAGCCACGGAGCTAGCTCCAGCTCCATCTCCAGCACGTAACGTGTCTCCTAAATAACAAAACTCTTCCATACACTCAAGAGACTCACCAACAAGATCAATCCTCTCATGTCTGACAATCTCCACATGCTCTCCCCAACACACCACACACATGAAATCTGCATTATCTCGCAGTCTACCTCTAATACCACACTATCTCTTATGCACCCACTTATCACAAACACTGCACAAGATGGAATTACTTCCCACACCCTTGTGGCA
Organism: Coenobita brevimanus; assembly: GCF_032717465.1. Classification (NCBI taxonomy): domain Eukaryota; kingdom Metazoa; phylum Arthropoda; class Malacostraca; order Decapoda; family Coenobitidae; genus Coenobita; species Coenobita brevimanus. Next base: position 4,298,638 of record NC_137024.1, on the reverse strand, counting down.
AATCGCACAAGGCCATTTTCCCTCATTGGCAGTACTGCCACCAGCCCTAGATACCATCATCATGAAGAGTGGTCAAAACCCTAGGTTCTGATCACCTCCCAATCATCATCACTACCAGAATCACCCCAGCTGGCCACAAACACACATACACTAATTATAAGAGAGCCAACTGGGAGGCCTTTATAACTGGAACAGAACAACATTTCGAAACACTAAACAGTACACCCATCACAAACATCAACACCTCTGTGCACATTTTCAATACAATCATACAAAACGCAGACAAAAGACACATCCCTAGAGGCAACAGAAAGAGAGACAACCCCAACTTTACACCAGAAATTCAAGGCCTCATCAGACAACGGGACACACTGCGACACTCCCCAACACCCCATACACAAGACACCATACAACAAATACAAGAACTCAACACTCAAATAAACATTAAAATATCAGAACAGCAAACACCAAACTGGAAAAATTACCTCCAAACACTTGACCACAAAACAAACATCAGCAAACTTTACAAAACACTAACCAGCATCACACTTTCCAACAGCAACACCACACAATCACATGCTGTCATCACAACAACAGACACCATACCCTCAAACAAACAACAAGCAAACACTCTCATCAATCACTTTTCACAAGTCAGCCATCTAACCGCCCATCCGGAAGACTGACGTATCATCAGATGTAAGAGACAGTTCCCCACAGACCCAGACTAAGCACCTTTCACTTACAACCAGACGAAGCACATCATTAACAACCTCAAGCACTCATCTGCCTGTGGACCAGACAACATAAGCAACATTCACCTTAAACACCTAGGACCACAAGGAATACAAGCACTCACCAACATATCAAACTACAGCTACTCACAAAACATAATACCCAACATCTGGAGGCATGGCAATATCATCACTATCCCTAAACCCAACAAAGACCCCACGTTACCCTCCTCACATCGCCCCATCACACTCCTCTGCACCCCCTCTAAAGTCACCGAACGACTGATATAGTCACACCTCACATTCCCCTAGCCCAGTCACAACATGGCTTTAGGCCACTACACTCCACAAACACCCTTCTTACAGACCTTACACAGAGAGTTTTCGATGGCATAAATACAGCTAGGCCACCACACAGAACACTCCTAGTCACACTAGACATTAGCAAAGCTTTTGATGCCATCCCCCGCCACAACCTCACAAACAAAATACTCAACACAAACATACAAAATAACACAAAAAGATGGCTGGCAAACTACTTAGCAGGCAAATGTGCACATGTAACATTTGCCGGTCAGTCTTCTAACATCAGAAACTTCACAAACGGCATCCCCCAAGGATTTGTTTTGTCCCCTACACTCTTTAATCTATACATGCACGACATACCCACACCCCACACACCACAGATACACATAGCTTCCTATGCAGATGATATAACACTTACATGTACACACCAAAACACAAACACAGCTACACACATCATTCAACCTTACCTCAACACACTACACGAATGGTTCACCACAAACAGGCTCAAAATAGCCCCAGCCAAATCTACAGTGACTCTTCTCACAAACTGGACAGCAGAACACAGTCACATCCCACACCTCACCATAAACAACACTCCCCTACCACACACACACACACACACACACAAAATCCTTGGTGTAACATACAATACATCAATGTCATTTAAACAACACATCACAAACGTTAAAAATAAAATAACACCAAGACTCAATGCTTTGAGGTCACTTGCCCATACAACACTCGGACACAACAAAGAAACCACCACCACAGTATACAAACAATACATACGTTCAGCGATGAATTATGCAAGCCCTGCCTGGGCTTCTAACCTCACCAAAACACACTACAACACTCTACAGACCATACAGAACAAGGCCCTAAAAATAATCAGAGGCTGCACAGCTACTACACCCACAGACCACCTACATCAAGAAACCAAAGTCCTCAAAGTCAAGGATCACCTACATATGAGAGGTACCCAGTTTCTTGCTGCAGCCTCCACAAACCCACAACATCCACTACAGTACATGGCAGCACATCCACCCACACCAAGGAACATCAAAACAACACCTATCACACGATACCATACACAAATACTGTCATCTCTCCCCCCTCGCCCACCTCAGACCAGCTTCCAGAAGCATATCCACACTCAGATCACTCACTGCTCCATTCAGTCACTTAAAGACAACACACAGCTGCATGCACGGTCTCCTGACATCCACCCTTCTGAATCCTATCTTCCTCGTGAGGACAGGGTCCACCTGGCCAGGCTGAGATGTGGGCACCATCCAGCCCTCTTAAGCTACCAGAGGAGGCTGGATGACTCCGTCGCTGATGCCTGTCCAGGATGCAACACAGCACCCCATACTATTAAGAACATTATGGAAGACTGCATTGCACACAATCACCTATGCCAACAACACAACATACACTCTTTGAGAGCTCTGTGGGAAAGACCGGTCTCTGCCATGGCCTTCCTAAGGGACTCGGGGCTGTTCGGCCAGACTGCCTAGGGAACAACTAGTACTACTACTACTACCATCATTTTTGTTTTATCTGCATTTACTCTTAAGCCCTTGTGCCCCATATCTCTCAACTTCCTAAGTCTTTCCTCTGCCTCCCTTCCATTCTCTGCAACCAACACCATATCATCAGCATACATCTCCCATGGGAGTCCATTTCTCACATCATGTGAGAGGGCTTCAAGTACCTTGATAAACAAAAATGAGCTCAAGACTGACCCATGATGCACATCAACATTCATGGAAAACTCATCACTCAAAGCTACATTCACCCTTATCTGGGTGTGAGCACCCACATACATAGCCATAACCACCCTAACCAGCCACTCCTTGATCCCCAGCTTTCTTATTGCCCACTTCACCACCCCTCTAGGGACACTGTCAAAGGCCTTCTCCAGATCAACAAAAACAAAGTACAGATACTTTTTCTTTCCCATATATTTTTCCTGAAACTGTCAAACAATGAAAATGGCATCAGTAGTCCCTTTGCCTGGCATAAAACCAAACTGGATCTAATCAACATTCACTCATTCTCTAACCACACCTTCTAGAACTCTCTCTATTACCTCCATTATCTGCTCCAAAAGCTTCACATCTCTATAATTTTCTCCTTCCAAGGAATCACCCTTCCCCTTGTACACGTTTACAATTACACTCTTCAGCCAATCATCTAGGACAACACACTCATATATAATCATATTCTTAAGTCAGTGACTAACCCCAATCCTATACCTCCTAAGGCTTTCAACATTCAATCAGTCAACCTAGACACTCGTGCTGCCTTCCCCACCTGCATCCTGCTTATTGCCCTACTCACAATGGTGGCATCAATCAAAGGCCAAGGGCCAAACGCTGGATCCGCTGGCTCCAAACTTTCCCTGTCCCAGTCAAACCCCTCATTCAACAACTGGTTGTAATGCTCTATCCAGGCATCTTTAATATCCCCAGTGTTCACCATTACCTTTCCTTCATCATTCTTCACACACTGCTCACCTAGGATATCCTTGTTTTCCCTCTTCATCTGATTTGCCACCTTAAATCTCATATTCTTCCTTTCCACACTGTTTAGGTTATCAAGTAAAAGTCTCTGGGACTCGGACTTTGTCCTGTGAACCTCATTTCTAGCCCTATGCTTGGCAGCCAAGTATTCCTCTGTTACCACATTCTTTCCATTCCCAGAAAAGCCTTCTTTTCTCGTTAACTGCAACTTCTACACCTCATCCCAACACCAAGTTACTTTATGTCTTGGTGAGCCCCTTGTCCATCCACACACTGAATCAGTAACTCTCAGGAGGTTTTTCTTGAGAGCTCTGTACTGTTCATCAACACTTCTGTCAACAGCTCCCTGTTCAGCCACCACTCTACTCATCTCGCTATAGAGGGCATCCCTTACTGCTTGGTTTTTCAACTTCCATATTTTCCTCCTAGGTGCATAGGTCCTCTTTTTCATCACCTGCTCCTTAAGCACCATGTTACATATCAACAATTTATGTTGCTGCACACACTCCTCGCTTCCTATAACTTTAACATCCCTCACTAACCTCCTATCAGCCCTCCTGACCAGGAAATAGTGTATCTGACTGCAGTTTCCCCCCCAACTCATATGTAAACAACCTACTCTCCCATTTCCTAAAATGTGTGTTACACACAGTCATGTTCATTGCTTCCTCAGACTCAAGTATCCTGTCCCTTTCCTCATTTCTTGTACCATATGCACATCCTCCATTATTCCATATCCTTGAGCTGCCTCATCTACATGACCACTCAAGTCCCCTCCCAAAACTACAATCTAATCATCCCTGTCACTTACTACATGTATATAGTCATCCCAGAATCTATCCTTCTCTGCCACATCCAAGCCTTCCTGTGGAGCATACCCAAAATATAAATTAAAACATTATCTCAACAAAAAATTTTCACTACTGTTGTCCTTTCACTTACTCTCATTACCTTCATGACATATTCCACCCATTTCTCCCATTTTATAGTACTGAAAATACTATTTGGTAAACTCATGATTTCAGCTATAGGCCTACCAGCATATGCTCCAGAGGTTGACTTCGATGATGAAGAAAATGATAGACTTTGGAATGACTTGATACATGTGGCTGGTGGCATGGGGGAATGATGAAACTGTAGTTTTGGGTGGAGATTTAAATGGTCAGGGGTGAAATAGCTCAAGAGTATGAAAGGGTACATGGGAAATGCACATATGGTATGAGAAATGAGGAAGGTGAAAGGATACTTGAATTTGGGGAAGCTATGACCATGATTGTGTGTAACATGCACTTTAGGGAAAAGGGACAGTAGGATGATTATATATGAGTCTAGGGGTAATAATGGCCAGACTGACTATTTCCTGGTCTCATGGACTGATAGAGGGTAGGTGAAGGATGTTAAAGTTATAGGGAGAGAGTGTATATTGCAACATAAATTAAAGATATGTGACATGGTGCTGAAGGAGCAGGTGGTGAGGCAGAGGATCTATGCACCCAGGAGGAAAATATTGAAGTTGAAAACCAAGCAGTAGGGGATGCCTTCTATACAAAGATGAGTAGAATTGTGGCTGAAGAGAGAGCTCTGGACAGATGTATTAAGGAGCAGAACAGAGCTCTCACGAACAATCTCTCGAGAGTTACTGATCAGTGTGTGAATGGACAAGGGACCTTCACAGATATAAGGTAACATGATGATGAGATGAAGGTGCAGAACCTGCAGGTAATGAAAAAAGAAGACTGTGGGGGGAATGGAAAAAGGGGGGTAACATGGTAAGAAAGAGGAATACTTGGCTGCCAAGCATAGGGCCAGAATAGAAATACCAGGTATACAGTAAACCCTCGATAAGTTGACCCTGCAAAAGACGGAATTTCCAGCAAGTCAAACTCTGACCAAGGTATTCCAAGTGTTATATTTTAGTTTCTTATATTCCAACTGCTACATTTTAGTTTATTATATTCCAAGTATTACCTTTTAGTTTAACTGATTGTATAGGGAAGTAAAAAAGTGCAGAACTTGTAATTCAGTGACTATTGCACCCCTCCACCTATGCAACCTCCTAGCCTAGCCTAGGACATGCACCGAATTGTTTTTATTGTTTATTTTTATTGCTTTATAAATGCTTCTTTAGTTTATATTTAATGAGTAATCACAATCTGCAATTATTGGGGAGGTAATATATATATATTTTTTTGCAATTATTTCCAGTTAGTCGAAAAATTTGGTAAGTTAACTACCCTAGAGCCCCATATAGTTCGACTTATGAAGGGTTTACCGAACAAAGCAAATCTGAGTCTCAGGGCCTTTTACTGGATGACCTAAGTAGCACTGAATGGAAGAAAATGTATTTAGGGTAACATCATCATCATCATCATCTAACCCTGTGTTGCCCCACGAGAAGTGTAGGTGCCCCGGGCAGGCAAGTTGGTCCCAACATTTAGGACGAGGGTGACCAGCCTCACTCATCCCCGAGTGGCAGCTATTACATGAGCAATAAACCCTAACCATCCCTTGGACATAAACCTGCATAGGTTCAATCTGGTTGGAGTGCCTTAATTACCCACTAAACCACCAGGCCATAACTTGGTCATATGGTTACCACCCAGCACAGGAAATGGTTTCCTAGTATTCAGGAAATCATTTGGTTGGTCACTAAGTGTACAGTCACCCATAGAAAGACGGAAGATGAATGAACAAAGAAAAGAATGACAGAAGAGGAAGGGAGGAAAGAAGGAAGGAAGGAAAGAAGGAAGGAAGAAAAAAAAGGCAGTCACCCAAGAGCAGCACAACATGGAGTGAGTGGATGGTGAGCACCCCAAATCAGATAAAAAGGGAAAACAGGGCTATCATACGTGAGCAGTGTGTGAAGAATGATGAAGGAAAGATGGTGGCAGACAGTGAGGATATTAAAGACACCTGGAAAGAGAATTATAACCTGCTGCTGCATGAGTTTGACTGGAACAGAGAAGGTTTAGAGTCAGTGGATCCATTGTCTGGCCCTTGGCCTTTAATCGATGCTGCTACCATCAACAGGGCAATAGGCAGGATTCAGATGGGAAGGTGGTATATGTATGTCTGGGTTAACTGCTGAAATGCTGATGGCCTCAGGAGATATAGGAATTGGTTTAGTTCCCAATTTGATAAAGCCGCTTACCGATGAGTGTGTTGATCCAGATGACTGGCTGAATAGTGCAACTGTAAATGTGTACAAGGGGATGAGTGATGCCCTGGAAAGAGGAAATTACAGAGGCATAAAACTTTCACCAGTTAATGAAGAAAGTCCTAGAAGGTATGATAAGGGAATGGGTGAATACTGATGAGATGCAGTTTGGGTTTATCCCAGAAAAATGGACCATTGATGCCATATTTGTTGTCCATCAGCTTCAGGAAAAATATATTGGAAAGTAAACAGAGCTCTACTTTGCTTTTGTTGACTTGGAGAAGGCCTCTGGCAAAGTCCCAAGGGAGGTGGTGAAGTGGGAAATGAGATAGCTTGGGATCAAAAAGTGACTGGTTAAAGTGGCTGAGATGATAAGGAATGAGTGAATATTGACGAGATGCAGTTTAGGTTTATGCCAGGCAAAGGGACCACAGATGCCATATTCACTGTCTGACAGCTTCAAGAAAAATACAGGAAAGAAAAGAGAGTTGTACTCTGTTTCCGTGGATTTGGAGGAGGCCTTTGACATGGTCCCTAAGGAGATGGTGAAGTGAGCAATGAGAAAGCCTGGGATTGAGGAGTGGCTGGTTAGAGTGGTTATGGCCATGTACGTCGGAGCTTGAACGCAGGTGATAGCGAACGGAGATTTGAGTGAAAAGTTTCCGTGAATGCTGGCATTCATCAGGGGACAGTCTTGTGCCCCTTATTGTTCATCATGGTGCTTGATGCACTTCTATATGACTTCAGAAATGGACTCCCATGGGACATGTTCTGTGATAATGACTTGCTGCTCATTGCAAAGAACAAAAGAGAAGCTAGGAAAGATTTTGGAGCAGCAGAGACAGCATGGGGCACAATGGTTGGAGGTACATGGTGACGACATCTAGGACTGGTGGAGGTGCTGTCAAAGCAGAGGGAGTGTAGCCATGTTCAGTTTGTCTCAAGGGTGTAGAAAGTAACTCCATTTCGAGCAATGCATGTGATAAGTGGGTGCACAAGAGACATACTGGTATTAGAGGTAGGCTGCGAAAAAATGCTGATTTCGTGTGTGTGGTGTGTCGGGGAAAGCATGAAGAGATTGTCAGGTGTGAAAGTACCGATTTTGAAAAGAGAGTTTCCCGAGTGTGTGAAGTTTTGTTACTTGGGGGATATGCTGGAGGCGAGGCTGAAGCTAGCTCTGTGGCTAGAGTTAGGAGTGGCTGGAGGAAGCTCAGGGAGCTGTTGCCCTTCCTAATACTAAAAGGGTTCTCCCTCCATGTTAATCGATCTTTGTATGCGGCATGTGCTAGGAGTGTAATGCTGTATGGTAGTGAGACCTGGGCAGTAAAGAAAGAGGACATTTGCAGGCTCAAACATACTGAAATGACAATGATTAAATGGATGAGTAGTGCATCGTTGAATGCAAGGCCAAGGAGGCTGGGATTATGACTGAAAAGTTGACGGTTTTGATGGGACTTGAATGTGTTGATGGTGTGATGAAGAAGGATAGATTGAGATGGCTTGATCACATTAAGAGGATGGAGGATGACAATTGGGTGCAGAAGGTGAGAAGTGTGAATGTCGAGGGTAGGGTTGCAAGAGCAGACCAAAAGAAAGACCTGGGAAGAAGTCACAAAGTATGACCTCAGGGATAAGGGACTGAATAGGGAGACTGCCAGAGATCAAGCAGCATGGAGTGTCACACACAGGTGATGAAGGCTGAGACATGCAAGCATGCTGGAGCCTTTATAAACAATACGATACAACACTCAAAATGTAGTTAACTAGAAATATGTTCATTGGACATGAATGCCCGGCTTGGGTTACAGCTATCTTGCAACAGGAGAAGTTCAGTTTATGGTATATTTATACAAATTATTTTTGTCCAGAATGTTTCTGCTTGACTCAAAAGTTTTATTTGCTGGCCAAAATTCTCATCTAGCCAGGCAGCACCTCATAAAATATCATGTCATATACAGTAGAGAACAAGTAAACTTAATGCATGTACAAGCTTTGGCGCTGGTGGCATACAGAATTAAGTAAAAAACAATGTAAGTCAAATCTTGCATCCGAAGCCAGGATTTGAACCTCATCTCAAAATGCATCTATGGTACAAGTCTGATCCACATAACACTCAATTTCACAAATAACCAAAACTTTAACTTAAACCTTAAAGTGGTTGAAGGATTAGTGCCTAGACACCTCTATGTATGAAGTTATATAAAGGCATCCTTTAGTGTGTTCTTTAAAAATAAGTTTAATGCAAAATCAAGAAATGTGGGGTTAAGGTCAAACAGAAGGTCAAGGTCATCAAATTTTGGCAAAGTTAAATTGCTCTTGCCAAGAAGCATCTGTGTATGCAATAATATGAAGGCATCCTTTACACTGTTCAAGAAAATAAGCTAAATGCAAAATCAAATGTGAGGTCAAGGTCATCAAAGTCTGGCATGGTTGAAATGCTCTCACCAATACGTATCTGCATATGAAGTTTATTGAAGTTATCTTTAACAGTTCTTCGGAATGGGCTAAATGCAAAACGGGACGGCTGGACAGAAGGACAGACATGACCAACATTATACTGTATGTCCCAGCCATATAGGCCTACTGGCAGGGTATAAAAAGGCATGAATAAACTGGTATAATTTTTTCCCAAAAAACTTGGGTGGGCAAGGGGTTTTGAGAGGGCATGAACGCCAAGTTCTGGTGTGGCCTATTGCCTAACCAGTTTTCCTCACAAGCTGACCTTGGCTCACACGAATTCTGTTTATGAACAGTTATTCTAGTCCTTGAAATTGCCTAAGAGATCCTTGTGTACTGAAAACAAATCTCAAGAAATTCAAAGTGTATGAGAAAACACAAGTTCAAATATTTTACACATTTACCCTAGTTTTAATGTAAATTTAAAACAGGAAGTTTGAAAATAAGGATTCAATACTAAATATGTACTGCAGGGGTCACCACATGACAACAGGGTAAACCGAATGAGATTCTAAATAAAGTTGATATAATTATTAGCAAAATTTCTCTTCAATCAAAATCTTTCCACAGGATTATGCACGACCAATCTACTGCATTATCACCAATGCTGTACCGGTACATATACTGGCATGTAAAAAAAATGGCAAAAATCAAACCTAGAATGCAGGGGTCCTAACTTTAGCATTTAGATGGTTAAAGTACTGAACATATCTTTTTCATGCAAGCAACATGTGGAAAACTCACTCTTTGTTGTTACGGGCAGTCAACTTCTCGCAGAGAGCTGGGTCAAGGCGGCGAAGAAGAACATTTGGGGAGAGAGCATGGGGGCGGCGCTGGGGCTGGAACTTGGCCAGGTACAGCTCACGCACTTCTTTGGCCATTGTCTCCATCGTCACCATTGTTCAGAACTCCTCACACACAAGCACACACCCCGCTAACAATTCTCTCGTCCAACAACTGAGTCTTCACCTGCAAACTGAAGTACCATATGAGTAGGGTACACAACATTTTCATTACAGGCAAATGGCCAATGTTGTTGTTTCCGCTTTTAAAAATGAAGTTGAGCGATGGAATAGAAAGTTACAAGTAGAGGAAAAAAGTGAGGTGAAAAAATCAATGAGAGAGTAAGACGTGAGTGGATGAGGAGCTTTGAAGGAATTTGAGTTTAAAGTGGAGAGAATGTATGAAAATGTTCTGGAAGAGGGTAAGGAGAGAGAGACAGGGTGATAAAGAAGGTGGTAGAGGAGTGAATGATAAACACAGCAGACTGCTTGTGGAGACGGGAGAAAAAGTGAGCAGATGGAGAGAATAATTTAAGAAACAGTTTAACATAGAAAATGAAAGTAACGTGAGTAAAAGCCAGATACCTCAATCCTGTAAGGGGTGGCCACAAACAAATCACCTCCATATCACCCTGTCCCTTGCCATTTTGATGCCCTTCTCCCATCTTACACTCATTTCTCTCATATACCCCTCCACTGCATCCCTCCATCTCTCCTCCCTCCCACCTCAGTCTCTCCTCCCTCCCACCCACTCCACCTCACTCACATACGAGGTCTGTTCAGAAAGAATCAGACCTTAGACTCTAAAAAAAAGTAAATACAGTAGCTAACCCATTGAGCTAGGGCACTAATCCCCCTCAAAGTAGGCCCCTTCTGATTTGACACACATAGACCAGCATTCTTTCCACTGCCTGAAACATTTTTCAAAATCAATTTTTGGTATCTCTTGCAGGTGCTTCATTGCATTCAACATGATCTCTTCTCTCAGAGGAACGTTGCTCAAAACATGTTAGTGTGTGCAAATTGCAATTAAGACATTCTGAAAACTGCCATCACTGAAGACGAGACTTGGGTGTACAAGTACGACCCAGAAACCAAAGCACAGTCATCCCAGTGGAAGCATACAAGGTCACTTCAGCCAAAAAAAGCATGACAGGTCCACAGCAAGGTGAAATGCACTTGCAAGCTAACAGTTTTTTTCAACTACTGTACCATGGTGTTGTGCAACATAAAAATGTACCACAAGGTCAGACTGTCAACAAACATTATGGTACTACCTCGACGTTATCTGTCATCTTCATGACGCAGTTTGGCGAAAGAGACCAGACCTTTGAATGCAGCAAGTTGGAAACTGCACCATGACAAGGGCCCTGCCCATTCTTCTCAACTGATTCAGAAATTTTTGGCCATGCACATTCCACAAGTCCAGCAGGTGCCCTTCTCTCCAGACATGGCTCTGTGCGACTTTTGGTTATTCCCCAAGCTCAAAACTCCACTGAAAGGTTCCCGATTTGAGAAGAGAGACCATGACAAATGCAACAAAGCACCAAAAACAGACTTTGAAAAATGTTTTAGGCAGTGGAAAGAATGCTAAGCTGCATGTGTCATGTCAGAAGGGTCCTACTTTGAAAGGGATTAGTGTCCTAGCTCAACAGGTCAGCTATTTACTTTTTTACAGCCTAAGGTCGGATACTTTCTGAACAGACCTCGTTTACACTACTCGTCAGTCTCTCGCTCTCAATCCTCTCCACATGGCCAAACCACCACAATGTATCTCTCCCAACACTTTCTATCACATTCACACCACAACACTCCTTCACTTCATTTGTCAGTCTGTCTTTCTACAGTCTCCTCTCAAATAACTCATTTCCACGGCTGTCACTCGACTTGCATCCTTCCAACAAGGTCCAAACTTGGCCTACGTACTTTAACATGGCTATTACAATACTATCACGCAGTAGCTTTTTCACTTCCCTATCTCTTATCACTGCTTTCAATGAACCAGCAACCTTTCAACCTTGTTGTACTCTTTCATGTACTTCATCCTCTAAACTTCATCCTTACTAATCACACTACTCAAGTACTTACAGTTTCCATCCCCTCACAATCCAGCCTCACTGTGTATTCTGTAACATCATTTCTCTCAAAGACCCCAACTTTACCCTTCCCTACATTCATCTTTAGATTCTGTTTCTTACATACTCTCCCAACTCACTCACCAACAATACCTGTACAGTATCATCCGCAAGCAACAGAACAGTACCGCAAGTTTCCTAACACCGCCCTCTCTCATTAGGGTTACTCCAACATCCACTGCCCTACCTTGTATCTCTTTTATAACTCCATCTATACACAAACTGAACAACCACTGAGACATGACACATCCCTGTTTCAATCCAGCAATCAGAAAAATTTACTCAGTTCACCATTCACATGCACTGCAGCTCTTGTGCTCTCATACATACTCTTTGCAGCATTCAACAGCTTCCCATTTACTCCATACAATTTTAATACTTTCCATTAAATGCACTAAAATGTGCATTAGGTAAAATGTGTGCCAAAACATGATTCAATAAAAGCACTTGTTAATCATGGCACATTCAGTAATCATCTCACGATCCTCCAGTTGCATAAGGTAGGTGCAATCATAATGCAAATCTTTCTATACATCACACTGGAGACATCCATTAAAATACCATACGATACACATCAGCAAAATAACAGAACGATTAATTTACAACAATTCATAATCAGTAAAATCTACGATATACCTGGTATGAGGTACAATAATGGAACCCTCTACTTACAAGAAAAAAAAAAAGGGGGGGCCTACTATATATGCTAATCTATAAAAAATAAAGGATCCTGTCAACACTTACCATTCCAATAAGTAATTTGGAAACATCGTATCACTGCTGTCATACATTTATAACAAATCCTCATGTATTTCACATGTAAAACTTATAAAACAGATTGTACCTATGATAATCTGTGAAGCGTAAAAAGTAACCTGTGAAAATAATTTCAATAGGAAAATTGGAAAGGCCGCAACGATGTGGCACAGAATACTTTTAAACCTATATTTTTTTAACTGACAACCCGTGTGGTACAGAGTTAATCCCCTTTTATATATTGGTTTCTCAAATGACAAAACTATTTGTCTTTTCTGCAACACTTACAGTAACATACAAAACCTAACAATACCAAACGTCCGATTTCTGGAGGTTTACTTAATGTTACAGGAATACAAGTTTGGGAACCGATGTAAAATGTTCGGCGAGGGATATGCTCTCAAATGCCGATATAATACCAAGTCAGAGTAAAACATGGCATCCCTTACCTCAGCACAAGACAAGCGACCCCAACCTCCGGCAACACGAATTGTTTACAGTCAGGCAGCTGGCTAGCGTCTGCGTACTTGACTTGCCGGGAACCGAATTCAAACTTCTTATATTCGATTCCACACTCCTCATATGATCCTATACCTTTCTTTTGTCTACTGTGTGATGCTTTTTTGTTACCTCCGTTTGTTAATCATTTGTTTATATTTCTCAAACCCATCAGCAGCGTCTCATTAAAGTCTAAATGGTTAATGTACGCATTACTTTAAGCAGCAGAAGGACCTTACCAGTTCAATTGCTATTTTTCTTTTTTATCCTTTATCAATTTTCATGGGGTTTTCTATTGACTTTTTTTCCCTCTTTTATCACATTCCTTAGGCATCACTGACGTCTGTAATGGCGAGCTTGCTATAACTTAATTGAATTTGGTTAAGTTAGGCTTAGTTAAATTGCTATGTTAAATTAGCATAAATTGTTAGGTTGTAAGGGTAGGATGAGGTACTAGAAGGCGACCGGGACGTATGTTGAAAGTGTCCGCCATTAGAGCCGAAGTGTGACGTCTCGTAACCATGACAACCGCCGGGCTAGTTCTACATAAGCATCTAACACTGTAGATTTTACCATATCGTCTCTTATTTCTTCTGGAAGGAAGGAAATCACTAAGTGCGAAAACCACTATAAATGTATTCATATCAATCTTCACTTACTCTAGTGGTATAATATTAAGTACTTTGTACATTTTTAATATTTGAAATCAAATAAAATCAATTAGGTCAAATTAAGGCTAGCGTCAAAAAAGTCTACAAATCTGGGAATATGTCAGGTTTGGCTGCAAACTTTTTCTTAATAAATACTGAAATACCCGCGCGGCGAGGTGAGCCGGACACCACAACCCCAGGAGGAGAGTAGGCCTACGGGGGAAGGGGGGGCGATACCCACCCCACTATGACAGGGAGGCTGGCTTACCTGTCATACCTTCCAGGCGAGAGCGTCCTGTGTCCCTCGCGCCCCGACGTCCCTCTTCGCAGCCAGACCACCCGACTGCGTGCAGGAAAATACACTACACTCCGGCGGAGGGAACCTAAGTCTACTAATTGTTATGCTGGGTGTTTTTAAGTCGACTTCTCGTCCTAAGAACACCAGCTACTGAGCGGGGTTCTCTTTCCGGACAGGAAGGAAAGCACCCACAGAGGAACAGGACATAAAAACCAAGCAGTATACCTTAACACATCTATTACCTTAACTCTGACACCGTGACAATATACACAAAGAGATATTGGATACTAACGTGAAAGACAGGGAACACAGAATTAGCCTTTAATACAATGGATAAGATTACACACACATTAAGTCACTCTTCACTTGTACAGGAATATTTAGTATTGATATTACAGTACCCGAATAATACACTTTGGCAGAGATGGCGTTTAATTCACTGAGTGTTTCACTAGAGGAGGACGTGACCAGGAGTGAGGGAAACGAATAGTCAGGAGTAGACTGTAGCACCAGTCGAGCAGGGCAGTACTCCCGAGGTGGATGGAAAGCTGATGACAGGGAGTGCTGGAGCTCCCGTTTCATCAGCCCTCAGGACTAGTTCCTGACCATCCCCCTTTGCTGAACTTTTTCAGTGTCTCAGTTACAGAGAGAGTAGGCCAGCATGCTCTCCAGTACAAATTTCTCTATCTTCACCAAACTACATGCACAGTACACACTACACTTCCTATTCAAAATTCACCAAAAATGGCGTCTATTACTCGAGCCTCGGAGTCCCCAGGGGGGGGGACCATAAATGCCCCCGCCATCTGCCCCTCTCCCGGTGACGACGCGAGGTGCCTGGAACCACTGTCTGACTCTCTTCTTCTTCATTTCTGCAACATTCGCGGCCTTTCATCTAACTTTCGCTCTGTTGAGCACCACCTCTCCTCCTCTAAACCTCACCTTCTTTTTCTGACGGAGACTCAGCTGTCTGAGGCAACCGACAGCAAACCCTTTTCTGTATCCTCCTACTTTCTCTATACTCATTTCAAAGCCAAAGGTGCCTGTTGTGTATACATACGCAACGACTTATCTTGCTCTCGTGTTCCTGAACTTGATTCTTCTGAATTCTCCACACTCTGGCTTCGGCTTTCCTGTCATTCTCTGACTAAATATATCTGTGCTGTTTACTTATCCCCTAATTCTACTGACTGTCAAAAATTCTTCGACTATCTTACTTCTACGATGGAACACATTCTGTCCATTTCTCCTTTCTCTGAAATCTCCATTCTTGGAGATTTCAATGTTCACCACCACCTTTGGCTCTCCTCTCCTTTCACTGATCCACCTGGTGAACAAGCCTACATCTTTTCTATCCTTAATGACCTAGAGCAGCTTGTACAGCACCCTACCCGTATCCCTGACCGCCTTGGAGAGAGCTCCAACATACTTGACCTCTTCCTCACAACTAATCCTTCTGCTTACTCTGTTAATCTTTTCTCTCCGTTGGGCTCCTCCGATCACAACCTTATTACCTTAACCTGTCCTATCACTCCGGTACGGTCTGTGGACCCTCCAGGGAAACGTCGTCTGTGGCATTTTGGAGCCGCGAACTGGGAGGCCCTCAGGCAGTACTTCTTTGATTTTCCCTGGAATGATTATTGCTTCCATGGCCGTGAGCCATCTGAGTGTGCCTTGCGCATTACGGAGGTTATTCTCTCGGGCATGGAAGCATACATTCCTTTCTCATATCCTTTGACTAACGCAAGAAAGCCTTGGTTTAATCACGCTTGTTCTAATGCTGTCCGCAACAAGGAGAAGGCCTACAAAAGGTACCGGATCCAACCCACCCCTGAATCACATCATCTTTACATTTCTGCCCGGAATCGTGCTAAGTCTGTTCTTCGCTCTACTAAAAATAATTTCATCCATGCTAAATGCTCTCAACTCTCCAACTCGAATTCTTCCCGCTCCTTCTGGCACCTTGCCAAAAATCTTTCTAACAACTTTACCTCATCATCCTTCCCTCCTCTTTTCTACTCTGATGGTTCTGTAGCTATTTCTTCTACTGATAAAGCAGATCTCTTTGCACAGACTTTCTCCTCCAATTCCACCTTAGACGATTCCGGTGCTGTTCCTCCATCACTTCCCCCCTCTGACTTCCTCATGGCTGACATTAAAATTTCTTCAGTTGATGTATTTTCTGCCATCACTGGCCTCAGTACTAACAAGGCATATGGGCCTGATGGGGTCCCTCCTGTTGTTCTCAAGAACTGTGCTTCTGTGCTTACACCCTGCCTAGGCAAACTCTTTCACCTTTGTCTGTCAACTTGTACCTTTCCTTCTTGCTGGAAGTTTGCTCTCATTCAGCCAGTCCCAAAGAAGGGAGACCACTCCCAACCCTCCAACTATCGTCCAATTGCTTTAACGTCTTGTATTTCAAAAGTTTTCGAGTCAATTCTTAATAGAAAAATTTTAAGGCATCTTTCCTATCACAACTTTCTTTCCGATCGTCAGTATGGGTTCCGTCAGGGACGCTCCACTGGCGATCTTCTCACCTACCTTTCAGACTCCTGGTCATCCTCCTTTCGGGACTTTGGCGAAAGCTTTGCCATTGCACTTGACATCTCAAAGGCTTTCGATCGAGTCTGGCATAAATCTTTAATTTCCAAACTGCCCTCCTACGGTTTCTATCCTTCTATCTGTGCCTTCATCGCTAGCTTCCTTTCTGGTCGTTCTATAGCCGCTGTTGTAGACGGCCATCGTTTTTCTCCTAGATCTATCAACAGTGGTGTTCCTCAGGGCTCTGTCCTATCACCAACTCTCTTCCTTTTATTCATCAATGATCTTCTAAGCTGTACATCTAACCCTATCCACTCATACGCTGATGACTCCACCCTTCACCTTTCCATTCGGTTCCCGCAACGCCCATCTCAACAGTTACTTCAAGAAACAAGGGATGAGGCCATGGCACAACTAATGTCTGACTTGGCTCGTATCGCTGACTGGGGTAAAAATAATATGGTTGTCTTTAATGCACCTAAGACTCAGTTCTTACACCTATCAACCCGACAAAATCTTCCACAGGTATACCCATTAATGTTTAATAATATTCAGCTTAATCCTGCATCATCCTTTAACATGCTTGGGGTTTCATTTACTCGGGACTTATCTTGGAAAGACCATATTACATCTCTTGTAAAATCTGCTTCCAAGAGATTGGGTGTGCTAAGCCGACTCCGCTCTTTCTTTACCCCTGCACAATTGTTGACTCTATACAGAGGTTTTATCCACCCCTGTGTGGAGTACAACTCTCATGTGTGGGAAGGCTCCCCACATACAGCTCTTCTCAATAGGGTGGAGTCAAAGGCTTTTCGTCTCATTAACTCTCCTCCTCTTACTGACTCCCTTCAACCTCTGTCTCTTCGCCGCACTGTTGCATCTTTATCTCTTTTCTATCGTTACTTTAATGGTCACTGCTCCTCTGAACTGTCTGCTTGCATTCCTCCACCTCTACGACGGGCGCGTAGCACCCGTCTGGCAGCAAACTCTCATCCCTTTTCTGTCCAACTCTCTAATGCAAGAGTTAACCGTTACTCCCAGTCTTTCATTTATGCAACAGGTCAGCTCTGGAACTGTCTCCCTCTATCTGTATTTCCTGCTGCCTATGATCTCCAGTCTTTCAAACGCAGTGTGTCCAGGCATCTCAAAATGATCGGATCTTGAATTTGGCTCTCTATTGTATTTTGTTTTTCTCTTGGAGGGAACTGTTACTGCGGGCCATGGCCTTTGGTTCCTTCTTCCTCGCATAAAAAAAAAAACATAAGTGGGTAGAATGCGGGTCGCGTCACTCGCGGGAGTTACTTAGGCCCAGTAGCACTGGATTACAGGTTTCTAATGAACCCCGCGCACACCTGCTCTAACCCACGTTTTCTTTACGCCCTCCTGTATATGGTCTTTTCTGTTCTGCCAGGTATCGGGTCACTGTGCACTGAATAGGTCTATAGTTATTCATGTATCATTCGGGCCTTACTCTATTCTCTCTCACTATACACTACTGTGGTGATTGTTCACTGTATCAATGTCACTACGTACCCGTATTTCCTTTGAGTATCACTTGCTGCGCGTCCTGGGAGTGAGAGAGGGGCCCTACGGGGAGCCATCCTGTAGGGAGCAGCGCACTGTCCGTAGGGGCGTCACTGCCCGGGTGGTAGTCGTCATTGGGGCGCAGGGAGGCCCTCCACTCAGGGGGCCTTGACCTGAGAGGCGGCCCTCACACTGGGGCCGCGCCGATGGGGTGCAGGGAGGCCCTCCGGTCTGCGGGCCTCGACCTGTGGGGTGGCCCTCGTGACTGGGACCAAACAGCTGCACAAGGCGGGCCTGGCACCTCTGGCTCCTAGGAGAGTGAGAGCCTGGGTGGTCTCGGCCTGGGGACTGCTGGGGCCAGACCTGGGAGTACGGACTGCGGCTGCCTGCAGGAAGAAGCGCCGTCAGGGGTGAACTGCGGCGTCGCCTCGGTCAGGTGTCCATCAGTGACAAGGACCTCCCAGGGGTAAGTGGTAGGGTTTGGACTGGGCCATGCCACCACTCCACCAGCACCTCTGGGGAATTGCTCCGGTAGGGAGACAAAGGGCGTCCCACGCAGCCGAGAGGAAAGGGGTCGGCCGCGCAAGGGACCTCCTGCTCCGGGAGGGCCTTCGGAGTCACAGTGGCCATGCCCTCTCCGTCACGTACGATGGCTGTGAACGCGGTTTCGTGACTCCTAGGGCTCGCAGCTGAAGGGCGTACGGTGGCTGCTCCTTCCCCATCACGTACGATGGCCGTGAACGTGGTGCTGCTCCCGAAGGAGGAAGAGGCAGAAGAGGGTTGCACAGGGGCAGCGCCCCCTCCGGCGCGTGCTGAGACCATAGCCGAGGGTCTACTTACCCTGTCACGCACTAACACCGTAGCCGTGGGCCTGCCCACCTGCTGGGAAGCAACCGAGAAGGGCGTACGGTGGCCGCTCCTTCCCTATCACATACAGTGGCTGTGAACGCGGTGTTACTCCCACAGGAGGAAAAGGCAGGAGAGGGGTGCACAGGGGCAGCGCCCTCTCCGGTACGTGCCGAGGCCATAGCCGAGGGTCTACTTACCCTCTCACGCACCAAGGCCGTAGCCATGGGCCTGCCCACCTGCTGGGAAGCAACTGAAAGACGTACGGTGGCCGCTCCTTCCCCGTCAAGTACAGTGGCCGTGAACGCAGTGTTGCCCCCACAGGAGGAAAAGGCAGGAGAGGGGTGCACAGGGGCAGCGCCCTCTCCAGTACATGCCGAGGCCGTAGCCGAGGGTCTGCTTACCCTTGCACGCACTAAGGCCGTAGCCGTGGGCCTGCCTGCCCTTCGGGAAGTAACTGAGGCGTTACTCCCGTAGGAGGTAATAGTGGATGAGGGGCGTACGGTGGCCACTCCCTCCCCGTCACGTACTGTGGCCGTGAACACGGTTCCACTATTCCTCTCTCTGTCAGTCGGGGCGCATTCAATAACTAACGCCCCGAGGCCATCCCCAGAGGTGGCTGTGACTGAGGGGTGTACAGTGGTCGCTCCCTCCCCCTTCACGTATGGTGGCCGTGATGGCTGTGTCACAGGGGGAAACAACTGAAGGGCGTACAGTGACCTCTCCTTCCCCGGTACGTACGTGGCCATACCACGGTGTTGCCTGGGACTGACTCTGGATCAGCCCCACCCCGAACCTGCCGAGGGTTGCCCCACCTGCAGGGTCATTGCCTTTTGTCGCTCACCTGGTGTTGTGACAATTGCAGGGAAGAGGGGCTCTGGGGATATGTGTCCTGGTGACCCTCTTGTCCTAGGTCACTAACCCCACCATGGTGTCCTCCTGGGGTGGTGGTGTGATGGTGGCTCGGTGGTGGGGTGGGGGGTGGCGGGGTGAGTGGTCCGGTGGCGGCGGGTATTTTACCAATACCAAGTCGGATCACTTCCTTCTAAAACAGCTCCAAGCTCGCACAGGGGGCAGAGCATCGGAGTGATGTCAACTGGCTCTGGCATAGTGGCATGAAACCCCAGTGTTCAGTTGATTCCTGACCATGACAGTGAGTGTATGTTTGCTCCACTTATCAGACCACGACGCATTTTCAGTCTGAAGAAGTGAGGGAAGGGACCGAAATGTGTGAGGAAAGGTGTAGGGGTGTGGGGGAACAACCTACTGCTATATTATAGGATTAAATGGGTCTGCACTTCTTCCCCTTCTTCATATTCCCTTATCATAAATGTTTATTTTGAGTCTGCCCATTTATACATTTTCTGGTACTTAATCCAGTTGACAACACACAAGCCACGCCTCCCTGCGCACTGACGGAAAGTGAACTGACTTGGTATTAGTAGACTTAGGAGGGAACAGTCGCCAGAATCGGGGTGGGACTTATATTAAGAAGCTCCCAAGCAGGCAATTGGACGCCGAGTCCCCTGGATCAGCCTCCTTTTTGAAAGAGGACTCAGGATGAGCCTCAAGGGCTGCTATCCCCACCAAGGAGCAGTGGACGAGTCATCGCCGTCCACCAGTGCTGTCTCCAGGGCAGGAGCCCCAGTCCCAAAGGCCGGAGAGCAGTCGCAGTTGGTGCTGTGGCAGTAGCTGGGCGTATTGATCGGGCACCTTCTCCCTGCCTCCAGTACCAGGGCCGGAGAACAGCCTCTGTCGGAGCTGTGGCAATAGCCGGGCGTATCCATTGGGCGCCTTCTCCCCACCGCAAGAACAACTGCTGGAGTGCAGCCTCTGTCAGAGCTGTGGCAATAGCCGGGCGTATCCATTGGGCGCCTACTCCCTGCCGCCAGGTCTGTAGTATCTGTAGGGTCAACCCCCGGTCATTCCCCCTCGGACCATATCCAGGCTTCTGTAGAGGAAGACTCCTCCCGCCCTGGCCACCACTCTGGGGGCGAAGTGAGGTGCCCTTCGACATGAGAGGGTGACTCCTGCTCTTTTTCAGGGACCCCACCAGAGACCAGAGCAGGTGTGACATCCCTGAGGGCCGGTGTTCTGTCCTTGCAGCCCACGGCATTGCCAAACTCTCCCCGGGCAAGAGGCCACAGCTCACCCCTGGCAGCCACCTCCTGATGGCGAGACCGCAGCCCCTGGACCCGGCAGGCCTCTCCCAGTGCCTGTCATAGCAGCTGAGGTTCGCCCCACGACGGCAGACGCTTCCCCAGGATGCAGCAGCGGATCACCCAGGGCGCCGCCCTCCCCACGCCCGACCCCAGCCCCAGGCCTCCCCCAATCCTCTGATAGAACCTTGATGACAACTAAGGGCCGGCGCCACGCAGCGCGCCTCCTGGCCCTCTTTGGCCCTAGCCCAGATAGCCCGACCTCCTGCCGGGCTGTAGCAGCTAGGGAGCCACCCTCTACACTACCCGCCCACTCCTCAAGGACTAGTGGCGACCTCACGGACCACCCAGCCCTGTACTACTCGCTGGGCAGCCCACCTCCCACGCCTGGCCGACATCTGAAGCTCCCGGTGTAGTCCCTGCCATCCCGTGGGCTCTGTCCTCCCCTCCGCCAGAGTCGTGAGTAATAGACTTTCTGTTTATGTACTTCCCTAGTGTGGCCAGGCCCCTCCCCCAGTGTCACTCCCTTCCCCTCGTGTCAGTGCAGCTGTTTCCCCAATATTGACCAACCTCCACCCCCAGTGTGATCCCTTCCCCCTTGTGTACCATAGCGAACTCTATTACTCGTAATACTCCCAGGCGGAGTGCATGACACCCCCCTTATATGGGCTGATTCCCCTACAGTGGCGAACCCTCCACAGTGTCACCCTCACAGAACAACAGACTTCAGTGTAATCCTCACCTGTGTGTCCTCTCTTCCCTTCTCGGACCCCAATCCCCGTCCCCACGTGAACATACCCTCCCTAGACTCATTGCCCCCCCCCCCTTTTTCCCCCTCCTTGTTGGTGAGAAATTGTGAATGAATAAATGATGACGCAGCCCTGAGGGGATATTCTCCCGCATTTGGTCTGATTAGCTAGTCAGGTCAGGTGCGAGTAAGAGGATGGGTCTATTATGATGTGGCAGGGGTAAGCCCTGCTGTCGGGCCCTGCTGCGGATGTATCTGATAGCACTGCACAGTTGACCCTTGTCCGGTGTAGTACGGTGAGGATGTCCCTTCTCCCCTTTGGGGCTAAGATGCGAATGAATGTGTTTGAATGGATGAGTAAATGGGGTGTGTGTCGTCCTGTCTCGGCTACCTCCCTTTTCTTGGGGGAAGCAGCCTAGGTATATAGATAAATAGATTGTTGGTGATCCGAGTAAGACACTATATACCTGTCCTGTGTGGAGTGTGTATGTCCTAAGACTAGCTAGGGCCTCGTCCATGTCACGGGGATATATTATATTAGCTAGGGCCCCGTACATGTCCCGCGCATACCTAAGCTAAGGGATCAGGATATATACCTTCATACATGTCACGCACCCCTCCATCTACCCCCGTCCCCGCGGGGCCTACCCTTCCTAGACTCTTTACCCCCGTCCCCGCGGGGCCTACCCTTCCTAGACTCTTTACCCCCCCCCCCTCCTTGGTGACCGGCGTAGGACGTTATATATCCTCGACCCATATAACTAGTATATAGACTAAGGCTAGCTAGGGCATCACGCGGAGATATTATATTAGCTAGGATCTCGTACATGTCACGCGGATACCTAGAGTTCAGGAACTGGATATATACTGTATATATTGTCATACGTCGCACATTGCATATGCTGAACTGTGTTGTCTGTGTATATTGCACTCCACCGGCCTGACATAGCTGTGGAACATTACCTGTGACACTGAATATAATCTCATATCAGAAAGGTGTAACTCCGAGGAAAGGTCATACTTGCTGAGCTAGACAAAGAGCTATTGTTGTAAACGCTATTTTCAGCCATTTTAACTCCTGTTTTGATCATAGAACGGTGTGTGTATTTGTTTCTTGATAATATATAAGTGTGCCTTTGACCCGTGGTGTTTGCGTTTTCCTTCCTTGCTGATACTGACCCGGTCGGGAATAAAAGAACCCAGAACCGCACCGTGTCTGGAACCGAGAAGTCGGGACTCGGAATACGCTGCATAACAAATACAATATTGTTATGGTAAAACTGAACTTATCATTTTTTTTTTTTTTTTATTGTGCAGGGATTTCATTTGAGCCTTTTTTTTTTTTTCCTAATTCAACATAATACCTGAAAGGGTCTTTAAAACTGTTCTTCCATTCCACAGTAAAGAACAATTGAGTGTCAATGAAACAAAAATGGCAAAATTATTTCCAGGGATGATTGAACGAGTAAAATATTGAAATACATTAAATACCAACCAACACATCTCGAGTGCTATGCAGAACTTGTCGTAAAACTGTATGCAAGAGTTTTATGCCTGCAGTACGGTACTATGAGAGCAGTGACTGAAGTAATTGTTCGCATTTCAGACTCCCCAGTTTTGTAGACTTTCATTGATGCTACCCTTGACCCAATACTACACCATTACAGTAAGAGAAGGTTGATATATAAATGTACTTCTAGTGGTGTTCACACAACATTGATTTCCTTCCTCCCAGAAGAAATAAAGAGACGATATCGTAAAAGCCGCAATCTCGGATGTTAGTATGCAACAGCGTTTCTCAAACTTTTTTCATGCCATTCCCCACTTGTGCTAATCTTAACATCCTCGTGGTCCCCTTCCAGTTTCCTCTCAAGTCCCTCACAAATAATGATGAAAAAAAGCTGTTACGGTGCTCTCCATTTATTTTAATGCTTACAATTATCAGTCAGAATGTATGTTTTGTTACATATAAATGGGATGAATGACATTTTGCTTTCAGTCAGACTGATTCGAGGTTGAGCCATGGATAGCGCATATTTCATATCAGAGTCCACAACCAATCAGTTTCAGCTTGTACATTTTATAAGTAGAAGGGTGAAGAAACCACAGAGTCACATAAATGTGTTGTGGAAAATGGCAAGATGACTCCAAGTGCGATTTCACTAACTTCTGGATATGACATACATGGAGCACCGGAGCAGAGATATTTTTCTTTATAAGGGTCTCTGGCAACAGTATCATTCTTGAGGTCAAGGAATTCGTCCACATCATCGGGAATGGCAGCAATGTCAAGAGTTTCAAAGAAAGGATTCCTCACCAATTTCCCTTCTTCCTCGAATTATGGAACGTATCTTTTGAGCTCACTTTCCAAGGATTTCTAATGTTGAATTATTTCACTTTTGAGTGATTGGTCAAGCAAGTGATCCTCTTCAATCACTTCAAGAACGGTTGAAAGATTCAAACATGGCAACATTTTTTGCACTCACTTTCCTTTGCCTGTTCTAGAGTTTAACTAGAAGTGCTTGCATATAGTCCATAAGGTGAAATATATTTCTTTCCTTGCCTTGTAGCTTGAGATTCAGCCTGTTTAGCTGTTCGAAATGTCGGCCAGGTATGCAAGACGCGACTCTCACATTGCGTGGTTGAAGTGACAATAGATCATCCTTCCCTTTCATTTCTAGGAAAAGTTAAAGTTCTCTCCGAAGCTCGAATAGGCTACTCTGTTCACATTGCCCTTGGACAGCCATCGCACTTCGGAATAAAAAGGGAGGGGTTCATGCTTTGAATCCATGTCTTAACAGAGTTTCTGGAAATGGCGATAGTTCAAATTTCCTGTTTTCACAAGGTTGACACATTTTCACTGCCTCCAGGATCTTAAGGGCATCAGGGAGGGTTTTTGACGCAGTTACAAAAGATGGATCATACAGTGAACCACTTTCGCATCCAGAGCTACTTCCTTGGTAGGCTATGCCTCTGCAGCCTCGATTTTGATCCCAGCATCGCCGGAGCCCCATCAGTACAGACTCCACAAGAAGTTTCCCAGGCCATTCCGTTAGCTGTAAAGAAAGAAGTCGCTTTTTCCTACTAATCTAAAGCATTTGTGGCGGTTTAATTAAAGCTGTGTACAGAACAGATATTCATCTTTGATGTCATTCATGACTACATACCTAACCGAAAGCCCTCAGAGCGCATACCTCCGCCAATATCATTGCCATTATAAAGGATCCGGATCCGTGGAGATAATGCATGGAGTACATAGGACCCGGATCTGTCCCGAAATTGAGTAAATTATTCCTTGACCCACTCTTCCACAAAATTTTATTGAAAGTAATCGAGAACTTTTGGAAGTATTGTGCGGGATACATAGGATTCGGATCCGCCCCAATATTTAATTCTTTCTTGGCCGATGGCCCACCCTTCCACAGAATTTCTTTGAAATTAACCGAGAACTTTTTTTTTTTATTATGCAGGATACTCAGGACCCAGGTCCTGATCCGCCTCAAAATTTAATCAGTTCTTTCTTGGACCATGGCCCACCCTTCCACATAACTTTATTGAAATTCATCGAAAACTTTTGAAGATATAGTGTGGACAAACCAACACACAAACAGGTCAACACAACCTCCACCAACTTCGTTGGCGGAGGTAACGAACACGTATAGCTGTGCACAAAAAAAAACATCCACTGACTCATCCAACTGTACTGCGAACATGCCAGTTGGAGACAATTTAATCTCCTGTATCACTTGTTCGACGTTATCAGCCGAGATTTCACCAATCCATCGTTTCACTGTGTCGTTTACAAGGAAATCTGCTGAATCTTATGTGAGCTTGATTCTCCAAGAACCTGCTTGATCATATTTTACAGCTCTGGACTTAAAGTTTCACCAATCGTGTGGGCCTTTTTCTTCCTTGCCTTTTTAAGGGAAACCTCTTATGATGCCTCTACTACATGTTCTGTTGGAAAGCACCACTTCCATCCACAGTCTCATGTTTTGCCAAACTCTGTTCATGGCGCTTGAAGAAACTGGGGTCTTTCTCTGCATACTAAAGGTGGATTGTCGTCAGATGATGCTTCAGCTTACTAAGCCTAATGAAATAATTCCCCAGCATTTTAAAACAGCACACACTGAGGTTTCTCGAAGCCATCAGAGAGGATTGACGTAAATCCGAAATTAGTGTATTCATCACTGTACCTTCGCTTCCTAGCAGCACTGGCAGCCATCGCAAACCTGTATAAAAAAAAAAAAAAAAAAAGCCTAACAGATAGAAACGGACGAACGATAAAGTATAAACTTGTGTGGCCACATACACCAAAGTGAATTAATTCACTACGTTGACAAATTCAATGTAAAAAAAAAAAATCACTAGCTTCAAACGAGTTTCACCAAATTAGCATGATTGAAATACATCCAAGCGACAAATTTTATGCAGTATGATGTCACTGGTTTTCAGTATTTGCCTTTTTTGCAAACAATTGCATTCATGTGTTCGTTATTTTTTGCTTATAATAAGTTAAGAATAAGTATCATTAAAGAAACTTTCGAGTTAATAATGTACTGTACTGTAGATGTTACCACTAGAGCAAGTGAAGCATAATTCGTCTGGTATCATCGTAATTATTGAATTCTCCGAATTCTTCGCGTGTGGTAGCTGGGTTCCGTCGTCACCCCTAATTACACAAAGATTATGTAAAATCATGGTTTCGCTAAGAAAACATATGTGGAATATCGTGCGAAATTGCTAAACGCAGCATTACGTTCCGAACACTCATATTTAATCATGACCGTATCATTTAATCACACTGTCACAAATTTTGATAGTATAAACAGCAAATGATGCAAAAATTAGGCAAAAAGGTGCCAAACGCAACAAAAACATGACATACCACTATGAATGTATAATCACTCAAAAACATCGATAATTATGAAAAAAAAAAAAATGTCCTAAATTTGTAGACTATGCTGCAACAAAATTTCAGTCATAAATTTTAAATCAGAACTGCTAAATCTTTATCAAAATCTAGTGTTGAGAAGGCTACTGAATTTAAATTCAACGTAACTTTTTTTCAGCATTCGTTTTATTTCAGATCGTTTGGTGAAAAGATAATTACTTGTATTTCGTCATATAAGTCAGTGTTTTATTATTTTGGTGCAAAAACAAATGAATGAATGGGAAAATGAACAAATGAGATTACAAAGAGATTACGTGAGAGCAATGTCAAAGGTAGAGGTGTGATAAGGAGACCTGAGGGAGACCGCCAGTGGCCTGGGAAGGCAGAGCAAAGGAACACAGATTGTATAATTGTATGTAAATATCCACAACTGAGGTGCCCGTGGGGATTCTTATAGTAGCCTACAGAGCCAGCCAAGGAGAATCAAGGTGATTTTCCAATTCATATTTATTCCAGGTGACTAGTTTCGGGAAACATATCCCATCTTCAGACCTAAAAACAATTTACATGTTAAAATATAACCATAAGAAAAAAAAAAATTACAAAAAACAGCATGGAGCAATGACTGACTTCTGTGAATAAAACCAAAATGTGAAACTGTTTTTATAAATATAACGAACTCGAGAAAAAAAAATGAGAGTGTTACCTCTGTAAGCTGGCAGTAACGACTGAAAATAATGAACAGTCTTTCATAAGGAAAAGTATCATGAAGCTTCTGAGACATCAATAATACAGTGTGAAGCAAAAGAACCAAGTAAAGAATCAATGAACCAAGTATCAAAAAGCTGATTCATAGCAACAAAACATTATAATCTTAAGGTATAAAACTTTGCTGATGATTCACAGTTGTTTAATGAAGGCTTAAGTTTGTGAATGTACAAGGACTCCAAAATTCGCAGTACCAATCTATTATTACTGCTATTTAAAATACTGAAATTATCCATATTACAAGTATGGCCTATATCGAAACAGTGGTTCCTAATCTTTGACAAAATTGGGTTAGACAGTGGCAAAGATGTTCTATGGGACAAGCCTCTGTGCTCAGGCACACGAATTTTGAGGTTCCGAATTGAACTCCCAATATATCTACCTGTACAACTAGAACAGGCATATAAATATACTATGTTTGAGCACTGTGCCTTTGGGATATTATCTTTACATCGAAGAAAATGAACCTACAGTAAAAGGGTTTACAAATACGGATCTAAATGAGATTTGAGGATAGACACACTTGAGTATTATCAAACGCTGGTTTCTAACATTATAACTGACATGACCATAAAAGGGAAACCTAATATAATGTATGGCCTTAGCTGCAGCTGCTGCCTTCCTAGAACCACATAATATGTGATTTTAAAAATCTTTCACCATCCTAGGAAATAACATAGTAGGATAGTAGGGTAATTATTATTGGTGAATTTATTCAGGAAATTAATTTCATTATGGAAAGATGTCCAGTTTAAACAAGTGCATAATATCTATGATGTAAAGTCCGTACTGAATTTAGTTTATAAATGTTAGGTGCAAATGATAAAAAATTCAGACCCAAACCAGTGAATGATTCCTTCCTGTAAACAGAAGTATTGTACCTAAGTAATTACCACAATTGGTTAGCTGAATATCTAAGAAAGAGGGCAAGTTATTATTCCCAATTTCAACAGTGAACTTAATATTAGAATGCTTGGAATTCAGTAGTCTAGAAACTTAACAACATGATCAGATTCTTTGAACAATAAGAAGCAGTCGTCAACATACCTACGATAAAAACAAAAAACGAAAAATGGTTTAAAACTTAGAGGACAATCTGATATCCATTTTCCTTCATAAAAACATAGAAATATATTAGCTAATGTGGGGCCCAGTGGGGATCCCATAGCCACTCCATCAACCTGTTTATAAAGTTTGCCACTGAATATGAACATGGATTCATTAACTGCCAAGTCTATAAGGGGATCTGAATTTCTGCTCTGTTAAATTATTGACTAGTTCCTGCCCTTTATATAGTTCAGCAATGCGAATATCTATAGTTTCTTTAAGTGGGATAATTTTAAATAGCCTTTAAAATCAAAGCTTGCCATGACCATAGGATGTCGAAATTGAAGCTGCTTTAACTCGTGTACGAAACTGATGGAGTTCTTAGCAGCAAAGTTGTTTGTGGTGAGGCTATTTAGTATGGGAACAAGAAATTTAGCCAAATTATAATAAATGTTCCATTTGCAGACAGGATGGGACGCATTGGGACATCCGGTTTGTGTGTTTTCGGTAATCCATACAAGATTCCTGGGACAGATCCAGAGCCAAAAAGAAAATTATAAGTTTCTGATGAAATCAAGTTCTTTATTCTCCTATAAGATCTCTATTAAGTTTATCTTCCAACTTTAGTACCTAGGGAAATGGATCTATGTTGAGTTCAAGGAACTTGCTCCTGTCAGATAGCAAATCTGAAATTTTACGCACATAATCAGACTTATTCAACACCACTACCCCTCTCCCTTTCACTGGCTTAGTTATAACAATATTTGTATCAGTCTTCAGTTGATGAAGTATTTTGACTTTGTCTTTACCAAATACTGACCATGAGAAATTACCAAAATCTTTGAAGGTATTATGAGCCATTGAACTGATACTTTCAACCATTCGAGTCCAAATTGACGATTCTTTATTAGGATTACAAATTCTTAGTCTGGATATGGTGTAAATTAACTTTTCAAAACTCAGAAAGTGGGATACAAAGTTTGACTTGGAAACTGGTAAGAAAAAGTCGAGACCGAATTTCAATGCATCTTCCTTTATCAGTTTCGTACACGAGTTAAGGCAGCTTCAATTTCGACATCCTATGGTCATGGCAAGCTTTCATATTAAAAGTCTATTTAAAATTATCCCACTTAAAGAAACTATAGATATTTGCATTGCTGAACTATATAAAGGGCAGGAACTAGTCAATAATTTAACAAAGCAGAAATTCAGATCCTTTTTAGACGTGGTAGTTAATGAATCCATGTTCATATTCAGTGGCAAACTTTATAAACAAGTTGATGGAGTGGCTATGGGATCCCCACTGGGCCCCACATTAGCTAATATATTTCTATGTTTTTATGAAGAAAAATGGATATCAGATTGTCCTCTAAGTTTAAAAAAAAAAAATTATTTTTATTTTTTTTTTTTTTATCGTAGGTATGTTGACGACTGCTTCTTATTGTTCAAAGAATCTGATCATGTTGTAAAGTTTCTAGACTACTGAATTCCAAGCATTCTAATATTAAGTTTACTGTTGAAATTGAGAATAATAACTTGCCCTCTTTCTTAGATATTCAGCTAACCAATTGTGGTAATTGCTTAGGTACTTCTGTTTACAGGAAGGAATCATTCACTGGTTTGGGTCTGAATTTTTTATCATTTGTACCTAACATTTATAAACTGAATTCAGTACGGACTTTACTTCATAGATGCTATGCACTTCGTTTAAACTGGACATCTATTCATGATGAAACTGATTTCCTGAGTAAATTCTTCACCAATAATAATTACCCTACAATGCTGTTTCCTAGGATGGTGAAAGATTTTTAAAACCAGATATTATGTGGTTCTAGGAAGGCAGCAGCTGCAGCTAAGGCCATACATTATATTAGATTTCCCTTTTATGGTCATGTCAGTTATAATGTTAGAAACCAGCGTTTGATAATACTCAAGTGTGTCTATCCTCAAATCTCATTTAGATTTGTATTTGTAAACCCTTTTACTGTAGGTTCATTTTCTTCGTTGTAAAGATAATATCCCAAAGCTACAGTGCTCAAACATAGTATATTTATATGTCTTTTCTAGCTGTACAGCTAGATATATTGGGAGTTCAATTTGGAACCTCAAAATTCGTATGTGTGAGCACAGAGGCTTGTCCCATAGAACATCATTGCCACTGTCTAACCCAACTTTGTCAGAGATTAGGAACCACTGTTTCGATATGGGCCATACTTGTAATATGGATAATTTCAGTATTTTAAATAGCAGTAATAATAGAATGGAACTGCGAATTTTGGGGTCCTTGTACATTCACAAACTTAAGCCTTCATTAAACAACTGTGAATCATCAACAAAGTTTTGTACCGTAAGATTATAATGTTTTGTTGCTATGAATCAGCCTTTTGATACTTGGTTTATTGATTCTTTACTTGGTTCTTTTGCTTCACACTGTATTATTGATGTCTCAGAAGCTTCATGATGCTTTTCCTTATGAAAGACTGTTCATTATTTTCAGTCGTTGCTGCCAACTTACAGAGGTAACACTCTCATTTTTATTTCTTGAGTGTGTTATATTTATAAAAACAGTTTCACGTTTTGGTTTTATTCACAGAAATCAGTTATTGCTCAATGTTCTTTTTGACAACTTTTTTTTATATATACAAGTATATATATATACTTTAACTTTTGATGTAAATTGCAATGTTTTAATGTTTTTAGGTCTGAAGATGGGATATGTTTCCCGAAACTAGTCACCTGGAATAAAGATGAATTGGAAAATCACCTAATTGATTCTCCTTGGCTGGCTCTATACTATATTGAAATATATCTATAGACTGATGGATGGATAGAAAAGAAATAAATGTCAGTTTCATAATATTAATGTCAGTTAAATATCTCGCAAGTAATACTAGAATACTGTACATGAAGTAGTAGATACTTATCACAACCTTATATCTGCAGTCACCGGGTCGTGGTCGACAGGGAGGTTACAGCAGGGAGCGAGGTAGAACACACTTGCACCCTATACACCAGGGCTATTCAAGTACTTTAGGAGTAGGGTCGGATTTTGAAACTCAGATTGATGGAATGGCCATACATTTATTTTAGCTCAATTTTTTCCCTTACCTAAGCACCTATGCATAGAACGAAATGAGAAATTCACATATGATTTGTATTTACATTTTCCTCTAAGCACAAAAAGAAAAAGAAAAAAACAAAATTATCTGTTTTGTTTGTTTAATTGCATTCTTCCGAGTCTGTCAAAGAGCCAATGAAAAACGACTCGAAGGTCGGATCTGGCCCTCGGCCCAATTGAATAGCCCTGCCGCACACAGTCTTTAGTCTGTAGGAAGAATCCCTTCTGCAGAGGCGAATAGGACTTTATATATGGTTTACTCGACAAGAGTTCACTTCGGCATCTTGCATACAAAGTGTTGCCACTTAGCCATATTTTTTCTTATTTGCTCATTGGTCGGCCAGTGTCGAAATGTAGCAAGTATAGGCAAGTATAGGCGACAAGCATAAACACATGGCCCCCTCACCTGAATGTAAGGCAGACACACTCTGATATACTACTTACACTGTCCTGGCATGGCTTTCCTAAAATACTGCCATGGCTCCCTTAGGGGGGGCGAATGTAGGGAAGAGTAAAGTTATGGTTTTCGAGAGAAATGAAGTCACTGAATGTAGAGGAAGGTTGGATGATGAGGATATGGAAAATGTGAGTGCATTTAAGTACTTGGGTAGTGTGATGAGTAAAGATGGAAATTTGGTGAATGAAGTGCTTGAAAGGGTACAACAGGGAATAAAGGTTGCTGGTTCTTTGAAAGCAGTGATAAGAAATAGGGAAGTGAGCATGGAAGTAAGAAAAGTCGCTGCGTGATAGTATTGGGATCCCAGCTCTAATGTATGGAAGCAAGGCTTGGACGTTTTTGGAAGGACACTAGTCAAGAGTGAGAGCAGTGGAAATGAATTATCTGGGAGGAGCATGTGGAGTTACATGAAGAGACTGGTAAATGAGAAAGTGGAGGAGCGTTGTGGTGTGGATGTGGATGTGATAGAACGCGTTAGGAGAGATACACTGAGGTGGTTTGGCCATGTGGAGAGGATGGAGAATGAGACTAACGAGAAGAGTGTATGTGAGGGAGGTGGGGGGGGAGGGGGAGGCCGAGGATGAGATGGAGGGATGGAATGGAAAGGTATGAGAGAGGGGGACATGGGCAGTGAAATGGACAGGGCGACATGGAGGCGAAATGTTTGTGGCCACCCCTTACGGGATTAAGGCGTCTGGCACAGGATAAACAAATAGCATCAGAAAATGTGAATTCTTGACTAGAACATACTGGACTAAGCTTTTAATTCCACTCCTGACACCACTTGTTACTACCTTAGTGGTTCGTAGATACGTTGGGAATTACATCTTACGCCCCATACATATTCATATTTGGCAATAAAAGAAATCTGACAAGGGGAGGGGAGACCTTTCCTCGCATCAGTACTTATCTCTTACCCATAACTGAAACGAATCGAATAAATACCATCCAATCCATCTAAAATCTCTTATACCATCTTTGCCTTCAAGGTTGGAATGTTTACGGTGCATAGCATCTCATAATCTTAAGTCGGCCAACTCAGGTACCAATTTTATACCTGTCCGTTGCACCTTACCTAAAGCATTAATATCCTTGGTCAAATCAAGGTTTTATGGGCCTTGGGTCAAATAAAGGGACCAACACTGGAGAACGTATACAAATATTGATACAACTTTTTTCAAATATTCAAAAGTTCGCTTGATAATACCTAATTTACTGTTTACTTTGGTCACGGTTTTCTTGATGTACCCTTTAGATTTAAGATCTAATAAAGTATAGCATTCCATTTTCGAGGGACGGGGGAAGTCGAGGGACATGCATGTTTTTATTGGGTTTTCGTCTGTCTTGCAATATGAGTTATTAGAATCTTTATTTTTCTCCCAAAACGACCACGTTATCTATCTATCTATCTATATACCTAGGCTGCTTCCCCCAAGGAAAGGGAGGTAGCCGAGACAGGACGACACACTCTTCATTTACTCATCCATTCAAACACATTCATTCGCATCTTAGCCCCAAAGGGGAGAATGGACAGATCCTCACCGCACCGCACTGCACAAGGGTCAACTGCGCAATGCAATCAGTGACATCCGCAGCAGGGCCCGACAGCAGAACTGGTTTACCCCTGCCACATCATAACGGACCCATCCTCTTACCCGCACCTGACCTGACTAGCTGATCAGACCAAATGCGGGAGAATATCCCCTCAGGGCTGCGACATCACTTATGCATTCACAATTTCTCTCCATTTATTTCGGTCACGCACAGCCACTCTTCCTTGCTCAACAGACATCCTTCTCACATCCAGCGCTCTTCACACTGTCCATCCATCCTATTTGTGGTCTTCCTCTCAGCCTTACACCTCTCACATCAGATTTAGTTATCTTTTTCACCAATTGCTCATTATCCATTCTCTCCATATGCCCAAACCATCGCAACACCCTCTGCTCAACTCTACCAGCCATCTTCCAAACAACTCTCCTTCGCACTTCATCATTTCTCACTCAATCCATACGCGTCACTCCACACATACTCCTCAGACACCTCATCTCCATTACATTCAAACTTTTCCTCTCTGCTACACCCATATTCCATGTTTCAGCCCCATATAACGCAGTCGGTACCACAACACCCTTATACAGCCTTCTCTTTACATCCATTCTAAGCGAACGACATCTAAACACTTTTTTCATTCCTCCCAGCACCTTTCCTACTTCATTTATTCTAAACTTCACTTCTGCATCTATTCTTCCATCCACAGCAACATGTGACCCTAGATAATTAAAACACTCTACCTCCTCAAGCAACTCGCCATTCAAAACTATATTCATCCCCCTACCATCTACCAACCTCGTACACTTCATCACTTTACTCTTATTCTCATTTACTTTCAATTTCCTCCTTTCACACACCCTTCCAAACTCCTCTACCAACTGTCTCCTCTGAATCAGCCACCAGTGCAGCATCATCAGCAATCAGCAGCTGCTTCAGATTCCACTCTCCACCATCAACATTCACCAGACTCAGACCTCCACCTAAAACTCTTGCATTCACCACCCTTACAACACCATCCATGTAAATATTAAACAACCAAGGCGACATCACACATCCCTGTCGCAGACCCACTCTCACGGGAAACAAATCACTCACAGCATTTCCCACTCTTACAAACGCTCTACTATTAACATAAAAACTTTTCACCCCTTTTAGTAACCTACCATCAAGTCCATACAATCTTAAAACAGTCCACAAAGCCTCCCTATCAAGTCTATCATACTCTTTCTTTAAATCCATAAATGCCCAAAACACACCCTTGCCTTTCACTGAATACTTTTCTCACACTTGTCTCACAGCAAACACCTGACCCACGCATCCCCTCCCTCTCCCAAAGCCACACTGCTCATCACCAATCACTCCCTCTGTACCCTTTCTAACTCTCATAATTAACACTCTACCATACACCTTACCTACAACACTCAACAGACTTATACCCCTAAAGCTAGTACATTCATACTTATCACCCTTGCCTTTATACAACGGGACCACACAAGCACTTGCCCAGTCAATTGGCACCATACCTTTCACAAAGCACACATTCAACAATCTTACTAACCAGTCAGCAATAGTCACTCCATCACCTTTCAGGCATTCCACAGCACACCCATTCATACCTGCAGCTTTCCCTGTTTTCATCTCCTTTACTGCCTTCTCCACTTCCTCCTTCGTAATCAAAGAATCATTCAACTCTCCCAACACATTTATTCCTTGCACCCTTCCATCCGCCACAATCTCAGCCACCCTTTCCTCCTCTACATTTAACAATCTTTCAAAATACTCTGCCCATCTCTTCCTTACTGCATCCATCTCAGTTAACATCCTTCCATTCTCTGGTTTTACTCGTTCTTCCTTCCCAGACTCTCCCTTTCGCACCCTTTTCACCTCCTTCCAAAACATTTTCTTATTCTGTTGAAAATTCTCTGTCAGCCGCCTACCTCACCTCTCATCTGCTGCCACTTTAGCATCACGCACAGCCCTTTTCGCCCTATTCCTCTTTTCCTTATACCTTTCATATGACATCTCATCCTTCCTCTGCAGCCACACTTCATATGCACGTCTCTTCTCAGCCACAGCCATACTTACTTCCTCGCACCACCATTCACTTCCTTTTCTTACACCACCACCCACACGTCTCACACCACACACCTCTTCTGCATGCCCCACCACAGCACTCTTAAACAACTGCCATTCCTCCTCCACACTGCCATTTTCAAGATCTTTCACTGCATTCCTCTCATCGTTCAATTTCTCCTGATACTCTATTTTTTTCTCTCTTTAATCCAACTTACTCACTTTCAAAACCTCCCTGCCACACCTAACCCTCCTAGCTCTCACCCATCTCTTACCTACTCTTAACTTTCCCTCCACCAGGTAGTGGTCAGACATACCTCCACCCTCTCCTCTCAGAACTCTCACATCCAACAATCTTCCTATTACACAACCACATAGTCCATCAAAGCTCTATCAACAACCCTTCCACCCTCCTGTCTCACCCATGTATACTTATAAATATCTTTCTTCTCAAACAGCGTATTTCCAATCACCATCTCTCGCTCAACACACATCGTTATCATTCGTTCCCCATTTTCATTTCTTCCAGGCACACCATGCATACCAACTACAACTTCAACTGCTACATTTCCCACTCTAGCATTCAGATCTCCCATCATTACCACATTCACATTCGCTCCAAAACTCTGCAGACACTCATCAACATCATTCCAGAAAGACTCCCTCTCTTCTTCATCCCTTTCACTACCAGGCCCATATGCACTCACAAACACCCACAACTCACGTTCAAATTTCGCTTTCACCCACATCAGTCTCGATGACACCTCCTTCCATTCAATCACACACAGCTGTACTTCCGGACTCACTAACAAGGCCACACCTTCTCTTGCCCTTCCTCTATCAACACCTGACAATCTTCCATTCACACCTCCAAACATAGACTCACCCTTACCTTTCATCTTTGTTTCACTCAAAGCTAACACATCCAACTTTCTTCTCACAAACATTCTCCCAATCTTCTCCCTTTTAGCCTCAATCGTACTACATCCACGCACATTCATAGACCCAATCTTCAGGGTACGGGGATAACTCCATCCCCCATCCCTTTCTCTGGCCTGCCTCTTTTTAGGAACTAAAAAGAGACAGGCCAGAGAAAGAAAAAAAAAATGCAAGAGGGCAACCAGGCGACAGGGATGAAGCAAAGAAACCAGCTTAAAAAAAAAAAAAAAAAACTATACTCTGATGGGTGAAACAGACAGAGAATGTGAGTACTAAATATAAATGAATAGTTCACCATCACACACACACACACACACACACACACACACACACACACACACACACACTTATTATTATTATTATTATTATTATTATTATCCGAGTTTCCTAGGTTAACCACTGCTGTAGAGGGACGCCTTCACATGGGGATACCGATATGATTGGGCACTGGAGCTCCCTGGTTACACAAACGTCCCTCAGTCTCCTTCCTAGCTACCAAGAGGAGATTTGTGGAGTGCAGAAGAGTTGCTTCATGTTGCAGTCCATCAGGTCCACGCTTTACATGTTGCCTACACCGGGGCTACAACTACCACAACCCCACTGGCCGGTCCTACGATACCCTCCACAAGGAAATTACGTACCTCGCTTTACGACAATACTTCTGATTCCCATAGCCTTCTGTCTGGCCAAAAGTCGTTGATGGGGCACTCTATCAAGTGTTTAGACACAGACCAAATAACCATCGTTCATTTTTTGTTTCTCGTCAGCTGCTTTAACAAGACCCGCTCTGTGGCATAACATTTTAGTAACAACTCTTGCCTCTGAAGTAATGTTGGGCTTTTGTGGTGCCTCCTGAGTAAGGTAAGAATACAAAACCATACCTACCTAATTCATAAGGAGTTAGTGTGTATATTAGCCATGTTTAGGATGGGTGAGGTTAATTTCTAGGTTTAAAAAAACTAACTAAATATTAACCGGATGAGACTTTCACGGTAGGGTAGGTCGAGTTAAGTTTATTTTTATCACGCCAGTAAATTTCCTTTCACTCAGCACCAAGGTTATGACTTACGAAATCTAAAAATGTGGCTTTCTCAGGTTAGTTAGGTAAGTGTTGTACTTCATTAGATTTGCAGTTTTCATGGATATTTAGTTAAGAAATTCCCATATACTCATTTCACACTTCATTTTCCTTGATCTTCAAAGTTATTCTCATTTTCTGTTGGGGATAACACTGTCACTATTGGATACAGATCATCTTCCCAAACTAGTCATTTACGACGAGGCATATTTCAAACTCGAACCTACTACACTAAAAACCATTAAAGGTAGATTTTGAATGTTGTCTAGGAAAGAAGCCAATATCCACCCAGTTCCGAAGAAAGGAAGTTCGTCTGACCCCTCCAATTACAGACCAATAGCTGTCACATCTTCTCTTGGTAAGGTATTTGAAACTTTAACTAATAAGCATATTTGTTAAACATCTTAAATCCAACAACTTAATTAGTGATAGACAATACGGTTTTCGCCACGAAAGATCCACCATTGACATACTCAATCTCTTAACTCATACCATCCATCAATCAATTGATCTTTTTGGAGAAACTCATGCAGTAGCTCTTGATATCTCTAAAGCTTTCGACAGAGTATGGCACCGTTCCCTGCTGTCCAAACTCCCTTGCTATGGACTAACGTCTTTTGTTCCTTTGATTTCTTCTTATCTTAGTGACAGGAAAATAAGAGTAAAAGTAGATGATGTATATTCGAATTTCCACTCAATTAACGCCGGCGTGCCGCAGGGATCAGTTCTGGCGCCAACCCTATTTCTGGTTCATATTAATGATCTCTTATCTGTCACTCACAATCCCGTTCACTCATATGCAGATGACTCAACACTACATAGTTCATTCACACTCAGACATCCATTTACAAAGTCTAATATCTCTACCTCACAACTCAGTACAGCCATCTCCATAAATCAAGATCTAGCTACAATCAGTGAATGGGGACAAAACAACCTTGTCTCTTTTAATGCTAGTAAAACTAAATATATACAGTTTACTAATAGACAGATATTGCCAGATTCGTACATTACCTTCAGTGCTACTAATATTCCCATCTCCGAAAGTATTGAAATTCTTGGTGTCTCACTTAACAGTGCCCTCAGCTGGACCTCTCATGTCAGATCACTTGCTAAAACCGCCTCAAAGAAACTTGGATTATCTTACGGAGTCCGTAACTTCTTCGCCGATGAGCAGTTAGCTATAATTTATAAGAATCATGTGCGCTCTCAGCCTGAATATTGCTCACCCTTGTGGAATGGTTGTGGAGAGGTTGCATTAAGACAACTAGACAAAATTCAGAATAAAGCTGTTAGAATCATTAACAACCCTGCCATTACATATAAACTACCTCCCCTGCAAGTAAGAAGGAATGTTGCCTCCCTTGCATTATTTTACAGATATTTTTTTGGCAAATGCTCAGACGAAGTTGCGTCCATGGTGCCACCTCTCCATGCCTTCCCTCGTGCTACACGGGCATCTGGTAGCGCTCATGACTGGAATGTCACTCAACCATATTACAGAACTTCTGCCTATCAGAATTCTTTCATTCCCCGAACTGCATCTCTCTGGAACTCGCTTCCCCAGAGTTGTTTTCCTCCAAATTTCAACCCACAACTGTTCAAGTCTAACTGTTACAGATATTTTGTGAATAGAGGACACCAGTAATCTGGTGTAAGGATTATTTTTTTTCCCCCATTTGTTTTTCCTTCCTCCGTTCTGTTATTATAAAAAAAAAAAAAAAAAAAAGTTGGCACGTCTCTACTTGGAGCGAGATTCCAGAACATGATTTCGATTGATTCTCTGCCGTAACCATTATTATTATTATTATCATTATTATTATTTACTATTCTTATTCTTATTATTTATTATTATTACTATTATTTTCATTTAGGATAGGGAAATGAGAGTGTAGAATCTTCAACGTTTGCCGTCCTTCCTTCAAAACAAAAATCAGTTACGCGTGGGAATCGATCGTGGGTATGTTTGAAATTCCTGTATCTGGTTTTCCTCGACTTCTAGGTGCGCACAAGGCCACCCCAGCCGTTGAAAGACACGCACAGCTCTACCTTCCTTGGTGTGAGCTTTCGCCAGTGAGCATTTTACGAGCCAAACCCCACGACCATTCCTTGCACCAGAACATCATGGGTCGTAATCACGTTGTTGTTGGGGATCTCGTAACACCTCTTTTTCAGCGATTTTTTTTTTTTTTTCATAACCCCTCAAGCCGATTTTTTTTTTGAACCCCTTAAGTTGATGCCTTTTTTTTTTTTTTGAACCCCTCAAGCTGATAACTTTTTTCTGAACCCCTCAAGCTCATAACTTTTTTCTGAACCCCTCAAGCTGATAACTTTTTTCTGAACCCCTCAAGCTGATAACTTTTTTCTGAACCCCTCAAGCTCATAACTTTTTTCTGAACCCTTCAAGCTCATAACTTTTTTCTGAACCCCTCAAGCTCATAACTTTTTTCTGAACCCCTCAAGCTCATAACTTTTTTCTGAACCCCTCAAGCTCATAACTTTTTTCTGAACCCCTCAAGCTCATAACTTTTTTCTGAACCCCTCAAGCTCATAACTTTTTTCTGAACCCTTCAAGCTCATAACTTTTTTCTGAACCCCTCAAGCTGATAACTTTTTTCTGAACCCCTCAAGCTGATAACTTTTTTCTGAACCCCTCAAGCTGATAACTCTTTTCTGAACCCCTCAAGCTGATAACTTTTTTCTGAACCCCTCAACCCGATAACTTTTGAACCCCTCAACCTGTTAACTTCTGACCCCCTCAACCCGATAACTTTAGAACCCCTCAATCTCTTTTTTGCTGAAGAAGAAGGGATGACAAAAGCTATAGGAAAGGATGGAGTTATAGGAATGGAGGAAAGGTGAGCGGTGGGTTGAAAGTGGAGGTAGAAAGGTTAGAAGTGAGGGGCGGAGGAGGGGGAAGCGGAGAGAAGATGGGGGGATGGAGGAAGTTGGAGATAAGATGCAGAGGAGGAGGAAATGTAGAGAGGGGTAGTGGAATGGAGGGAGGGTGGAGATGTGGTGAGAATGAGGAGAAATGAGAGTAAAATAATGATAAAGGATGGTGGGAGGAATGATGCTGAGTAGGGAGGAGTGGAAGCATGGCGGAGAGGAAGGCGGAGGAGTGGAGGGGAGGAGGGAGGGTGGAGTCTTGGAGGAGAGATAGGGGGGTGGAGTAATAGAGGAGGGGAGGGAGGAGGAAAATAGTGGAGGAAAGGTGAGAGGGGGGGAGAAAGGAGTGGAGGAGTAAGAGAGAGAGAGAGAGAGAGAGGCAATGAGCAGCGGAGGATTGAGGAGTGCTATGGAGGGATGGAATGTCACCCTAAAGAGTGGATCAGGCTGAAATGGATGCATGGAGGGATGACAGAGAGAAAAGAAAAGACCATAGAGTGAAGAGA
This sequence comes from Coenobita brevimanus, assembly GCF_032717465.1. NCBI lineage: Eukaryota > Metazoa > Arthropoda > Malacostraca > Decapoda > Coenobitidae > Coenobita > Coenobita brevimanus. Next base: position 4,257,199 of record NC_137024.1, on the reverse strand, counting down.
CAACTTGGAAAAGAATATTGAAGTAATTAACGCATCCTAATGGTCAAAATCCGTGGCAAAATCATACCCTCTTGTCCCCCCTCCTCCTCCCGTGTTCCCGCTATCCTACACGGTACAAGAGGGCATTCACTTCTTACCGTTTTAGCAGTGCCATTTTTTTGCTCTGTCCAGAGTTATGAATATTTATTTGGCTATTTGCGCACTGTCATAAAATCGTATTGCACATTTTACTTAGACGTAGACGTGATTTTTAATCAGTTGTGGAGGTATATAGGTAAAAACACTAAAACTTGCGTTGCGTGTTTTGAGCCTCGAGGGCCTGGCGGTTCATCCAGTCGCCCACAGGTGGCGGGCCAAACGCATAACATTTAAATGGCCTCTTCAGAAATCGGTTCATAAAATCAGGACAACAACATTCACTTCAGCCATTACATATATAATATGCATGAGTATGAGAAAATTTGCTTTGTAGCTCTAGGAAAGCTTTAGTAATTCATCATAAGAAGCAAATATTAGGCAAGTTGGCAACTTACGCACCATGGCTTGAGTTTACATTTAACTCAGTGTCGCATGGGCGGTCAAAGGGAGTGGAGTGATGGACTTTTTTCCGTCATAGTAGTTCTCTAAAATAACTGAAATAGTTGCCCTCTTTAAATGTGATAGCCAGAGACCCATACACCAGTGTGACTTACTTTGCAGCAGTGAATAAGAGTGCATATAAAGTGAATACAGGACGGAATTAAATAAGTGAGGTGGGCGGAGTAGGGTACCTGTAGCAACACATCCTCCAGTTAACCAGGTGGGCTGCGGTTACGTTTTTAACCTTATTTACCTGGTCTGAAAGGTGGCTAGTGATGAACGAGTTTCTTTCAGCAAGTTTTAATAGGGACTGATGTATTTCAAACGTTTCATTAAAAGTTTATGATGTATTAGACGCAAAATTAGTCAGGGCAAGAGTGTTATTATGCCCAAAAACTCACCTGTGCTACCCTGCGTGCTAGGCCAGGCTACAAGGTCATGGTAAAATGCTACAGTAACTCGATGCCTGTCAGCTCTGTAGAAAAAACTCACAGTTCCAAGTTACTCAAACCTTAACCCATGTATTGTCGTTGGTATTTAAGTACGGATCACTTAAACGTAGACATTAAGTAGCTGCCTAGTGATGTGTACTTGAGGTTTGCGTAGACATGGACTCTTGATCTCTTGCCAAAACTTTAACATGTGGTCGGGCTGGGTAGTAACTTTGTAAGCGCTAATGATGACAGGGCTTTCTTTTTATGCAGTATGTATATCGTGTTTTCTGTAGTATCGTGTTTGTTTTTCTTGCTTCAAAACAAATTCACAAACTTGCGATCAAATTTTGGTGTTTTTGGAGGCTGGACAAAGTGTGTTCAGAATACTTTTTAAAACTCAATAAGTACTTTATACCGTATTATTGGTATTATTTATTTTTTCTTGCTACAAAAAATCGAATTCATAAACAAACTTAGTGTCCAGTGGCATTGATTTTTTTTTTCTTTTTTTTTTTTTTTTATTAGGGAGGAAGAGAATGTATATCCTTCCTATGTGTCTCTCATCCTGCAAAAGCAAATTCTGGTAACGACATGGGATTGTATGTTTGTGTATTTCGCTCTTCCGTTGTCAGTTGTATGGGGACGTCACACACACACACACACACACACACACACACACACACACACACGAAAGCACCACTTCTCCCAAAGCGATGTATTTTGTATACTGCACCTGAGACATGAAAGGTACAGTACCGTATATTATTGTTCTCGACGTAGTAGGCATCACACACACACACACACACACACACACAAACACACAACTTAATATCTAGGCAAACTTCAGAGCAAGGTATAGTAAATCCATGGTGAATACATTTTACGAAATCTACGAACGAAAAACATCAGCCAAAAGATGAGAAGTGAAGAGGCGAAGAGAATAATAATAATAATAATGTTCGAGAAAAGGTTAAAGTGGAGGAGAGGGGGTAATCCCAGGTAATCGGAGGCCAGAGTTCAGGAGTAACGGTAACCTGGTAACCAGTTGGAGTAATGTATTAAACTGTGTGAAGTCTGATGCTGAATAAAAGCGTCTGGATTGAACGAGAATGAAATACGTAATCGAACTGAAGAGGCTGACAACCACTTCAACTCTAACGGATTTTTTAAACTGTATTATTTATTACCAGACGATTTTATTTAGCTTGGGACTTTAAGTTTGAGAGGATAGACGCCAACACAACAAAATCGTCTGTAGGGGGGCAACAGTAAACCCAAATATGACGTCATCAGGGTGAAAGTAAACCGTGACGTCATAGTTTACTATTGCTACATCCAGACGATTTTATTCAGCACATGAGAAGCTTTGGAGGTGTTAGATACCGTATGCTAGATTTCAGCAACCCCTTCATTTCAAGATGTATATTAAATCTTGTTCCAACAGACGATTTTTTGCAGTTTAGGGCAGACCTCTAGTACTGGAGGGGTTAATGAATGCCATATTTTAATTTCTTCAGTACGAAAAATCTCTCCACAGTGGAATGAAATCGTCTAGAATTAATAAGTGAAATACCAAAGATTTACCGGAAATACCAGAGTTTACCGGATTGGGGGGTTAATAGCAGTGAAATACTGAAGAGTTTACCGGATTGGGGGGATTAACGCCTGTGAAATACCAGAGTTTACCGGATTTGGGGGATTAATTGCAGTGAAATACCAGAGTTTACCGGATTTGGGGGATTAATAGCAGTGAAATACCAGAGTTTACCAGATTTGGGGATTTACAGCAGTGAAATACCAAAGAGTTTACCGGATTTGGGAGATTAACAGTAGTGAAATAAGAGTTTATTGGATTTGGGAATTAACAGCTGTGAAATACCAGAGTTTACCGGATTTGGGGGATTAATAGCAAAGAAATACTAAAGAGTTTACCGGATTTGGGAGATGAACAAATGAAATTTTACCGGATTTGGGGGATTAATAGTAGTGAAATACCAGAGTTTACCGGGTTTGGGGGATTAACAAGTGAAATACCAAAGAGTTTACCGGATTTTTATTTGTGTTTATTTTTGTAGGAAACAGTAGTCACTTGGGGAGGCTCTACGCTCTTCACTGTCTATATTGCAGGAAAACACGTCATCGTAGTGAAGAGATTAAAGGTCTGAAAGGTCTATAGCTAGCCTCTTCACTTTGGTAACTTTCATTTTTTTTTTTTTTTACTGGGCGTGGTATTCATAGCCATCATAAGCCCCTTTAGTACGAGGAGTGTTTTGTAAATCGAAATGTCTGAAGGAAGCACGTCGTCATCTTTTAAAGTTTTTATTTTTTTTATTTTATTATTTTTTTGTGGAGTGACAGTTATATATTTCCCACGTATAGACTAAATCTTTTCAGCCCAGAACAGACCTGTAGTATTTAAGGAATTAATGAAGGCTGAGTGAATTCGTCTAGAAGTAACAGAAGCAAAATATAAATGGCCATCATAGGTAAGTGCCAGTGTTTATCGAATGTTCCAGGTTAATGCATTAGGAACATGTTGCATTAGGCCAGCCTGCCTGTGTATCAATTAGTGGTTTTGCAATACCCGTCATTAGCCGCTGCAGTCACTACCTGAGGCGGGGGCGTGGTCACCAAATTGTCAAGGAAGATAATTAACCTACGTCGCGGCAACATCGCAAACGTGTAACTGTCGAGATGCGCACCTGCACTTTGTTTTGTTTTTGTACGGCGCTTCTGTGTGGTTCTTTTGCTTGTGGGTTGATGGTGATTGTGTGACGCTGTGTATTGTTCATCTACCCATTTGTAACCAAGCCTTGTTCATGGATGGGGTGGCCACAAACAAATCGCCTCCATGGCATACTGTCTTTCGTGATACGGCTGCCCCTTCTCCAACGGAGACTCCTTTCACTCGTATACCTCTCCAACCCATCCGTCCGTCTCATCCTCGATTTCCCAACTTTCCCCTTCCCCTCTCCTCGTCCACCTCACATATTCCCACTTAGCCTCGCATTTTCTACTCTCTTCACATGTCTCCTTTTATTTATCATCCTTCCCAGTTAAGTTAGGCGAATTCTAATTGTCCTATCTGTTCCCAAGGCAAATTTCTGTATTTTGTATTACGGTCTTCCTACAATTTTTAAATCTCGTCTGTCGCCATATTTTGTCAGCAGAGAAAAGTTATTAATTTTGTCAACCCTTCCGTGATGTTTGCAGTTTGGCTCTGTACTGTACCCTTTTATTCTAACTTGGCCCAAATTGATTATGCTACGTCGTGAATACCCGGTACTGAGTTGTAACGAGAGATTAACGAAAGGATATGATGCTACTCGGGAAGAAATGGTATGGAAAGTATGAAGAGCCATGGCATATATTCTGCCATTGAGCTACGTGAAATAAGCTGCTGAAGGAAAAATCTGGGCCAAGGTAAAATTAAAGGACTATAATTTGACGCGCGCGCGTGTGCGTGTGCGTGTGTGTGTAATTCACCGGGTCGGTCAGGATCACTTGATGGTCGTGATGGTCAGCTTTTACCCTCCCGGAAGGGAGCTGAGAGCTCATATAGTCCGATCTAAGGGCAAGGTTGTGACCTTCACACAAGCACACACCCGTCCCCTTGCTCCAGGGGGACAGTAACCACTCACTTCGTCAGTGAAACTTTTCGCAACCTGAGCGAGGCGCGTACTCCCGTCCACCAGTTGGCAAGCGAGAACGTTACCACTGCACCAGCGAGCGGTGTGTGTGTGTGTGTGTGTGTGTGTGTGTGTGTTATTTTTTTTACTGCTACTATCCGATTATTTATTCAATTTAGGAGCGACGGTGGTAACGAAAGCCAAACCACCTTAAAATTGAAGTTTTCCAAGCTGAGTAATGTCGTCTGGAGATAATAAGAAAAAATATATAAAGACGTGACCATAATGAAGAAGTTAGATTTACCGGTGAATATATTGTCATCCATCCCTCTTAATATCGGAATAAGACACTGTGATATGGAGGCGAATTTGTGCATTTTGGCCCATTCTGTCATTATTCAGTATTGTGTGAATCTAATATACTATTGGTTTCTGAGTGTTGTGTTGGGAAAATCATGTCGGTATAATTCTGTGGAACGTATTGTAATATTTGCGGTTTGTGTAAATTCATAAAGGTTGCTATCAGATTTGCTCCTTTGAATGGGATGTTTGGGATACCAGTAGGCCTAAAATATAAATCCTCTTCAGATAAACCGCTTAGCAGTTGTCTGCATTAAGTGGCTATTTAGAATTTTATAGCCTTCCCTTGGCGTGGCCGTAAACGTGGCAAAAGATAATGAGTAGTCTAGTCGTAACAACGGCTATGTTGAATAGGCTTAAATATTGCATCATAGCATCTACAAAGCTAAGCACACTTCTTTCCTTTCTCTCATCGTATGTTAGTCATTCTTGTCATAGCCAGCAGTTATAGTCACGTTGTCCAATTCAGTCTCTTCATGTGAGTAGCCTCCTGTCGTTATGATGTGGCAATATCAGAATGAAATTTAAAATCAGTACGATATATTTCACTGACGTACGACTACCGGTATATTAACGGATCTCGATTTTGGCTCTGTTACCGGTATCTTGTCGTTGCTTTTTCTTGGAGGGAACAATCTTGCGGGCTCTTTCTTGCATTAAATATATATATATATATATATATATATATATATATATATATATAAAGCGATATATATATACCGATATATATATATATATACCGATATATATATATATATATATATATATATACACCGATATATATATATATATATATATATATATATATATATATATATATATATATATTGCCTGTCGATAATACAGAACATTTGAATTACCTGTGATAGTCGAAAACTGTTCATATGAATAATTTTTGAGATGCAGCATGATCCTGTTTTCTAGAAGATTCCGATTTCGTTTACCGTATCGGAAATTTATTTGAAAACCAAATATCTCGCGAGAATACATAACGTTTGCATAGTTCACTGTTAATGCACTAGGAAATTGGTAGGAATCATAATATTGGAACGAGACAGCAAGACGAGTTTGCAGAGGTTACAGCATGTGAGGGAGAGTGGCGAGAATGTGGCAGTGACGTAGCGAAGGAATTTTGTCATAACACTGAATGAACACTAGCATTGGACTTGTGGATATGAGCGAGCAGGTAATAATTTCGTCATAGATCTTAACAATTTGAGCGCCGCATCGTGTTGAAGTGCGCTCCATTGTCTTCGCGGTCATTGTTCGGGTATTGTAGTAATGGATTACGATACGCGGTATTGTGTGGCCACTCGGTTAATTGTTTAGAGTGCAAGTGTTTGTTTTGCCGCTCATCGGGGTATTGCAGCGAGTCATTTGGCCGTCAAAGTGAAGTACATGAACGTGTGTGTGTGTGTTTTGTGGCTTATGTGTCGTCATGTGTATAGGCCTAGACTACGTAATGTGGTGTCATATGTAGAGAGTAACGTACTGTAGTAGTGTTGTCATAATTATGTCCTGTATTGGTTTACGTAATAGGCTGCGTAAGTGTTGTGTGTATAGATTGCTTAATATTTTTCCTTGTTAACGGGTTTCATCTGATTTGAATAGCTTGGCGGTTAGATGGGTAGAACTGTCAACTAAAAAATCCTTATGGCACAGTCGAGATTTGGAAAGTGCTACACAAAGTACTGTAGTTTTGATATTTTTGGTGGAAATTTCCCTTACTGCGAGTTATTTATTCTTTGCTTAGCCTATGGTACTGCTTTCATATTCAGGACAGGTAATTAGACTATCATAGGCTTATAAATATAGGCATCTATGTTTATTGCATTGCCCGTATTGTGTTCCGCGTTACTCAGAATAGTTGTAATGGTTACGGTAATGCTTTCGTTATTGCAAATTACGATAGTTTTTTATGTTTACGTAACCAGCCTACTTTCGTTACTGGGGTGTGAGTTAATCAGTGTAGTGTTACTTGTTTGTGGTACTGAGTTTATTTTTGTTGATTGTTTTAGTGTTTAGGCTGCATAGTACTTCTTTATGACGACTCAGTAAAGATAACTTTTAATGTGAACGATAAAATAGAATTGTAAGTGATAGCGGTGACAGCTGCTTTCATTCTTGCTGCTGTTCTCTTCATCACCTAAGTATCGTCCGGTAATACAGTATTTTGTGACTGACTGGAAGAGAGCATGATGTAGTAGCGTACAATAGGCTATCAGGCACGATTAGGCTTTGACTAGACACACTTGCCATGAGAGAGAGAGAGAGAGAGAGAGAGAGAGAGAGAGAGTAATTATAAACTCAGAGTTGGTCAGCTTGCCAAAGTAAAAGTGAGTATGAAAGAGTAGGGCTAGGCAGTGTGGTTAGTCTCTCTCTCTCTCTCTCTCTCTCTCTCTCTCTCCACAGGTGTATATGAATAGTGTGGTCCAGGTGTCCTACCTTACTGGGAAAATGTCTGTGAGTGGAAACCATTTATATTTACCAACTTCTTACCTCTGTATTTGTTTGTTATTGCCTCTTTTCTCTCTCTCTCTCTCTCTCTCTCTCTCTCTCTCTCTAAGTAGATCTGCCGCAAATTATTATCTCATTGTTATATTTTCTTCAGTATCCTATCAATTTAGCGTTAGACCTTTTTGGAACCCTTTTGAAGTGAATTATTACGTCCCGAGAGTGTCAGTACTATCACCACTACCCCTCTCATGATCCGGACAGCTCTAGTATTGAATTCCACAGCCTCAGACGATATGTTCTGCTAAAAATGAGCCACGGGAGCAAGAGTTAAGAAAAAATGTTATGACGTGAGTAAGAAGGAATTCATGTCAGATGTTTTGAAAACTACGTGTACAGAATTGCAAGTGTTTTATTATTATTATTATTACCACTATTACTACTACTGCTACTACTACTGATACCGATATTATTATTATCATCATTATTATTATTATTATTTTGCGACAGATGTGGAAGTAAGAGTTAAATCTACAAGGGGAGGTACAGTATAACAAAAACATTGGGTTATGGAGCCATATTGCACTTAATACACATAAAGACTGCATAAACTCAAGCTTATTCAGTAAAAACGAAAGACTGAGTGGCCATTTTCCGTACACACACACACACACACACACACACACACACACACACACACGCACGCTCATAATTATAGAGTTGAACGGTTGAATTTGTGTAGTGAATGAATGTGTGAGACCGCCATCCCTCCTACCACCACCAACACCACCTAAACTACCTGCATGACCCAGATACACACACACACACACACACACACACACATACACACACATTGTTACCGACAGAATCCCTCCCCCCCGCCTCCTCCCTTCCCGTTCGCTCCGCCCAGATATATCAAGTTCATCGTCATTACTCTCGCCAGTCAGCAGCGTTTCTTCTAAGGTGGCTGGAATCACTTAACTTTGGCCATAATTTCATATAAGGACGTTCTTCCAAATTAAAAAGTTCGGTAAGGCTTGTGTGGCCAGCGTATTGGTTTGAACGTTTCCAGTTGTCACGATAATCTGGTTGGTCTCTCTCTCTCTCTCTCTCTCTCTCTCTCAGTAGTGTGTTGCCAGTTTCTGCCCGGTATAGCCTAACCGTTTAAAAAGTTAGTTAGGAAGGAATCGATTCAAATTACTTTCGTCCTTCTGTTTCGTAGGCCTTTTTACCCATATTTACTGAGATCATTCTAACACCTTTTCCTAAGCGATTTATTTTGCTTATTATACCTTACTGCCGTATTCTGTTATATAAATCCTTCGAACCTTGCCATACCTAAATAACGCACAAAGGGATATTAACCAGCCATATCCAAAAATAAATTGCTAAGGATAAGGTGCTAGGGAGCTTCCTTACCCGATGAGAATACGGACTTTGAAAATACTGTAAGAATTGGGTAGCCTCCCCTTTGTATATTTAACTTTTTGCTCGTTCTTTGATATTGTTTGTGTTGTTGCAGTAGTGAATGGTGTAAGAGTGTTATGCCACTTTCTTTTGCTTACAGGAATGATACGCAGAAATACTGTCGTGTCTCTCACTGAATTCTTTTGTAACAGTGTTATGCAAGCTGCTTTTGCTTTCAGCCGTGATACGCAACAGTGCTTTGGAGTATGTTGTTGTTGTTGTTGTTGTTGAAAAATATTGCCATGCCAGCTCGACGAATGTTATTGTAGGGTGATAATATACCAAATTAGTGAACTGTAATTTAGTTTAATGTGTCATGGCGAATTTCTTAACACTGACAGACTAACAAATTCATACCGGTACCATCTTTCTTAATATTGTACGCTGTTGATGTCATACAAACTTTCCTAATAAAATTGTATACTGATAATGCCATGTAAACTATCTTCACTGAATTGGCTTTTATTCTGAGGTAATAAAGTCATCCAGACTTCCTTAGTGAATGATATAGAGACGAATATCATCATGCCGGTAGCTAACAGATTTGAGTGTTAAATTGTCAGTTAATTAATGGCTTATAGACTTTCTCTGTAATTAACTTCCTTAATGAGAGGATAGGGATGATTATTGAGTGCAGAAAGTGAGAAGTGTGAACGATGGGGGTGGTGTGTGTTGAATGTTTTCCCCACAGCTCTGGTGGGGAACGGGCAAACAAGAGAGCCCGTCAGGGAAGTTGCAGAAAATAGCTCTCCCATGAGAGCATAGCTGGGCCGGCACGAAGGCTGACGAGGTGGCGAACAAGGCGAGGGGAAGGCGCGGTGGTTTAGGCAAACAAGCACACGATGGTCGAGGAGGGCAGGGCGGGACGGCGAAAGCACAGTGGGCTGCCAGGCGCCGATGAAGGGGACGCCGACAAGTGCTGGATGTAAAACCGCCCCGACGCTGCCCTCAACCCCCTTGCCCTGGTGGAAAGGCGGTACGACTCGCCCAACCCCACAGCGGGTGGAGACCGAAGAGGGAGGCCAGGACACGGTCGCAGGGAGGGCAGGCCCTGGTCCAGGTGGGCGGAGGGAGGAAAACGGCTCTCTCGACCTTCGGGTGGGCAGGTCCTAGGCCGTGGCCCTCCGGGTCGAAAGGACAGGCCTACTCTCCTCGGTGATGCTAGAGGGGTTGGTCCCGCCACGGACTGGAGTGGAGGTGTCGACGGGACGGGAGGTGGGCTGCGAGTGCTGGGGGTGGGGTTGCGAGAGGCAGACCGAAAAAGACCAGGGACGAAGGATAAGGGACTGAATAGGGAGGCTATCAGAGATCGAGAAACATGGAGAGCCGCCATTAGGTGACCAAGGCCAACGTTTGTAAGCATGTTGGAGCCCTTATAAACGAAACGAAAGGAAAGTTACTGTAGGCTAATACTGTCACGCCAACTCCTTCATTACCACAGTGATTAGCAAAGCAGGTACATAATTCATACTTTTTACTGAAAACTGGACTGATGAAACAACGTCATAAAAGCGTACGGATTTCATAGAAACAGTAACGAAAATGTCTAGGTAATGTGAACTGCCCCAAGCGTAATATCAAAGCTTAATGAGTAACGATACACAAAATAATACCGTAACTTTTTAGAGGGTTGTGTTGTAATAGCGAGTCAGAGCAATAATTACTTTTAAAAATCCTGACATGAACGATTCCCCAGATCATCAGAAATCAAAATTGAGGTTTTTGAATTAGAATACCGGTACTTTAGATTATAACCCAAACACTACAGGATAAAGAAAAGAGTTTGTTGCTAGGAAGAATACCCCCCCCCCAAAAAAAAAATAGTATAGATATAATAACTAAAAAAAAAGTCCTGTTTAGCATAAGAAAGATCGATTATAACGTAAGGAAAAATGATAATATATAAAAAAACGTTACCCTATTTTTTTAAATCGTTTTTCATAGCGGTCTTAATTGTGATGGAGGTTTGGTGTGTAAATATGAATGGTCTGAGTTGGCTTTATTGGCGATGTTTGTTGAGGAAAATAGTTATGGTTCAGTGATCGGAGTGAATAGGAGAGGAATGGGGGAGAGAGGATGGAGGGAGAGGAGGGAGGATGGAATGATGCTGGGAGGGAGTAGAGGGATGCTGTGAGGGAGGGAGAGAAAGGGAGGATGGTTGGATGCTGGGAGGGAGGGAGAGAGAGGATGGAGGGATGCCAGGAGGGAGGGAGGGAGGATGGAGGGATGCTGTGAGGGAGGGAGAGAGAGGATGGAGGGATGTTGGCAGGGAGGGTGGGGGTGGATAGAGGGATGAAGGGAGACAGGGAGAGGGAGGATGGAGGGATGCTGGGAGGGAGGGAGAGGGAGGATGGAGGGATGCCGTGAGGGAGGGAGAGAGGGGATGGAGGGATGTTGGGAAGGAGGGTGGGGGTGGATAGAGGGATGAAGGGAGGCAGGGAGAGGGAGGATGGAGGGATGCTGGGAGGGAGGGAGGGAGAGGGAGGATGGAGGGATGCTGTGAGGGAGGGAGAGGGAGGATGGAGGGATGCTGTGAGGGAGGGAGGGGGAGGATGGAGGGCTGGTGGGAGGGAGGGAAGGGGAGGATGGAGGGCTGGTGGGAGGGAGGGAGAGGGAGGATGGAGGGATGCTGGGAGGGATGGAGGAGGAGGAGGATGGAGGGATGGTGGGAGGGAGGGAGGGGAAGACAGGTGAGGGAGAGTGGGAGGAAGACAAGTATGCAAGATAGGGAGGACTGGAGAGGATAGAGAGAGGAGGAGGAAGAGAAGCGATTGGGAGAGAGAGAGGAAAAGTATTGAGGGAGGAAGATGCAGCAATGAGAGGAGGGAGGGAGATGTGAGTGAAGAGGGAACAATGGAATGGAGAGAAGGAAGGAGGAAGGAAAGGACTGGAGAGAGGCAGAAGGAAGAAGAGGTAGGCGTGGACTGAGGGTGAAAAGAGAAGGAAGGAGAGAGGAGGTAGACAAGGAGGGATGAAGAGAGAGAGTGAGAGGTTGTGACGGTGCAGTAGACGGTAGTGTGGTAGTGTTGGTGGGGTAGAGGTGGTAGTAGTAGTGGAGTAGAAGCGGTAGGTGGGTTGAATAGCCTGCTGTAGCCGAAGGAATGCCTAGTCTAGCCTAGCCTACGTGCACCCAAGCAGCCTAGCGCACTGTGTGTATATTTAGCCTGGCCTACCCTCCACCCGCGTATTTGGCGTACCGGTGGTTATATTGGCGTAGATTTGTATTAACGGGGGCGTATTTGGCGTATCCGAATCGTGTATACGCCAAGATATATTTGCCGTTGGTTATGTTGGCGCGGCTGTATTTGGCGTAAGTTGCCTTGGATGTATTTTGACGAGACTGTATTTGGCGTATACTGGCTTTGGCGTATTTGGCGTCTGTAATCCCGCTTGTGTGCTATTCTTTTTGTTTGCAGGCTCACTTGTTGTTGTTCGTTGGGGAGTATTTTGGCGTAGATTGATCTGGTTGTATTTGGCGTTATTTTTGGCGAGGCAGACAAAGGGCCGAATTCACTTGGCTTTAGGAGGCTCCCTGTTATGAAATGTTCTGGAAATAACAGGAATATATTACCAGACCAAGGCGTCATTGTTCTGAAAGGATTATTGTTATACTCCTTTCACTTCAACTTGGTCCAGATTTTCGTCCTTTTGCAGTTTATTTCCCGTAGCTCAGTGGCAGAAAGAGACAATATTACGGCTCTACATCCATCCCATAGCACTTCTTCGTGACTATCATCATATTCTAGTGTTAATCTATTGTTACAACTCGGCATTCAAGATGGAGAGATGGCAATTTTAGGCCAAGTTAGAGTAAAAAGAGTATAGAATTATGATCTGCCTAGTGTATATAATTTATATGTATTTAATATTAACATACAATAGGTTGCAGTGGGAGAGTGGAGAGGTATATGAGAGAAGGGGGCGTGAGTTGGGGGAAGGGTAGCGTAATGGTAGGGGACACGGTAACATGGAGGCGATTTGTTTGTGGCCACTCCTTGCTGGATTGAGGCGTCTGGCTATAGATAGATAGGTAGATGGCATAATTAACCAGTACGTGAGGGTGTTAACGTGTCATATGCGGCAGACAGCCAGGGAGAAAGATTTTTTTTTTTTTTTTTTGGGGGGGGTACTTCGAAATACGGTACACAAGAGTAGGTACGGTACAAAGAAACTCACATGGCTTTGTAGGTACAGTTACGTGGTGTGGTGGATAGTGTAATGGTGTACCGTCAAAATAGGGGCGTGTAGGGTGGTGTACCGTCAAAATTGGGGCGTGTAGGGTGGTGTACCGTCAAAATAGGGGAGTGTAGGGTGGTGTACCGTCAAAATAGGGGAGTGTAGGGTGGTGTACCGTCAAAATAGGGGAGTGTAGGGTGGTGTACCGTCAAAATAGGGGCGTGTAGGGTGGTGTACCTTCAAAATAGGGGAGTGTAGGGTGGTGTACCGTCAAAATAGGGGAGTGTAGGGTGGTGTACCGTCAAAATAGGGGAGTGTAGGGTGGTGTACCGTCAAAATAGGGGAGTGTAGGGTGGTGTACCGTCAAAATAGGGGGGTGTAGGGTGGTGTACCGTCAAAATAGGGGCGTGTAGGGTGGTGTACCGTCAAAATAGGGAGTGTAGGGTGGTGTACCGTTTATTGAGTGGTGCAGTGACACTATAGAGTCGTGTACCGTATAAATAGTGAAATATTTGTGATGTACCGTCTATATTGAGTGGTATAGTGGCAGTTGAAAGTCGTGTACCGTCTAAATGGTGAAGTATTATTGGCGTACCGTCTATATTTAAGGTGTTACTGCAGATTCGTGTACCCTCAAGAATAGTGTAGTTTATGGTGCAATGTAGCTACTGTATAGGTACCGTTAATAGTGCGAGGTGAAGCGAAGTGAAGAATAAGTGTACCGTCAATCAGGTTACTTGGATGTACCGTATGTGGAGTGTGGTGATGGTGGTAGTTGTGGTGGAATGGTACTAGATTGTTATGGTGGTAGTGTGGTTGATGCTAGACTGCTAGTGGTGGTGGTAGTAGTAGTTGTGGTGTGGTACAAGTAGTAGTAGTAGTATGGATAGTAGCAGTAGTAGTGGTGGTGGTGAGTGGTGTGGTGTTGGTGGTGGTGGTGGTGATGGTGATGGTGATGGTGATGGTGATAGAGGTGGAGGTGATGGTGGTGGTTGTGGTGGTGGTGATTGGTGGTGAGATGATGATAGAGGTGGAGGTGGTGGTGGTGGTTGTGGTGGTGGTGATTGGTGGTGGGATGATGATAGAGGTGGAGGTGGTGGTGGTGGTTGTGGTGGTGGTGATTGGTGGTGAGGTAATGATAGAGGTGGAGGTGGTGGTGGTGGTGATTGGTGGTGAAGTGATAATGGTTGTGGTGGTGATTGATGGTGGTTGTGATGATAGCGGTGGCTGTGGTGGTGGTTGTGGTAGTGTGGTGTAGCAAGGTAACGGTACGAGAAAGGGGGAGAGGGGGGTAATAGTGTCGGTAATAGTAATAGTAACAGCAGTTGTGTATAGCGAAGAACGGTAACAGAAAAAGAATAACATACGAATCGATATAGCCAATCAGGAAAGAGAGAGAGAGAGAGAGAGAGAGAGAGAGAGAGGTGGTAGTGTGGTTTAGCTTGGTAACGGTATGAGGGAGGGAGGGGAGGGAGGTGTGGTGGTGGTGGTGTGGCGCGGTAAAGCTATGAAGGGGGGGGAGTGAGATTGTGGTGATTGTAGTTGTAGTGTGGTTGTGGTATAGTGCTGGTTAGTGTAGCAAGGTATGGTTGTAGTGATAGTAATAGTAGTGGTAGTAGTTGTTGTTGTTGTTGTTGTGGTATGTTGTGTGGTTTGGTGAAGATGTGTGTGTGTGTGTGTGTGTGTGTGAGAGAGAGAGAGAGAGAGAGATGGAGCGGTTGTGACTGGTTGTGGTGGTGGTAGTAGTAGTGTGGTAGTGGTGGTGGTAGTAGTATTGTGGTAGTGGTGGTGGTAGTAGTAGTGTGGTAGTGGTGGTGGTAGTAGTAGTGTGGTTGTGGTGGTGGTAGTAGTAGTGTGGTTGTGGTGGTGGTAGTAGTAGTGTGGTAGTGGTGGTGGTGGTAGTAGTAGTGTGGTAGTGGTGGTGGTGGTAGTAGTAGTGTGGTAGTGGTGGTGGTGGTAGTAGTGTGGTAGTGGTGGTGGTGGTAGTAGTAGTGTGGTAGTGGTGGTGGTAGTAGTAGTGTGGTAGTGGTGGTGGTGGTAGTAGTAGTGTGGTAGTGGTGGTGGTGGTAGTAGTAGTGTGGTAGTGGTGGTGGTGGTAGTAGTAGTGTGGTAGTGGTGGTGGTAGTAGTAGTGTGGTAGTGGTGGTGGTGGTAGTAGTAGTGTGGTAGTGGTGGTAGTAGTAGTGTGGTAGTGGTGGTGGTGATAGTAGTAGTGTGGTAGTGGTGGTGGTGGTAGTAGTGTGGTAGTGGTGGTGGTAGTAGTGGTGGTGGTAGTAGTAGTGTGGTAGTCGTGGTGGTGGTAGTAGTAGTGTGGTGGTGGTGGTGGTAGTAGTAGTGTGGTAGTGGTGGTGGTAGTAGTAGTGTGGTAGTGGTGGTGGTAGTAATAGTGGTAATGGTGGTAGTAGTAGTGTGGTAGTGGTGGTGGTAGTAGTGTGGTAGTGGTGGTGGTAGTAGTAGTGTGGTAGTAGTAGTGTGGTAGTGGTGGTGGTAGTAGTAGTGTGATAGTGGTGGTGGTGGTATTAGTGTGGTAGTGGTGGTGTTAGTAGTAGTATGGTAGGGGTGATAATAGTAGTAGTGTGGTAGTCGTGGTGGTAAAAGTGTGGCAGTTGTGGTGCTAGTAGTAGTGTCGTAGTGGTGATAGTAACAGTAGTATGGTAGTGGTGGTGGTAGTAGCAGTGTGGTAGTGGTGGTGGTAGTAGTAGTGTGGTAGTTGTGGTGGTAGTAGTAGTGTGGTGTAGCGAGATAACGGTATGAGAGAGAGAGAGGGGCTGTGGTTGGGTCCATCTCAAGGTGGAAGGGGGGAGGGGGGTGGACCTGCCCATCCTCTCACTCCATCTCATCTCATCTCCTCCCCTATCATTGTTTCCCTAAATACAATACCTCAGTAGACTTGATTTTTCTTTATTTCGCCTCTTCTCTCTTGCTTTCGTTCATCTCATATCTTCACCTTGCTTCTTAGTCTCCTTGCTTTGTTTGTCTCTCATCTTACTTGCTTGTCTCATTTACTACAGCTGCTTTCTTCCTTGTCTCGCTTGCCTCCTCTTTTTCTTCTCCTTTAACTATATTTTCCTGCATCATCTGTCTTCCTTCATCCTTCCATTCTCCTAACCTGTTTATTTTGATTCATCTCATTCTTTTACCATCTCTACCTCCCCCACTTTATATGTCTTCCCTTCCCCTTCTCTTCTCCTTTCTCCTTCTCTTCTCTTCTCTTCTCTCCTTTCCTTTCCTTTCCTTTCCTCTCCTCTCCTCTCTTCTCTTCTCTTCTCTTCTCTTCTCGCTCTTCTCCCATTCTCTTCTCGCTCTTCTCCCATTCTCTTCTCCTCTCCTCTTCGTTTCTTCTCTCCTCTCCTCTCCTTTCCTCTTCTTATACTTAATATTTTTCTCCCCCTCCTACTTTTCTCCTCATCCTCAACCTCATTATCATCCTCAACCTGCATCTAATCCTTCTCATCCTCATCATCCTCAACCTCCATCTTATCATCCTCATCCTTATCATCCTCACCCTCCATCTTATCATCCTCATCCTTCTCATCCTCATCCTCATCATCCTCAACCTCCATCTTATCATCCTCATCCTTCTCATCCTCATCCTCATTATCATCCTCAGCCTCATCCTCACTCTCCTTCTCATCCTCATCTCACATCCCAGTCTTTATTTCTCTTCGTCCTTCTTTTCATTTGTATCTCTTGTTTCCGCGTGTAATCGTCCTTTCGCTGTTTATCGTTCGTGCCATTGTCTTCATTCCTCCTCTCGTTCCTGTTTCATTTATTTGTGTTCGTGTGTGTGTGTGTGTGTGTGAGAGAGAGAGAGAGAGAGAGAGATCATGTGTTTCAAGAGCGTGTTTCTCTCTCTCTCTCTCTCTCTCTCTCTCTCTTTCGTCTGTATAAAAAAAAAATCCCCCATTAACCCCTTCAATACGATAGATATTTACCTGTCGTATCCAAATTATCGAATCTTTAATTGTAACATCCACCAGACGATTTTATTAAGCTAAGAGGTAATTAAATCGCAGTAATGACACCTGTAATCCAAGGTGAGAGTCTCGCTAATTAATACCTGTAGATTTGACGTGTGTGGGGAAGTTCTTAGATCAGGGTTACTTATTGGCGCTTTGTTTGTTTGTGTTTATTGCTAGTTGGTTTGACTTTTTTATATTATCGTCTTCATCTTCATCTTTTTGTCCTTTCTTTCTTTCTTTCTTCGTTTGTTCTGGTGCCGGACATCGTTTCCATGGTGAGTTGTAGTCTCGCACTGTTTTTACATATTTCATACAAAGGTGTTTAGACATAATTAAACAGCGTGTGATATAGTGTGATGATAACCAAACACCATCTTACTGTTAAGTGTGGCATGGGAAAGGATGAGCGTCCAGACATGCAAAGTCCAGCATTTCTATCATAAGCAACGAAGTTAAGGGAAGGTAATAGAGAAATATGAATTGTATATACGTTTCAAGTCTTGGGGAACCATTTACCCTGTTGGTATACTTTAATGTATGGTAATCAGTACTACTTTATCGAGGCGTATAATGTGCATGGTAAAGTTGTAATGCTTCTGTTCATGTATAAATCCCAGTTGTCTGTGGGGTTCTGGCACCTCTGTATTATGCTGACCCAGGGCCACTCCCAGCGGGGGAAGCAGGCCAGCTAGGGCAGAACGCACTTATCATTCAAACGAGAGCCACGTACTACACTGAGTTCTCTCTGTGTCGCAGTTGTATCTTTCTATGGCCAAAAAAGAGAGAGAAAGCTGCTCAGTGTTCAGTTCACCTGCACACGCTACCCACCATTCCTTCAACAGGACCTACACCGATTCCCACCATCTCCAGTGTGTGTGAGAGACATTGGTGGAGAAAGTGTCAGCCGGAAGTGACGTCGACCAGGCGGACATTATCTTGATAACCTGCTTGGAACAGTGCAGTCACGTCAAAGCTGATATATTCATTGGTGATCAGCTGTGGGATTCCTACCTGCTGATACACGTTTCTTCCTTCCTTCCTTCCATCCATCCATCCATCCATCCCTTTCTTCTTTCTTCTTTTCTTTCTTCCTTCCTTCCTCCATCCTTCCTTCTTCCCCGCACAATCCCTCCTTCCTTCCCAAAAGATGTAACCACAAAGAAAAGAACACACCATTAACTCAGTTTGTACTCTCGAGGCTGTTTGTCATAGGTTATGGGTACAGAACCGTTGCCCGTCCTCTCATCGGGACATGAAGCTTCCTAACACCTCTTCCTAAGCGATTTATTTTGCTTATTACTCCCTTCTGTCCCCTGTATTACTTAAATCATCCAAATACCACGTACTTGTAATAAATAACATACTCGTATCAAAAAATAAATAGCTGAGGAAAAGGTGTTTGAGGGACCCTTATTTATGTCGTGTGTTTAAAATAACAATAGTAAAGTGCGATATTAACTAGACGTATAGAAAAATAAATAGCTGAGGAAAAGGTGTTAGGCGAAACCTTGTCTATAACGTGTGTCTAAAATAACAATAACAAAGTACGATATTAACTAGTCGTATAGAAAAATAAATAGCTGAGGAAAAGGTGTTAGACGAACCCTTACCTACAACGTGTGTCTAGAATTATAATAGCAAAATACAAAGGCCTCTCCCACCCACCAGTCCCCTCCTCTTCAAACCGGCAGGAAAAAGCGAGAACCACCAACCAGTGTAGGAAATTTGCCGCGGAAATTTCATGGGAAGGGGTGGATGGGTAACGTGTTCTGTTCTGTAGTGGTTTATTTTGACTCTTCTCTCTTTCCAACCATCGCTGTACATCCATCGTTCATTTCTCCTTTCCTTTCTTCCTTTTCCTTCTTGCTTCCATCCATCCCTTCCCTTTTCTTTCTTTCCTTCTTCCATTCTTTCCTTTCCTTCCTTCCTTTTCCTTCATTTCCTCCTTCCCTTCCCTTTCCTTCCTTCCTTTCTTTCTTTCTTTCTTTCTTTCTTTCTTTCTTTTCTTTCTTTCTTTCCTTCCTTCCTTGCTTCCTTTCTTTCTTTCTTTCCTTCCTTCCTTGCTTCCTTTCTTTCTTTCTTTCCTTCCTTCCTTCCTTCCTTTTCATTCTTTCTTCCTTCCTTCCTTTTCATTCTTTCTTCCTTCCTTTTCATTCTTTCTTCCATACATCCATCCATCCATCCATCCATCCATCCATCCATCCTTCCTTCCTTCCCTCTTTCCTTCCTTCCAGCCACAGTTACGCCATCTACTCCGGCTGTCTCTCTCGCGTTCCTCTGCCTCTTCCTCTTCCCTTATTTGGCCTTTCCTTTTATGGGGCAGCGGTCTAGTGGGGCGGGTAGAGGGGTGGGTCGGTCTGGTTGTTGGGGAGGGAGGAGGAGGCGGGAGGAAGAGGGAGGTGGTAGGGAACGAGGCGGGAGGAAAGGAGAGGAGAAGGACTGGGGGAAGGAGGGAGAATATGGGGGAAAGAAGGGAGGGGATGTTGAGGATGTGGGTGAGGGAAGATATTTAGGGCAGGAAGGGAGAGAGGAAAGGAGAGCGGGAGGAGAGGGAGGAAGATAACGAGGCGGTGAATGAGGGGGAGGGAGGTAAGAAAATAAAGATAACGGAAGATAAAGAAAAAACGGGAAAGAAAGAAAGGATAAGGAGGAATTTTTGAAGGATAGACTGAAATAAATAAAAGAGATGACTGAATGGAGGCGTGTTGCATTGTGTGTGTGTGTGTGTGTGTGTGTGTGTGTGTGTGTGTGTGTGTGTGTGTGTGTGTGATACTTGTGAATCCTACCTACTTTATTTACAGTAGTGTGAGTAAGGATGGTGATGGATTGGTAGTGATGGATGATACGAGAGAGAGAGAGAGAGAGAGGATGGGGAACGTCCAGGCGATAAAAACAAACAAACAAACATACAAACAACGAAAGCAAGAAAGGAAAACAAGGCTTTACTTAAAACCCTGAGAAGATAAACAGTCACAGGTAAAAATAAATACGATAAATAAAACTGATATTTAACACAGCCAAGTAAATTAAAATAATGCAAATAAAAAGCGCTAAAAATATCTCTAATGTTTTCCCTTTATTGGTCACTCTGAGGCTTTATTTCAGGCCTACAATAGACGGTTTTATCAGCTTAAGGAAATTTTTAGCTCCTAGGGGGTTGACGTCTCCCCAGAGCTGAGTCAAACCGTCTGGAGGGGGTAAGGTAAAGAAAAAAGGGGGTGTCTACTTGCTGACGTCAGGTAAGAGTCTTTAGGTGAGATGGATGGATTTATATAGGCTAGCAGGACGATTTTATTCAGCTGATTTTTAAGGGCTCGTGTAGTCTAAGGCGAGAATAAGACGGTTTTGCTCGGGTGAGTGTTGAAGGAGTTCCAAATTAATTCAACCGGATACCTAAGGATTTTTTAGTCAAGAGTGTTGTTAGGTTGATTTATTTGAGCTGACAGACGATTTTATTCAGCTGTGGGAAGTTCAAAAGACACAGTTCAGGTCCGTATTAGACGATTTTGTTCAGCTGGCGATTTGATGTTGCTGTGGGAAGTTCAAAACAGTTCAGATCGGTATTAGACGATTTTGTTCAGCTGACGATTTTATTCAACTGTTGGGAAGTTCAAAAGACACAGTTCAGGACAGTATTAGACGATTTTGTTCAGCTGACGAATTTGTGTTAATGTGGGAAGTTCAGAAGAGACAGTTTAGGTC